>NC_084512.1:7153217-7513217 GCF_024500385.1 Phyllopteryx taeniolatus
GCTGCATCATGTCACATTCATGAACCGGTCCTGGGTATTCCCCTGGGCCTCCTCCCAGTGGGAAGTGCATGGAACACCTCACCAAGGAGGCGTCCTAACCAGATGTCCGGTCCACCTCATCTGGCTCATATCAATGCGGAGGAGCGGCATCTCTACTCTTAGCCTCTGCCGGATGACCGAGCTTCTCACCTTCTCTCTCAGGGAGTGACCAGACATCCTGCAGCGAAAACTAATTCTGCCTACTTGTATCCATGATCTTAGTCTTTGTGTCACGACCAAAAGCTTGTGACCATAGGTGAGGGTGGGAAATCTTTCGTCTCAGCTCTTTCTTCATGACAACAGGCCAAGTTCGTATCATTGCGGATGCCGCACCAATCAGCCTGCTTATCTCTCGGTCCATTCTTCCCTCACTCATGAACAAACACCCCAAGATACTTGTACCCCTCCTAAAGCATGCACTCCACCCTCTTCTGACCGAGGACCATGGTCTCAGACTTTGAGGCATTGTCCATGTGATGTTGCTGAAGTGTGTCAAACAAGCCAGTTTCTACTTGTGTGTGGCATGTCTTTCAAGTATTCCCCCCACCGACCCACGACGTCCTAAGTCGAGTTTGGCTGTGCCCCATCCCCACTTTACATATACACCGGATGGTGGACCAATATTTCCCTGAGGCCGTGCAGAAGTTTTTTTCCATGGCATTACCATTACCATTACGCCTACCACGCCTCAGTTTTTGCTTTCGCAACCTCCAAAATCATATTCTGATTGGCCTGCTGGTACCCATCAGCTGAGTTCCACAGGCCAAAACAGCCCGATAGGACTCTTTCTTCAGCTGGACAGCATCCCTCCCTGCCGGTGTCCACTAGCAGATTCAGGGATTACCACCATGACAAGCACCCAACCAATTTACAGCCACAGCTACAGTTGGCTGCGTCACCAATCGTGGTACGGAACATAGCCCCCTCTGACTTAATTGCCCCCGCCTCCTCCGGGATGTGACTCCCAGCTCCTTCTGCCGGTGGTGGGAGTTGAAATTCTTTCTGACAGTCAATTAGACAATATTGCTGCAAAGAGTAGCCCTGCTACTGTTTTTGTAACTGTTCTTTTTTAAGCATTTGCAAATATACAACGGCATACTCAAGCTCACACACAAATGCTTACATGCCTTTCGTTCACCCCACACTCCACCCACACAAATCCTACAAAGTAATATTTATTTTAAAGGCCAAATAACACACAGGGGCCTCAAAGAGAAAATAATCAATGAACTGTGCTGTAGAAATGTCAACAAAAGTTCTCTGCAAGATTTGTTTTGTGATGGGGGTCTCATGTGGTAGAAAACAATGTCTTTCCTCCTCTGGAGAAACAAAACAGTACGTGACGCGACAGTGGTTGAGGGTGGAAAGGCGGAGAACCAAGAATACTGGTGGAAAGAAATATATATATATATATATATATATATATATATATATATATATATATATATAATAGAAATGGAACTGGACAGATGCTAATGTTTTACAGCGGTATAAAGGAATGTAGAATATTCCTGGGCATGTGCTAGAGAGTAGATAAGAAAGTGTGCTCCTTGTTTGGGAGTGAAAAGGGATGCTCAACTGGTGTTAAAATAAAACGACGAGGAAGCCACACTAGGGTGGTTTACATGCAGCCTTGTATTCCAATTAGAATCAAGTTAGAAACCCAAGCTGAATGAAAATGCTCCATATAAACACATCAATTGAGTAAACAGGCCTAATCCGAATGGAATTTCATTTGGTTTAACAGGGGTGGAATATTCCTATTGCCAAACGGATCAGAAGTAAATTTTCGTTATGTAAACTGTGAATCGTAATGGTGCCGGGCTGTGCTCTGTCTGTGCATGCTCTGTCTTGACATAAATGTGTGGCGACATAATCGTTTACGCACATAAATATGGCATCTTAACTAGCTGTAATTTGTTTTTGTCAAGCTGTTGTTGTAGTAAAAATGTGAAAACAATTCCGTCTACTGTGTTAAAAAGATGACTGACCTCCATTTTGAAAAATGACACGTTTACGTTAATGTACACGTCACAGCTGTTCCAATTAAATGTAGTGCACATGTATACACTCGATTGGACTAGATCACGTCACATGTAAAGAGCTGACCAGAGATCTTCAATCGGAATGAATTCATTCGCAATGACAAAAAGGTCTGCATGTAAACCCGGCTACTGAGAGAGAAGACAGCAAACCTGTTTTGATAGATATCCCAGGGAAAATTCACTCACCCATACCACTGAGTGCCTGTGTTTGAAACATTCATGAAAAAGACACAGTACATCAGTATATTCTACTTTTCATGTCACCCTCATCTCCCCTTCGCCTTCCTTCTTCTCAGGTGCTCCAGGTGTTGAGTGTTTTGAGCTGTGGTGATGCGCTCCATTGGATGGATGGTGTGCAACATTTGTCTCAGGACAATTTTCTGCTGCACCTGCTTACTCTGGCTCAGAGGACTGCACACAGGTCGGAAAACGGTCACATGAACAAATCCCAGAGTAATCATACTTAACATAAAATAGTTGGCTCCTGACAAGTCACATCCTATTCACATAGGGCTATATTCTCCCATGTGTATAAGAGGGGAAGGACGTGCAGTTGCATGTTTTTTTCTTTTGGCTGCGCAGATTCTCCCATCCACTTAAGTCTGTCATTTTTGCACATTCATGCCAGATATACACTTTGGATGGAGCAACTCTAAAATGTGGGCGTTCCCTGTCAAATCTTATTTGACACAATCTGATGACCAGATTTGACAGGGAATCGCCCATCGACTTTTTGCCAAACAATGTGTGCCTCAGATGACTTTTTTTCCGCCTACAACCATGGAGCGGGATTAAAATCATATCATCATCATCATTTGTTTTTATTGGCTTCTTCTGCATGATAGGGTGGGCACCGCTGAACTATAAAAAAAATTTTTTATGGACCTCAAAACATGCATTCAGGCATAAGTACAGTATTTTCATTAAATTGCTTTTATTGGATTTATTTCCGACAGAATAAAAAAACACGTGCCACGTAAGTTATTTTTATATTTAAAATGTGCTTTTTTTTCTCATGGATTTCAATGTCATTCACAGTAAAACTCCATGCGCCAAGGTGAAAGGTGGGCAAGCCCAGCCACATAAAAAAAGGACTCGTGCAAATGGGAGAATATTGCCCATACTGCCTATACCTTTGGTTTCAATGATGATGCTTTTTAATTTCTACACTTATATACAAGAAAAAAGTTAACCTAATCTGATCCCAATGCAGAGCGAAAGGTATAAAGATATATATATAACTATAAAACCAAGGAAATGTTGCAAAATATAACTTTACTGTAGGCTATACAATGAATATGTTTCGTCAATTAGCTTGATTATGGTAGAAATATAGAAACATGTAAAGACAGAACTATAAGTGAATAAGGTCGATATGACAGTGCAAATTATAAAGTCAGTAGCTTTGTTGAGTGGCTAATAAGGGGTAAAGTACATTACAGTTTATACTCCAACACTTTAGTACCTACAGCGTTTGAACCACCATGTATTTTTTCATAGCCAGTAAATGGACATGGAATTGTTAATCTAATTAATTTTATGGAATGACATGAGACAATGTTACCGCTAGATTACAGTTCAGGTCAAAGTAAGTTGAAATGTAAAGACCAAATGAAAAGAATGAAAAAAATGGTTTGAAAAGCCAACTCTGTTTAATTTAACCGAGAAACTAGTAGATATGTCCATTGGTGCTGCTGCTTTGGTTAGCAGTGAAGTTAAGAATGGTGTTTGAATGACCTCAACAGTTAACTACAACCTCAATTACATAAATGAACAATATAACAAATGTTAACTACAACCCCAATTCCAATGAAGTTGGGACATTGTGTTAAACATAAATAAAACAGAATACAATGATTTGCAAATCATGTTCAACCTATATTTAATTGAATACACTACAAAGATATTTAATGTTCAAACTGATAAACTTTGTTGTTTTTAGCAAATAAACAGAGTTTTATGGTTGCAACATGTTCCAAAAAAGCTTGGACAGGGTCATGTTTACCACTGTGTTACATCACCTTTTATTTTAACAACATTCAATAAATGTTTGGGAACTTAGGACACTAATTGTTGAAGCTTTGTAGGTGGAATTCTTTCCCATTCTTGCTTGATGTACAGCTTCAGCTGTTCAACAGACCAGGGTCTCCGTTGTCATATTTTACACTTCATAATGTGCCACACATTTTCAATGGGAGACTGATCTGGACTGCAGGCAGGCCAGTCTACGAAGCCACACTGTTGTAACACATGCAGAATGCGGTTTGGCATTGTCTTGCTGAAATAAGCAGGGGCGTCCATGAAAAAGACGTTGCTTGGATGGCAGCATATGTTTCTCCAGAACCTGTATGTACTTTCAGTATTAATGGTGCCTTCACAGATGTGTAAGTTACCCATGCCATTGGCACTAACACAGCCCCATATCATCACAGATGCTGGCTTTTGAACTTTGCGTCCATAACAGTCCGAATGGTTCTTTTCCTCTTTGACCTAAAAACATGCTGCCAAAACAGCCCCTCGTCTTTGCAAGACTCCTGTTGATCTGTTATGGATAGGAGATACCAGAGAAGATGCAACTTTGCCCTTCTCAGTTCACTGTCTTGTTTTTTTTTTTTTTTTTTTTTTTTTTTTTTTTTTAATACCCACCTCAACATATAAAAGATCCCTCACAATGGTGTGGAAGGTTTACTGACAGGCCTTCATCCAGAGCCATAGTCCAACGGGAAAGTACGCTGAGGTTCACTAGCCACACTTGAACTGTGTCGTCTGAAGCCTACAACCTCTTTTCTAGAGTGTTTAACTGTAGAGTATTTGTAATCTAAAGTTCTACTAGCAAACATATAGTTTTGGGAGAGATAATAGTATTGTACATGTCTTCAAGGCCACTGGTGCATAACTATTCTGTTTGAGGGCAGTTGCAGTTTGTTTTAGTAGGTTCATGAGTCAGAGAGCTTATTCTTACAAGCTTGTGTGTCATGGAATATTCCAGTATTTGTGTATATGCAGACTATAATCCCTTTGACATCTATTGACAGACACACACCTACTTGACAAGCCACTGCTGCACTTTTCTCACTATTTCAAGAAAGTACAGGCTTGAGCAAAGATCAGGTTACAAAGAGTATTAGACCTATAAAGCCTGTTTCTGGCCACCATCTCAGAACCCCGGATCCACTTTCCCTTCTAGTGGCCTCAAGGTTATGATTAGAGGCAAGTCAGGATGAGATTGGGTTGCTGCTTGCCCTCACCTTCCATGCGATTGAATGGGAGTCTGGCTTTTGTGTTTCATAATGTATTGGTGAGTACCAGCACGCTTTTTTTTTTGGTGGAGAGTAACCCAATACTTGTTGTTTATGTCATTGGAGGTGCTTACACATAAAATCACATTATAATTTTGAAAGTTGAATTATGATAGGTTCACGTGAAGTACTAAGAAATATTCACTCTCTCGTCTTAACATCCATTGACAAAAGAGGATGACCCACCTTTAAGATTCAATAATTCCCACTAAAATGAAAATCTTGAAGAAAGGGTTACTGAAAGCAGCAGACTATTATCTACAATCTAGGACAAAACTTTGAAGCTCATGTAAGTTGATGTCAACTGATTTTTTTAAATGTTTGTGTGTTTTAGTGTGGAGCTGTATTGTGCAGCCATGACACTGCTATCTCAACTGGTAGTCCCGGTTGCAAACTCTGATTCGAAGGTAAATAAATACTGATCTAAAAGCATCAATGCATTGGTTAATAATTGAATATGTTGTTAAACATAGAACAAATGTCCTGTGTCTATTAACATTTATATTATTTCAACTATTTAAGGGATTAGGAGCCTAACTGACATACAAACGGCATTTTAAAAACTATTTACAATCAGAGGATTTTCCAGTGTGCTTAGCACCATTGTATAGTTTTTAAAATGCTGTTTTATGTCAGTTCGTCCCATAAAACTTTAATTATAGTAGGGCAAAAAAGTATTTCGTCAGCCACCAATTGTGCAAGTTCTCCCACTTAAAAATATGAGAGAGGCCTGTAATTGTCTTCATAGGTATACCTCACCTATGAGAGACAAAATGAGTGAATAAAATCCAGAAAATCACATTGTCTGATTATTAAAGAATGTATCAGCAAATTACGGAGGCAAATAAGCATTTGGTCACTTACAAACAAGCAAGATTTCTGACTCTCACAGACCTGTAACTTCTTCTTTAAGAGGCTCCTCTGTCCTCCACTCGTTACCTGTATTAATGGCACCTGTTTGAACTTTTAATCAGTATAAAAGACACCTGTCCACAACCTCAAACAGTCACACTCCAAACTCCACTATGGCCAAGACCAAAGAGCTGACAAAGGACACCAGAAAAAAAATTGTAGACCTGCACCAGGCTTGGAAGACTGAATCCGCAATAGGTAAGCAGCTTGGCGTGAATAAATCAACTGTGGGAGCAATTATTAGAAAATGGAAGACATACAAGACCACTGATAATCTCCCTCGATCTGGGGCTCCACGCAAGATCTCACCCCGTGGGGTCAAAATGACCACAAGAACGGTGAGCAAAAATCCCAGAACCACATGAAGGGACGGAGTGAATGACCTGCAGAGAGCTGGGACCAAAGTAACAAAGGGTACCTTCAGTAACATACTACGCCGCCAGGGACTCAAATCCTGCAGTGCCAGACGTGTCCCCCTGCTTAAGCCAGTACATGTTCAGGCCCGTCTGAAGTTTGCTAGAGAGCATTTGGATGATCCAGAAGAGGATTGGGAGAATGTCATATGGTCAGATGAAACCAAAATAGAACTTTTTGGTAAAAACTCAACTTCTCGTGTTTGGAGGAGAAAGAATGCTGAGTTGCATCCAAAGAACGCCATACCTACTGTGAAGCATGGGGGTGAAACATCATGCTTGGGGGCTGTTTTTCTGCAAAGGGACCAGGACGACTGATCAATGTAAAGGAAAGAATGAATGGGGCCATATATCATGAGATTTTGAATGAAAACCTCCTTTCATCAGCAAGGGCATTGAAGATGAAACGTGGCTGGGTCTTTCAGCATGACAATGATCCCAAACACACCGCCCGGGCAATGAAGGAGTGGCTTCGTAAGACAATGGGCAGAATGCAGTTGTAAAAAGCTCACTAAATATATTTTTTGTTTTTGTAGCATAAAATAATCGTACAATAATTACTTTATTAACATAAACAATAATAATAATTGCCACAAATGAGAGACACCTAGCTCTTTTCGAGGAACTATTGGCTGCCCAACAGCTGCGTGGACGGTCACGTGTGTGACCCAGCATTCCTCTCACTTATCAGTTTTTTTATTGATACTTACCTCATTTCTTTTAACGTGTGCGTAAGTTAATTTGCTTGTGACCCAGCGATGTAGTTCACAAGATGTTTTAGCCACTTGGTTATAACTGAGCGTTGTAACGCTGCTGCCTTTCCACCTGTCATGACGTAAAGGAATGCGGAGTGGGGAGTTTCTCTCTGCCGTGACTTCCTTATCTCCCTACGGACCTCAGTTGCCAGTGACATACAGTTGATGTCCGAAGACATGATGTGAAAGGCATGCTCGAGATGGGAAAAGAGGAATTCGAGGAGGATGACCGGTGAAAACGTCCTCCACGTCCTGCTGTCAAGTGTGAAATGACAGCCTCACGATTCCCCTCCCCTGCACATGAAGCGATTGGATATCTGGACGTGCGTTTGATGCTATCCATCCAACCATCCATTTTCAGTGTTTATTCAGTATATTCATATTACATTTAATATTAAGGAAGAAGCAGGTTGCTACAAAAACAGGACGTGGCACTAATACAGTATTTTAAAAGAGGCTCGCTTATTTAAACATCTGGTGATAGGTATGTAACTAAGTACTCCCCGCATACATTTTGGCCATAAGCTTTACTTTTTTATCCACAGGTACATTATAAATATAGTTCTTAATTGTTGTAAAACACAATAATATGTATACTTTATAATGTACATTATTTGAATGGTTTGGGGGAAAACCCGTAAATCTCTGTGTCAACACATTGATAAAAAGTACTGTTAACACCGCAGAGGTTAGAGGACATACAGTGTCGTGAAAAATTATCGGCCCCTTTCTCAAATTCTTATATTTTTGCAGTTTCCTCCACTTTTATTTTTAGCCTCATGAAACAAATGTAAATATCAAACAAATATAACCCAAGTGAACTTAAAATGCTGTTTTTCAATGATTACATTTATTAAGGAAAAAAAATACTTTAAAAGTTACCTGGCCTTGTGTGAAAAAGTAATGGCCCCCTCAACCTAATAATTGGTTGGGCCATCCTCAGCAGCAACAACTGAAATCAAACATTTTCTACAACTGGCAATGACTCTTTCACGTCATATTTTGGCCCAATCTTCCTTGCAGAATAGTTTAAATTCAGCAATAACTATTTAAAGTTACCTGGCCCTCTGTGGAAAAAATTTAATTACCCCCATTGTTAAATCATGAATTAATTGTGGCTAATAACTTTTCACTGATCACACCCAAGCCTGATTACCGCCAGACCTGTTCAATCAAGAAATGTAGGACAAAAGATTTTAAAAAAGCTGCAACAAAAATGCACGATCCAACTACTGAATATACATATACATCTATTGTATATACATCTTGAATTGATGCGTATGTTCTTTTCTATTAATTTGTTTTTTCCCTACTGTGTGACGATATATTCTAAATAAAGGAAACCTTTCTGTTAAAGACACAAAAACCCACAATGGTCACAACAATAACATGTATTTTGGCCCACTCCTCATTTGCATATTGAGCCATCTGTCTCAGGTTTGAACTTTCATTGATCGTTGCAGAAGTTGTTTGATTGCAGTGATTGCTTCAGAGGTTGTGCAGCATATTAAGCCAAGGGTAACATCATTTTTGGTTTCATTAATTTGTTTTTTTTAATAATTCTGTTGGACCACAAAAATACAGCAATTTTGATGAGTTAATTTCATTATTTTTTATTAATTGTTTGAAATTATTTCAATGACCATTGTGGGCTTTTCTGTCTTTAATGAAATGGTATCCTAAAAAAAATTCAACTGTTTGTAGTCTATTGAGTGCACTACATTTTACATGCATTTTAATTTCCTGCTGAACCTATCATGCAGGGTGCAAGTATAATGACTTGCTTATCTCAGTGGGGAGCACTAGTGTGCTCATCCTGCAGTGAGGAACAGCCTGTGGAAGTAAAGCTGATGGTTGCCAAGGTTTTGGTCAACTCCACAGGCACACTACTGACCAACTCTGAGCTGCCGCTTGGTGAGTTCTCAAACATAAACTAGCTCTAGGAAATTCATTTGAAATGAATACTGAAAGGGATGTGAAACATAAAAAAAAAAACTTCCTGTTTTGTTCCTGTGTACACGTGTATGTGTGTTTGCCTTCAGGTCTGGTCAGCACAGTGTCTCTGTGGAAGAGTTTGTTTATGCTGTTACAGGATGAAGACCCGGAAGTTCGCAGTTCTGCCTGTGACTTTATTGGTAATGCACCAAGTCATCAGATTAGTGCAGGTACACACTCAGTGTTGAAATGACAGAAGCACTTAATTAATGATTTTCTTTGCAAGGGGTTGGTTACAGCTTGTGGTAAACTTTTATTTATATTCATAAACACAACTTTTATATCAAGTTAATATAGTGTTCAAAGTTCTCTTGTTTGTTGTTGGAATTTGTTTTTTGTTTTTTTTTTTAATTTTTTTTTTGGGTCCAAGCCCCTTGAATTCTCTTTGAACACACATTGAGAATTCCCATGAATTCCTGGTTTAGCAAATGTAAATGTTGGAATCCAACTCAGATTGCATGTCTACATGATTTATAGGGATGGGCGAGTACCGATACCAGGTATCAGTATTGGGCCTTATTTCTAAGTATCTGGTACACTTGAAGGATGCCCATACCAGCCACCAATATTCAGTGTCAGTGCCAGAGCGTTTTCGATCTGTGGGCATTTGGTCGGCGTTGGGGGACACTTAATGCTGAAAAAATGCACACAAGCCCACACACACACATTGAAGCCATGTAAAATACTAATGCCACGGTGGCGCACACTTATACATACTCATTAAATCTAAAATTGGTTTGCCATGGCGGGCGCAAACAGTCACACACATTGCAACAGGTACAGTTTGAAAGCAGTCAGCTCACTGATGATACGTACGTTACCTAGCTACTTGGACAGGAAGTGACGTGATATATGCAAATGAGCAACACAGTTTTTCTTATTTTTATTTTGTTTTGATTCTCTCTTATCTTTCAGAACTGAAAGGAAAAAAAAGTTTTCCTCGTAGATAAATCATTTATGTAAATCGTGTAAATTTGCAAAAAAAATTCTGGGGGGGTGTTGACGTAGTACTCTGTCAACATTGACATTAACGATCTGTAATCGTAACTGACATATTTACAGCATTGAAGACCTTATTACAATAGGCAAGGTGCAAATCTTCCGCCATTTATATTTTATCAGTGCGATCTTTCTACACATTTAAATTCATTGTATGCTATCAAGTTTTTACGTTAATAAGTTTGCGGTATGTCAGTGTCACGGAGGGAAATATGGTACAAGAGGGAGGACGGCGAGACTGGCATTGTAAAGAAGCTTGATAAGGACAACGGGATCAATAATCCGTGGAACTGACTGACGCTGGCTGGAATTAAAAGTTAGAAATGAATACCTTCATGAAAATAGAAAGATTAAAGAACCTTGGAAGGCATCTTGTGTCATCAGGATGTGAAGTATGGATCTGGAGGCATAACGCGCTTTCTCGATCACGTCAACGGAAAGAAGCGCGCACAGCTGGTTAAAACAAAGCAGTCAAATTATAGATTACCGTATTTTCACCCAAGACGCACTTAAAAGTCTTAAATTTTCTCCAAAATGGACGGGGCGCCTTATAATGTGGCGCGCCTTATGTGTGCACCGTGTTCCAAAATCTGTAAATGTTGTTGTGTGACTTTAATGAGCGCTCCGCTTGACTGACTGGGAGCATTTCCTGCCGACACGCTGCTTATATAGAGGAAAGGCGGACGCGGCTGAGGACAGCATGCGGTCGTAAAGGGGGAAGGGTGCACGTGACAAAGGACGCTAAAGACACACCCCCCGTAGGTATATAGTTCCGGTATGTGCATCGGTTCAGCTAAGGACCCCCAAAAAATGGCACCTACGAAGAGACACGCTTACGAAGCACAGTTTAAACTGCAATCTATTAGTTACGCGGAGGAACATGGGAATCGAGCAGCCGCGAGAGAATTCAACATCAACGAATCCATGGTTCGCAAGTGGAGGAAGCAGGAAAATGAGCTTCGCCAAGTCAAGAAGACGAAGCTGCGTTTCCGCGGAAACAAGGCGAGGTGGCCCGAGTTGGAAGACCAACTCGAGCAATGGATTAATGAGCAAAGAAGAGAAGCATCTCTACAGTCACCATTCGACTGAGTGCAATAACTCGGAGCTTGCCATCATTCCGGGAGGGTTGACGAAGGAACTCCAACCGCTGGACATCGGTGTAAAAAGGGTGTTCAAAGTGAAGTTGTGAGCGCCGTGGGAGCGATGGATGACAGATGGCGAACACAGCTTTACTAAGACTAGGAGGCAGCGCCGGGCGAGTTATGCCAGAATTTGTGAATGGATTGTGGATGCTTGGGCTAACGTGTCTGCTCGCACTGTTGTTCGAGCTTTCGTAAAAGCC
Organism: Phyllopteryx taeniolatus; assembly: GCF_024500385.1. Classification (NCBI taxonomy): domain Eukaryota; kingdom Metazoa; phylum Chordata; class Actinopteri; order Syngnathiformes; family Syngnathidae; genus Phyllopteryx; species Phyllopteryx taeniolatus. Next base: position 7,165,017 of record NC_084512.1, read on the forward strand.
GGCATCATTTCTGAGGAGCTGCATGCAACGAGACTGACTCCGACAATGACGAGAGGGAACCTGGCGTGTTTGATGGAGAAATTGCCCAGCTGTTCATTTCGGATACAGAAGATAAGAACTTTGATGGATTTGTGGATGAGGATTGATCAATAAATAACATGAGTACATTGTTAAACAACCCCAATTCCAATGAAGTTGGGACAATGTGTTAAACATAAATAAAAACAGAATACAATGATTTGCAAATCATGTTCGACCTATATTTAATTGAATACACTACAAAGACAATATATTTAATGTTCAAACTGATACACGTTATTGTTTTTAGCAAATAATCATTAACTTAGAATTTTATAGCTGCAACACGTTCCAAAAAAGCTGGGAGATCGGTACTCGGTATCGGTGAGTACTCAAGTGTGAATACTTGTACTGGTATCGGTCTGGAAAAAAAAGTGGTATTGAACATCCCTAATGATTGATATAATACATCAAATATAATTTACTTTTCTTTAATTTAATCATCATCATCATTTAATTACAGATTTTGAATTGTTACTCTATTATGAAACCAGCTGAATGTTTCCACGTTGCATTATGATGGTGTTGTGTTAGAATCGATATTGGGGGTATATTAAGGCCAAGAAAATAGAAAATGATCACTATCCAAATATGTTGTATAAGTAGGCACATCATCAGGCTTCATTTTCAAATTGTTGGGGATTGTAATTTGTGTTCATGTGTTGTGAGCACTAATGCTGCTAATGCTTTCCATTTGGAACACAGAAGTTCATTATTTTATTTTTGTATTTAATTGAATTAATCATACAAATCCCTCAATGCGAAATTCAATTTACAATCTGCTCTACATGCAGAAAAGTTTTTTTGTTTTTTCGAATGTTTTTCAGTGAAGAATTTTGTAATGCCTTCCTTACCGTAAATACTTGACTCATAAATACTAAACAAGACAACCCCATTGTAAGAGTTGTACTGATGATTACATGATTTTCTTTCTGCCAGATGAGTACACACACGAACACACAACCACAAAATGAGCCCTGCCAGCTGCCCATTCTGAAGTACCACTCAGAACCAGTCGCTGTGACTATATTTACGTGCACAAATTAATCAAGTTACTGACATAGGTTATTCTTTCCACTGTTGCCCATTTTACTATGAAGGTTCTCTTAAAATAATTGTATGCTGCTCAAAAGTCAATACTTGTCTGGTATGCAGATTTAGTACAGTATTTGAAAACAAACCGCAATGCATAGACCATTATTTCAATTGTATCCATTGATTATGTTCATGATTGTTTGTTAATTGGTGTTATTAGAGCTGGACCAGCTCCTAGCAGTCCTATTGTAATCGTAAGAATCAAAACGATCACATTTTGACCACCTTCTTTTTAATTGTAATTGCAATAATTGTATTATTTTCACCCAGTTTTTTATTTGTGTTGTCAGTTTGGGTGTAAAAATACACCCGTTTTACAATTTGCTACAGGGATTTGTCATGTCACAGTTTATAACAATTCAAAGATATTCTGCCCCTTTTTTTTTCCTTCTATTCATATGTTTTAAAATATTGATACCAAAATTCTTTAAACTGACATGACTTTATCTCCTTGTCAGTTCAAACACTTCCCCTACCCGGCTTCCTTTTACTGTCAGCCACAGAGACGGGAGTATGCACAGAAAGGCAGTTCCAGTAATCAGTAAATGTAAGCATTCTTGCATACATGCGAAAGCGATTTGGTTTTCAATCAAATTGTCTGGGTGTGTATTTATCCAAGTTTTAAAAAGTGCAACAGGCACTAGGGTTAAATTAAAGTGTTAAAGTTCTAGTTTCAATCCATTGAATGCAGTAATTCGGTTTTCTTTAGTGTATTTAAATCTACTGACTATGCTATATGTCCTCACAACACAGCCTCTCCTATATTTTCCCAGCTTTCCTCCAGGAGACATGCTTATTGTTTCGGTTGCTACCAATAGTATTGCATAACATAACACCATAACAAAATAACTCTCCATAACTCCATTAACAGAAGAGTAAAGGACAGTCAGTAGCCATGTTTTTTATGCTATAGTTCATCCAGAGGATTTTTAATTAATTTACTCAAGTTTAACCTTTTGCTTCTAAATGTGATTTGGGGAATACACAGTATTGCTGCTAATACTATTCACTTGCAATTTTTATGTTCTGCATTTGTAAGTACTTAAGGCCAGACAAATTCAGATTACCAGTCAGCTAAAAATCTGATAGAACCTCAGAAACTAGACTAAGATAGAGATGGTTTCTTAAAAAGAGGACGAGAGCACAAAGCACATAATTAGAGTTTGCCTGAGATATTCTCCCTTTGCCGTCTATATTTAGTTGCTGTTTCTGCAATTTAGTGTTAGCTCTACATTTACTCTTGGTAAGATGACTTAAGTTTCTCCAAACTCTTATATGATCATGAAAATTTCGAATCAGATTCCAAATGTGCGATACAAACAAAAGAAATGTAACACTGTAATGTGGTCTTCTTAATTGAATGTGTGACCAGGCCAGGAAAGTCACATTCCTAGAGTAAATGAGAAAGCACCCAAAAACCCAAAACAAATCACATTGCACTGTCTATAAAATGAAAACCCACAGAAACCTTCAGTTGGAAACAATATATTGTCTCTCCACTTTTAAAGGCTAAACTTGTCTGATGTTCTGAAATTAGATGTGTGCAAGTGAGTGGGAAGACTTATTTTAAAAAACAAAGTCCACAGTGGATGTAAAAGGTCTACACACATCTGACTTTTTGAAATCCGAACCAAGTCCAAATCACTGCCGTGGCACTTTTTTTTTATCAACTCCTCCTGCTCCATGGTCTCTGTGGTTGAAGTCATTGTCACACTAAATCTGATACAATGAAAAATCTGTCAGATTGCGAGGACATACAGTGGGTACAGAAAGTATTCAGACCCCCTTAATTTTTTTACTATTTGTTATATTGCAGCCATTTTCTAAAATCATTTAAGTTCATTTTTTCCCCCTCATTAATGTACACACAGCATCGCATATTGACAGAAAAAAGGGAATTTTTTATTTTTTTTTTGCAGATTTATAAAAAAAAAAAAACTGAAATATCACACAGCCATAAGTATTCAGACCCCTTGCTCAGTATTTAGTCGAAGCACCACTTTGAGCTAATACAGCCATGAGTTTTTCACACCTGGATTTCTTTCAGGTTGGACTGTGAACATTGGTGGAGAGCCATTTTCAGGTCTCTCCAGAGATGCTCAATTGGGTTTAAGTTAGGGCTCTGGCTGGGCCATTCAAAAACAGTAATGGAGTTGTTCTGAAGCCACTCCTTCGTTATTTTAGCTGTGTGTTTAGGATTATTGTCTTGTTGGAAGGTGAACCTTTGCCCCAGTCTGAGGTCTTGAGCACTCCGGAAAAGGTTTTCGTCCAGGATATCCCTGTACTTGGCCGCATTCATCTTTCCTCTCCTTTGATTGCAACCAGTCGTCCTGTCCCTGCAGCTGAAAAACACCCCCACATCATGATGCTGCCACCACCATGCTTCACTGTTGGGACTGTATTGGAGAGGTGATGAGCAGTGCCTGGTTTTCTCCACACATTCCACTTAGAATGAAGGCCAAAAAGTTCTATCTTGGTCTCATCAGACCAGATAATCTTATTTCTTAGCATCTTGAAGACCTTCAGGTGTTTTTTAGCAAACTCCATGTGGGCTTTCATGTCTTGCTCTGAGGAGATGTTTCCGTCAGGCCACTCTGCCATAAAGCCCCGACTGCTGGAGGGCTGTAGTGATGGTTGACTTTCTAGAACTTTCTCCCAGCTCCCGACTGCATCTCTGGAGCTCAGCCACAGTGATGTCTGGGTTCTTCTTTACCGCTCTCACCAAGGCTCTTCTCCAACAATTGCAAAAAACATTTTGTAACCTTGGCCAGATCTTTGCCTGGCCAAAATTCTGTCTCTGAGCTCTTCAGGCAAATTCCTTTGATCTCATGATTCTCATTTGCTCTGACATGCACTTTGAGCTGTAAGGTCTTATATAGACAGGTGTGTGGCTTTCCTAATCAAGTCCAATCAGTATAATCAAACACAGCTGGACTCCAATGAAGGTAGAGATCCATTTTAAGGATTATCAGAAGAAATTGTATTTGTATTTTTTATTTTTTTTATATTGTAAAGTATTTTTGTTTGTGTGTGGAAGAGAGTCTAAGACATCAGATTTGTTGAGGAAACTCTTTCCCTGCGCTTTGAGACACAAAGGAGCTATTGTCCACGACTTGAAGACTTATTAATCTCCAATTTAACATATTCCCACACCAGCACCCCCACTGCCCAAATACCTCAAGACTAATTGGGTCTGAAATCAAACTCTGCTCACCCTCACTGGACCTCCAGCAATGACGGTGTAAGGTTGGGAACAAAGGATCACTTCGTGTGTATATATAGCACAAAGGGATTTGGAGTGGGCACTAGCTTATGAGAGGGCATGAAATTGAAACGTGATTGGAAACACAAAATGACAAAGTTAATATGGAGTTCATGGTTAGACCCTCGACTTCCCTTTTTTATTTTTCCATTTTGTGTGTGTGTGTTTTTACAGTAACAGCAATGAGATATTGTTCTGATGGTTTGGCAGCAAAAGCAGAAAATAATTAAGTAGTTATAAGTAATTGTGCAGAAATATTTGATTTTTGTGGGAACCTCTGACTCGATATTTTGAAGACAAACTGCTGACACACACATTTTCCTGTCCATTCTGACACAGTGAATTATCAGACAGCTCATCCAGCATAACCCACTTTGCTTACTGTAAAGCCACAAATGCCTTTGTGTCATATGACTTTCACATGTCCTTTCTCTTAGTTAATTCATTAACAGCGGGTGATGCAGCTGAATGTTAGTGAAGGGCCCTCTCAAGCAGGACACTCATTAAACAGACCGTCCTATTTCAGGAGAATGCTCACCCAACTATTACACCAGCAGCGCAAATCTACTAGAAATGATTAAGTACACAAAGGCAAGTCACTACTCTTAACATTTACTCAACATTTTCTCAGTGTCACACTTAGTGTTGCTATATTTCATGCAAAGCATAACGTGAAAATATCTGTGTCTGTATGTTTGCATGCCACAGCTCTCAGCATCAACAAGTTTAAAATACAGTACAGTATTTTAGTGCAGTAGTTGACAAAATTATTATTAAAATGCTATGCACAATAACTGCTTGTGGTCTTATAAAAAAGAAAAAAAAACGACCAATACTTTTTCGTCTGCATGTACTGTATGTTAAAGAGCCTATAAAGTAATATCAGAGATTGGTTTTGATTACATTGTACATTGTTTGAAAATAATTGCTGAAAACGTATAAAGACTATTATTCAAACGTGGAGATATAGCATGAAACTATTTTTCACCATTTCGGTTTTTAAGATTTTTTTTGGGGCATGGATATAACTGTGCCAAGTGACACACTTCGGCTCAGGCATGAGTCCCCTCTCCCCCACTGTATAAGAACTTGAGTGCCTTCGTGCGCATCAGTGGTTAACAGGCACAACGTGCAGTTAGATAGATAGCTAGGTCTACACCCTGAAAAGGAATCCTTCTTTCAGATAGTCCACTGCTATGGCCACTTTAGAAGTGCCTCAGACTCATGTTGATGCTGGACAGTGGCCTCCCTGCAAGGCATCTTAACGACTGTCATTTTGCATTCCAAAAGAATAATAACATTTGTGGCTTGGGACGTGCATCCAACTTGGAGCATAAATAGTCGAGTTTCCGCACCAAAAATTGAAGCTAGTGTTCTCCTTGTTGCATGAACTGATGAAGCCTGGTCAGATGAGAGGGGAAACGTCCAGCTGGAGCAACCATTCCAGTTGTGATCGATTCAATGCCCGGAGAATGAAACAACCTGGATGAATGAAAATATTCACAGGTATTGTCATGTTCACTTGACACAGACTTTCATTGTGACATCTGTTGTCTGTAATAAGGTGTCCCCACTGGTCACAAAAATATTATCTAGAGCCACTCTCTCACTGTATTCCTTGCAAATTGTTGCATAAGTTTATAACAGCAGTTTTTTTTTTCGCCTGTCCCTTTTCAGAAATCCACCAAAGAGGCTTATTGCCAGGAATGTGTGCACTTGCCCAAGACGGAATCTCAGATAGCGAGTCTTGGGTGTTGAACCTTTCCACTGTGGTAATGGCTTGGTGTCATTCTGTCTCGCTTATATCTCTAAAACTACCTATGAATATGGGAAATGTGCGAGTCGACTTAAACACTATCTCCCACCTCAGTCCCATACACACAGGACAGCAAGCCAGGAAAAAGGCAGAACAAATGTCAATTAGCGTGAAAAAGAGGCTTATGCCATTGACTTGAGCAGCAGAAATACAGCAATGGCTCTATAGTCTGATTGTTGTTTTGGTTCGGATGTATTTGTTTTTACGTTAATTCGTTGTGCTAATTGTAGTCCTCAAAGGAAAATTCAGTTTCGTCTCCACTCCACACAAAGATCCAGATTCAGGCATGCAGGAAGGGACAGATTTCAGAATGATGGGATGTGAAGCAGTCGCCATGCTTTTCTTTCTTTTGACTTCATGACTTCTGAGTCAGCCCTTGTGGGAAGGCACTGTGAAGAATTTTCAGATTGTTTTAGGTCTTTTGAGTTGAGTATCAGTCTGTTATTTCTAATGCAGCCGAGATGAATGTTTTGTTATATGTTCAATAGACATAAAACATATAAGAGCAATTTCATGAAATAAATAAAAATTAAATATCCATCCATTTTCCGTACCGCTTTATCCTCACGGGGGTCGCGGGTGTGCTGGAGCCTATCCCAGCCATCTTCGGCGAGAGGCGGGGTACACCCTAAACTGGTCGCCAGCCAATCGCAGGGCACATATAAACAAACAACCATTCGCGCACACATTCACACCTAAGGGCAATTCAGAGTCTTCAATCAACCTACCACGCATGTTTTTGGGATGTGCGAGGAAAACCCACGCAGGCACAGGTAGAACTTGCAAACTCCACACAGGTGGGGCCGGGATTTGAACCCCGGTCCTCAGAACTGTGAGGCAGATGTGCTAACCAGTCGGCCAGCGTGGCGCTTAAAATTAAATATAATTATTAAAATATGTTTTTTTGGCCGAAGGCGGGGACCTTGGCGATCCGATCCCCGGCTACAGAAGCTGGCTCTAGGGACGTGGAATGTCACCTCTCTGGCAGGGAAGGAGCCCGAGCTGGTGTGTGAGGTCGAGAAGTTCCGACTAGATATAGTCGGACTCGCCTCCACGCAAATCTTGGGCTTCTGGTACCAGTCTTCTCGAGAGGGGTTTGACTCTCTTCCACTCTGGAGTTGCCCACGGCGAGAGGCGCAGAGTAGGTGTGGGTATACTTATTGCTCCCCGGCTCGGCGCCTGTACGTTGGGGTTCACCCCGGTGGACGAGAGTGTAGCCTCCCTCCGCCTTCGGCTGGGGGGACGGGTCCTGACTGTTGTTTGTGCCTATGCACCAAACAGCAGTTCAGAGTACCCACCCTTTTTGGAGTCCTTGAGAGGGGGAGCTGGAGAGCGCTCCCGCTGGGGACTCCCATCGTTCTGCTGGGGGACTTCAATGCTCACGTGGGCAATGATAGTGAGACCTGGAAGGGCGTGATTGGGAGGAACGCCCCCCCCGATCAGAACCCGAGCGGTGTTTTGTTATTGGACTTGTGTGCTCATCACGGATTGTCCATAACGAACACCATGTTCAAGCATAAGGGTGTCCACACGTGCACTTGGCACCAGGACACCCTAGGTCGCAATTTGATGATGGACTTTGTGGTCGTGTCATCGGACTTGCGGCCACGTCTTGGACACTCGGGTGAAGAGAGGGGCGGAGCTGTCAACTGATCACCACCTGGTGGTGAGTTGGCTCGGATGGTGGGGGTAGATGCCGGTCCGACGTGGCAGGCCCAAACGTGTTATGAGGGTCTGCTGGGAACGACTGGCGGACTCCCCTGTCAGAAGGAGTTTCAACTCCCACCTCCGACAGAACTTTGCTCATGTTTCGGGTGAGGCGAGGGGCATCGAGTCAGAGTGGATATCTACAATTTATTAATTATTAAAATTATACAGTAATGGTTGTTGTTGTGCAATTGAACAGTATGCATAATTATTTTTATCCTATTAAATAATATACTGCAATAACTGTCCCGCAGTAGTGCTCTTGACATAATTTTTAAAATGTGGAAATTGTTCTGACAGTAACTTTCTATAAATTGGCAGCTCTGAAAAGCTTTTCTGTTATCCACAAGTTGATAGTATTCATTAACGCCATTTGTTTGAGGTTCTCCAAAATGGTGTGTCCAAAAGGTCGATGGGTCGTCCATAACATTTTACTGTCATTGATTTTTTTTTTTCAAAACATGCAAATAAAAAAATGCCAATGTCTTTAAAAAGGCATAAATGCATCATGTCCATTTTTTTTCTTAGTCAAAGAAACATGAAATCCACTGGCTTTCTTGGCATGATATCCCTTCCAAACCATTTTTTTTCTAAAAAAAAAAAAAAAAAAAAAAAAAAAAAAAGCCACCTTTGAAGTATGGTTGTATCTGTGACACAACCTGGATAAGAGAAGATAAATTAATAGGTGTGTGTAAATGCAACCTTTAAAAAAAAAAAAAAAAAAAGCACAGTTAGCAGAGCATTGAATTTCTTCGAGATCCCTCATGAGTTTCCTTCTGTTTACCTTTTTGGAAGTTACTTTTGCATCTCCTGCAGTAAGCTCAAACCATCATCGTAACCTGGAACCCTTATTGTCATTGGGATTTTCACTCCTCTCTGACTAATGTTTCCTGTCGGTGTCGATTGTTGCATTTGGTCCACTGACCTTTCGCCATGAACAACCAAAGGAAATCAGAGCTGTAAAGACTGCTTTTTTGTTTCACACCTCTCTGTATCTCACACTTTAGCTTCCTGGTCTCTCGGCTCCAAAGTGACATGTGTGAGGTAGAACAAATTTCTCGTGTGAAGACCATTGTTGTGGTTGGCTTGCTGATGTTGTCTTTGTTTTACTGGTGATATCTCTGGCATGTCGCTTCCAATCTTATTGAGCAGTGGTTCTCAAACCTTTTTAACCAAGTACCACCTAAAAAAAAATGTTACTCTCAAAGTACCACCATAATGGCCAACATTAAAATACAGTAGTGTAGCAGGTCTGTTTATCAAAAAAAAAAAAAAAAACAAGGGACATTTTATTATAATCCACGGTAACATTATGCAGTTTGAACATAACATTACGCTTAAATATAGGAGAAAAGAACTGCAATTAAATTAAATTAAAATGTACTGCACATAAACATTAAATGTAAATTGTACCTAAATGTTTGAAAGCAAGCAGTTTAAAAAGATTATAATAATGCAAATTGACTTAAAAGTAAAATCAAACAGAACTGTACTTAATAAATTTATTGTACTGGAGTAAAAAAAAAAAAAAAAACTTTAACATTATGCTCGGTTTGAACGTTTAATACAGTGATTGTACCACTAGAGCTTCCCTCTACCTACCTGAAGTCACTTTCTTTAAAAACCAAAGACCAAGTCCAAAACCTGGTTGTACTGATAGATTCCGACCTGACTTTCAACAGTCATATCAAGTAAATTACTAAAACTGCCTTCGACCATCTGAAGAACATATCAGAGTGAAGGCTTGCATGTGCCAAGCAGACCAGGAGAAGCTCATCCATTCCTTTATCTCAAGTAGACTTGACTATTGTAATGATCTTCTGATTGGACTCCCCAAAAAGAGCATTAAACAGCTGCAGCTCATTCAGAATGCTGCATCTCGGGTTCTGACCAGAACAAAGAGGTAAGAGCAGATTAGTCCAATTCTAAAGTCTTTACACTGGCTCCCAGTCGGCTTCAGAATGGATTTTAAAGTTCTGCTACTGGTCTATAAATCACTAAATGGGTTAGGTCCTGAATACATGAAAGAAATGCTAATGGAATATAAACCCAGTAAGGCACTGAGATTGTCAGACTCAGGTCAAATAGTGGAGTACAGAGTCCAAAGCTAACATGGTGAAGCAGCATTTAGCTATTATGCTGCACACAAATGGAATAAGTTGCCAATAGAAGTGATGTCAGCCCCAAGTGTGAATGTGTTTAAGTCCAGGTTAAAAACTCTTCTTTTTTTTGTCATGCTTTTAGAGCATTTCCTATTTTAAATATTTCTTGCACTGTACACTGTTTTAATTGTACTTGTAGTTTATTTTTTTATTTTTGTCTTAAATGTTTACAAGCTGTTTTTTTCCTTTGTTTTTTGAAATGCTTTTAATCATGTAAAGCACATTGACTTGCGTTGTGTATGGCGTCCTATATAAACAAAATTGCTTTGCTTTACCCCACACTCTCACACTACCACACTTTAAAAGTCAGTGTATGTTTACATACACTGATCCTTGGATTTGTTGTTTTGTCGCATTTTTAGAAGTACCACATTCTAAGGTTGTTAAAGCAATCCCGAGCTCCAAAACCAATTAAAGACACTATACATGTCCGTATAGTCTCAGTTGCTACTTCCACGCTGCCTTCACTGTAAATTGGCGCAATGGTAAAGCCGGAACAAGTGCCGTTTGACAAAGTATTCTTAGGCTGCTGCACAAACTGGCTCATTGTGCGTCATTTGTAACCTTATATGTTGGGATCATTGTAAACGAAGGACTCCTGTGTGTTTTTGTACACATACACATTTGTGTACAATTAACTTTATGGTAGTTAACTAGCCAACCAGGGCCATTTCTCTGACCATCGGTCTCTGCCGACCAGTCAACATTCCCATACAGCTGGAAAACTTGCTGGCAGGATCGAGCTGGTGAACGTACCAACAATGACTCTCACCAACGACCTGACATTTAGTGACACCAGGCCACTTTGCTGGATTTAGTCTATCTATCGCTCCCTATGCTTCTTTTTCTTCTCTACCCAGAACTCAGGGCAATCTCTTGTTGCTCACTATGAGCAACACAATTGCAGTGTCATTTGATACAGTTTAATATGCGGAATATTTTCACTAATGTGTACTTCATACTATACAATCAGATGAGGGAGGATTAGGGTCACACACAAGAAAAAAAATGAAGAAATGTCCTTATGTTACAAGAATGTTACAAAAAGTCGTCATATTGCCAGATATTTAGATTTACATGTGCACATTTACTGTAACAATCACAACCCTCTATAAAAGGTCACCAATTTACTGAGAATACATCTTAATGGGTAACAATGTGCTGTGGATCAGGGTGTACAGATTAATGATGCAGTGACAGCAGGATTTTACGATTAGACATGATCGTGGAGTTGGGTTTAAATGTGATCAGGTCTAAAACAAACAAACAAAAAAATCAATTTACATAACGACAAGGCAAAGACAAGCCTTACGGGGAAACCGTTGTTTTGTTATTTTATTCTCATACTTTCCACATGCGGCAAAAGGTTACATTTTCCCCTTACAGTCCTGCTCAACTCTCAAATAAACTACTCATTATATTGTAATTGAATGTCAATAATTCAGACAAGTCTCAGTCAAATCCAAACACACAAATGGAGACAAATATACACTGCACAACAAGCAGCTCACATGCCACCATACAAACTAACCCACAACATAAACTCACACACACACGATACAGTCACCCAACACTCATGCTGGCCATAGCATGAAAGACAATCTCCTTGAGAAACAAGTATTTAACGCCAAAAGCTTAAGGAAGGAAATCACGTTACAAGATGTAGAAAAAAAATGCATGCAGCTCTTCTAACCCTTTGTTTGGAGGTGGGGGTGGTAAGTAGACTTTTACATCAAGGCTTGGCTGTCCCTGAGAAGAGGTGGCTTCTTGATAAAGAAAAGAATTTGTTACTGAAGCTCTTAAACTGCTAAATCTCCTCTAATACTGTACAATCAGCAGCCTGAAATATTCACAGACTGCGTCTCTCCCTCTGCTCAGACTTCAGACTCTGATTTTACGCCTCTTTTCTCAAGAGGAAAATCAATATGGGTTCCCATTACTGTGCGTGTTATACTGTATGTGTGCTGATGGGCGGATGTAAACCTCCAAGGCCCCCCACTCCCACTTCTTGTTCCCATAGTGGTAGTAGTGTTTGGACTTGTGATTCTGCAAACCTTTTAATGTCCGTGGTGTTATCTGGGTGTCAGCTGCAGGGACGATGGTCAAGGTGGGAAAAAACAACATAATGTGCATTCACACAGCATGACTCAAACGGGACAATGGGCATCTTTAATGTGGACCAAGCAACTGGTGCACCCGCATAAAGGTTTGGTGCACCAAAATGTTCGACCCCATCGCATTCAACACCGCAGTTTTACAGGTTCCCTTTAAAATAAAATGCTGCCTGTCTTTTTAGGCAATATTGACGAGTAAACGATTAGCTAACAATCTGGTCAACAAAGTTTTTTATTTGACGCACAATTCCACAAGATGGGTAATTTACTAGAAAGTGTTGGTGCTTAAATTGCGCCGTGTCAGAACGTTGGTTAAGACTTTCGGACGAATCAGGCCTTAATTTAACAGTAAGTTGTCAATCGTTGTTTTGATCTTATTATCCATGGCTATTTCCACTCTTAAATCAAATCGACTAGGCCACTCACCTAGGCCTGGCATAAAAACTAAAACACTAACAATTTTTAGGACAGTTTAGTTTCCCAGAATCTATCACAATAAACAATTGTATCGTTGATGTTGTTTTTTTATTGCCTCATTAATGTACACACAGTGCCCCATATTGACAGAAAAATATGGAATTGTTGAAATTTTTTATTTAAAAAAAAAAGAAAAAGAAAAACTGAAATATCACACAATCATAAGTATTCAGACCCTTTGCTGTGACACTCATATATTTAACTCGGGTGCTGTCCATTTCTACTGATCATCCTTAAGAGGGTCCTACACCTTCTTTGGAGTCCAGCTGTGTTTGATTATACTGATTGGACTTGATTAGGAAAGCCACACCCTTGTCTATATAAGACGTTACAGCTCACAGTGCATGTCAAAGCAAATGAGAATCATGAAGTCAAAGGAACTGCCTGAAGAGCTCAGACACAGAATTGTGGCAAGGCACAGATCTGGCCATGGTTACAAATAGATAAAAAGAACCCAAAGAGGCTGTGGCTGAGCTCCAGAGATGCAGTCGGGAGATGGCCAAAAGTTCTAGAAAGTCAACCATCACTGCAGCCCTCCACCAGTCGGGGCTTTATGGCAGAGTAGCTCGACGGAAGCCTCTTCTCAGTGCTAGACACATGAAACCCTGCATGGAGTTTGCTTAAAAAATATATATATAATAAATAAAAAAAACCTTAAGGACCCCAAGATGGTGAGAAATAAGATTCTCTGGTCTGATGAGACCAAGATAGAAATTGTTGGCCTTAATTCTAAGTGGCATGTGTGGAGAAAACCAGGCACTGCTCATCACCTGTCCAATACAGTCCCAACAGTGAAGCATGGTGGTGGCAGCATCTTGCTGAGGGGGTGTTTTTCAGCTGCAGGGACAGGACGACTTGTTGCTACCGAAGGAAAGATGAATGTGGCCAAGTACAGGGATATCCTGGACGAAAACCTTCTCCAGAGTGCACAGAACCTCAGACTGGGCCGAAGGTTCACCTTCAAACAAGACAATGACCCTAAGCGCACAGCTAAAATACCGAAGGAGTGGCTTCAGAACAACTCGGTGACTGTTCTTGAATGGCCCAGCCAGAGCCCTGACTTAAACCCAATTAAGCATTTCTCGAAAGACCCGAAAATGGCTGCCCACCAATGTTCACCATCCAACCTGACAGAACTGGAGAGGATCTGCAAGGAGGAATGGCAGACATCCCCAAATCCAGGTGTGAAAAACTTGTTGCATCATTCCCAAAAAGACTCATGGCTGTATTAGCTCAAAAGGGTGCTTCTACTAAATACTGAGCAAAGGGTCCTAATACTTATGGCTGTGTGATATTTCAGTTTTTCTTTTTTAATAAATCTGCAAAAATTTCAACAATTTGTGGGTTTTTTTCTGTCAATATGGAGTGCTGTGTGTATATTAATATGGTATATTTTACCAAAATGGCTGCAATCTAAAAAAGTGAAAAATTTAAGGGGTCTGAATACTTTCCTTACCCACTGTATATCTGTGTATATTTAACCCTAGGGTCATATTAAACTAAAATGTGTCCTCATTAGCATCCCAGGTGTCTTCAATCTTGTAGTCAGTCAGTCTGCCTATATAAATGGTGACAATCAGTTATATGCACAACCTACTTCCGCATTCAGCAAAACAGGTGAAAACTTTTGGTGGTGAAAGCCACCAAAAAGACAATATCCAATGTTTATGCTTTGTTTGTGTTAAGTATACTATATCATATTTGTATAAATAAATTATATTTATATTTAACTTTTGTCTAAAGACACTAGCCCAAAAGAAAACATTCATGCAAGTTTGGCTTCAACATGTCATCAACCTTTAGTCATGATCATTAGCATACCATACACAGGAAGTCAGCTATACAGTTTTCCGTGTTGTTCACGTGATGTTCTGCATGTAGCGAATTAGTCACTGTGCTGCTTGGTGACATGGTGTGTATCACACTGAACATCGACCACACAAAGTTGACGAGAGTTGTCTCAGGAGATTGAAAATTAAGTTACACAATTAAGAGACGGACGGGGAATACGAATAGTAAACAAATAAGCCAGAACAGCCCTAAAAAAAAAAAAATGTAAAGGTGCAATCCAAGGTCAAATTCCATCAGTGTTTTATCGCACAATCTGTCGTCGTTTCAGCCAAAATAGACTTCATGGGAAGCAACCAAGGAGGACACCACTGATGAAAGCAAATCATGAAAAAGAAATGTGAGACACAAAGCTTTTGGGATAATGTCCTTTGGACAGATGAGACAAAACTGGAGCTTTTTGGCAAGCACATAAACTCTATTGTCACAAACTCAGAAATTAAACATACCAAGAACACTGTCCCTACTGTGAAACACGGAGGTTTGCTTATGATGTGGAGCTGCTTGCTGGATCTGGCACAGACTGTCTTGAATCTGTCCTGGGTACAATGAATTTTCAAGGCATTCTGAAGATAAATGTGCTGCCTAGTTTCAGAAAGTTTGGTTTCAGTCACAGGTAGGAGGTCTTCCATCAGGATAATGACTCAAAACACACCCAAGAATGGTTAAGAGCAAAGTGCCCTTTTCATGCCCCTGTTCTAAATCCTATTGAACATTTGAGGAAGGAGCTATGAACCATAAGGTCTGGAAAATGCATCCTTTAAACCTGAGACAACTAGAGCAGTTTACTGGCAAGGATTTTAATTGACAGTTACAGAAATTCTTTGATTGCGGTGTTTGCCTTAAATAGTTAAAAGGGTAACATCATTTTTGTCCAGGACTGTTTCAGTTTTATTTTTTATTTATTTATGATTCTGTTGAACCACAATTCAAAATTCAAAAAGCTTTTCATAGGTTAATTTTCAGGAGAGTAAATAAATAGTATTAATTTTGTCAGTTATTTAAGTTATGGTTGTGGGTTTTTTGTTCAACAGAGGGGTTTTGTGTGTGTGCATGTGCGTTCACTGTATACTGTATAATGTGATTGGCGAAGTGGAAGTTTTCTTAACACAAGATAATAACACTAAATAATGCACTTACATTGAATAAGATTCAATCTTTGTAGAATTTTGTTGTCCAGTGCAACTGTGTATGTAAGCTAATGGAACTAACTGACAACGCTAATACTAGCTTTAGTGGTTCAACTTATTTTCCGCAAGCTTGTGGTTGAAGTGGTTTTGCTCAATTTTCTTGTTGTTTCTCTGAACCTGTTTACCTCATAATGACATTATGTGCAAAGGTCCTCTTGCCGTTCCTAAAGGTGAAACCCTTATTAATACAAACACTGCTCAACTCGCAGGTAAAGGTCATACTTCGACAATAGAGCCTTGAGAGTTAGGCGAGGGTGGAAGAACTTGACCCAAGCACATGCACTTCTTTGCAATTCTGACCAAGACAATTATGGATCAGCCTGGAATCTTGTTTACGAATCCTTTCAACCAATTGGGAGATCTTTAAATGCTTTCAAATTTTGGTTCAACAGATGTGGCAGGCATGACGGTGTGTCCTCCTGTAGCCCTGGACGTCGGGGTGAGGCTCTTGTGTCACCTGTTCGAACTGTGGAAGCAGGTACCGGCAGGCATCCTAGCTCTGACAGAGTGGCTGCTGGGAGAGGGAGAAGACAATAAGGAGGGAGATTCAGATGACGCCTCCAGTCTGGTAAAAAAATATATATATATCATTTGTTTGGCTTTTTTCCACCAAGCAGTATAGTTTTGTTCTGTTTAGTATGCTACACGCTTGTTTTTATTGACAAAACCTGTCAAGGGTATCAAAATTAACAGATCCATACCACTATTGAGGTACTAGCCACAGTGACAAAACAAAACAAAACAAAAAGTCATTCAAAATTTCAGTCTATAGTGTTGCTTCTTTCTGGTCTATGTCTGAATGTCTAGACTATCTCAGCATATACCCCTGTTGGGAGAGTTACTGGTGACTAAGGGTAAAATGATTGACTGCCTCGTTTGTCCTTGTTCTGCCTGTTGTCCAGTTCTGCACATTTGTCCTTGTGGCCTGAAGCACAAATGTGTGCATTTGTTTGCTGGATATGTTAAAAACTAGAGGAGGTTTGTTGTATAATATTTTTAATGGACCAATTTGGTTGTTTTGATTGGGTAGGATGAAGAGGACTTCCTGTTTGAAAAGGGCAACCTTAACCTGTGGGCCGAGCCAGTCCAGTGGGTGAAGCTGCTTCACAAACACCTCATTTCCCACATTCTTATCTACAAACAGACCAGAGATTTGGGACGTGCGGAACTGGAGCAGGCTCAGGCTCAAATCGACACACTGACCTTCAATGCCCGAGCCAAACTGTTGCGCTCCAAACAAGCCTTGGACTCTCTCCCAGTCCTGCCCCAGTTCTCCTGCCCCATGGAGCACACCCAACTGGTATTGCAGCAGCAAAGGGCCACTCTGGCTCTGGATGTGCTGGACATGCTGAGAGGAGAAATTGAGTAACATCGCAATGTTGTAAAAACTATCAGACAGCTTTTCCTGAGTGATCGTGAATATAACAACCTCAAACAGGTTTTTTTTTTTTATCATATATTTACCCTCTTATTGATTTTAATTGTTATGACTGTTTTTCATTGATGTCTGAAATGAAGCCTTCTGAGAAGTTAATTTTGAGTCATGTGTTATTGTCCAAAATGAGTTAGGGTTCGCTGGAAATTACACAAGAAAGTGGCACAAGACTAACACGTAGTCATCTTGATACTTCATCCGTCCATCCATTTTCCATACCGCTTAGCCTCACTCGGGTCGCGGGCGTGCTGGAGTTGATCCCAGCTGACGCTCAGCAAGAGCGTCACCCACCTTGCAAATTGTGAGTATATGTTGACTTCCTTTATTTTCCTGGTGTTTAATGATCCTTCCAATTGGACTTTGTCGTGTCATTCCCTCTCGTTATATAATATAGATGATAGCACAATAGACTACTGTCAGTGTGCCTGTGTGTGTTCATGGTGCCCATATACTCATTGACCTTTCTCCCTCCCTGGTATCCATGTTCCTTGTTACAGTAAAACTGACGTAATGTTTTGAAACTGCTCAACATCCCCTAATAAAAACAGAGTTGTCTGATTAAGAGCGGTTCCTGTGGACAAGGGATTTCTCAAGAACTTCACCGTGTCTGTCCTTCACATTAAACTGTTTATCTCAACGGCAGAGAGCAAATGGGGCAACTGGTCCTAGAGCAGCTCTCAGCCTATTTTTAGGTTGGTAGTAGTAGATTCCAAAGTCTTATGTCATTTTTTTTTTTCCCATGCCTGTTTCTATTTCCTTCACCTCTCTCCCTTCGTCAACTCGGGAGAATATTAAATCATGTCAGAGACTGAAAAATAAACGATATATTTTTAGATCCTCTTTTGCAATTATGATTCTAAATTAAAAGGCTATAATGGTTACTGGTGTAGCAGAAACCGGCAATTTCTGGTAGCCCGCTGTGCATTTTACACCCAGTCGCATCCATTCACTACCAACTTTGTGACGTTCTTCGGTGTTTTGTGAAACAGACTGACATTTAATGTGAACATTCAGTAAGTAATTCTTCTGTAGGGACTTGAGCTTTGGAACCGAAGGGTCACAGTTTGAGTGGCAACTACAGATGTTGGAGAGATGCTCATCTGCTTCCCGAGTATTGTCAATGGTGCCCTTGAGCAAGGTCCAGCACTGTTTGCGTGGCCCCTTTACTCTTTGAGTTAAAAAAAAATATATATATATATATACATATATATATACATATATATATACAGCCATTAGTTTTAAGAGTATAAAATCCACCCCACCAAAAAAAAAAAATAATAAAAGTGAATGGATCAGAACTGAAAACACTATGCGGCAGAATTTGTCGCCTGACAAAATCTTGCTCGGCAGGTGGCGCACTGGCTTTCCCTGCTGTCAGTTCCTAACACGCCCTCCAGAGGGCATTGTTACTCCGCTGGTTCACATAGAAACCACATTCCTTCACTCTTCACTCTCCTTCATGCTCCCACACTGAGAAAAACAAGTTAGAAGGAACTGATGAAGGAAAGAGAACTGTATGGGGAACAAAAAAAAATTTGTAAGCCAGAGTTGTATTCTTATTTAGTTGTAGGAATCATAGGCTCCCTCGACTCTGGTTACTTAATATAGCTTAGTTTGTGGACTATACTAAAGTAGGTTGAGTAGTTGGGTAGTTTTGACCGTCTTGATCCTCAATAAATGGCAATAGGTTGTTGTTACCTTGTTTCTTAAGATTATGCAACGGGTAAATGCTAAAAATTGTCCTGCACTCTGCCTGGACTCCGCTCATACTTGTGGTCTCACCCGATCCGCAGGGAGAGAGAGAAAGGGTGAGGCCGTTTCCTTCCATTACAAATACATGCACATGCTTCCAAGTGAGACAAAGTAGGGGGGGGGGGCATTTGTGCTGGTTCAAATCCTCACAAGTTTGCACCAAGTCCGTATGCGTGAGGACACATTTCCTAGATTTGCATTCGCAGCCCCTACAATTAACAAGAAAGATGTGGTGGTTTCAATTGAAGTCAGTTTTTTTTTTTCTGACCAAGCTGCACTAATTTGGAAGTGTGATTTAAAACTGAGAAGAAGACAAAAAAAAAAAACAACTTTGGGGCTGTGATAAGGGGGATGGGCTTTGGGTTGAATTTCAAGGCGTGGTGTTAAAGAATCGGCGGCCAACCGGTGAATGGATGTTTTTAAATGAGAAAGAGGGGGAGGAGGAGGTGGCGCTGGCAAAAGTTTTCTACGACTTAGTTCACTTCGCCCCTCCCCGGCCACCGGCAGGCATTTATAGCCCGCAAAAAAGGGGCTTGATCCCGCAGTGAAGCACTTGTGGCTCAGCGCTTCTTCAGGGGAGGAATCACGCCCATCTACTACTCATCAACACACACAAAAACCTAGCCCCTCTTTTTGCCGTCGTCGGTTATAAAGTGCCCCGGCTCTTCTTTTTCTTTCCATTTGATTTTTGAAGCAACTTTCCAGAACAACCAAAAAGCAGTCGTGGCACAAACCAGCGCTCGTCGCAGTGCAGCCTGCTCGTTCCTCCATGAAAGAAGGAGTGCACCAGCAAATTTGGGGAAACGACGACATGTCTGCGACCGTCTTGTCCGCCTTCTACGACAGGGACATGCTTTACAAGGTACAGCTGCTCCCCCTTTTTTTTTTTTTTTTTTAATGAACTTGCGTGTATGAGTTGAGTGCGCGTTGCAACAAGTCGCAGCCATGTGACTGCAGTGCATTGCTAACATGTCGCCCGTTCTCTCCCGCAGCAGGATAAAAGCACGAACATGAACGCCCTCCACATCAACAGCATGCTGGACAGAAAGGCGGTGGGAGCCCCGGTCACCTCTGCGGGCTCCGGTGGCCCGTTCGCGCCGGGATTTTTCCGGCGAAACTCCACCAGCAACGTGGACGCGCTGAACAACGGCAACAAGTACACCGTGAGCTCCTCTTACAGCAGTCTGAAGGAGAACACGCCGAGCGGAACGACCACGCTCATGAACAAGGAAAACAAGTTCCGCGACCGCGCGTACAGCGAGAGCGGAGAGCGGGCCGTGCTGCAGCAGAAGGCCGGCTCTCAGATCAACTCCACCCGCTACAAGACCGAGCTGTGCCGGCCCTTCGAGGAGAACGGCTCGTGCAAGTACGGCGAGAAATGTCAGTTCGCCCACGGCTACCACGAGCTGAGGAGCTTGTCCCGCCACCCCAAGTACAAAACGGAGCCGTGTCGCACGTTCCACACCATCGGCTTCTGTCCCTACGGTCCCCGGTGTCACTTTATCCACAACGCCGACGAGCGCCGGCCCGCCCCGGCCGCCAACGCCAACGTGCAGGCGGGGGAGGCCCGCGGCTACGGCCAAAGGGACGCCCTGCCCCCTCAGCAGCAGCAGCAGCTCTGCTACACCCACCGGGACAGACCAAAGCTTCACCACAGCCTGAGCTTCTCCGGCTTCTCCAGCCACCACGGCCTGGACTCCCCGCTGCTCGAGAGCCCCACGTCGCGGACCCCACCGCCGCCCGCTTCCTGCTGCATGTCCTCCTCCAGCTTCTACGACGACGTGCTGTCGCCCAACTCCGTGGCTTGCATCAACAGTGCCTTCAACTTCCCCGGGCAAGACCTCAAGACTTTGCTGGCCCCGCTGGCCGTGCACACCAGCGGCGGCTACTCCAACAACCACTCGGCCGGCGGCGGCGCTCACTACGGCGGCGTGCAGGGCGGCATGTGCCCCCCGTCGCCTCCCGCCTACAACATGAGCCACTTGCAGGCGCTGCGCCGTCTCAGCGAGTCGCCGGTGTTCGAGCCTCCCCCCAGCCCGCCAGACTCGCTCTCAGACCGGGAGAGCTACGCCAGCGGCTCCCTCAGCTCCTCCGGGAGCCTCAGTGGCTCCGAGTCTCCCAGTCTGGACGCCGGGAGGCGTTTGCCAATCTTCAGCAGGCTGTCGATTTCAGATGACTGAGCGCGTTTTTTTGTGTGCGTGTGTGTCGTGGATTATGTTCAGCGGCTTCCACCCTGCTGAAGTGCCTCTGAGCAACGAGACATTGAATCTCTGCCAGCTGAAGGGGTGGTGGTCCTGCTCTGACCTCCCTGGTGGGGGGCAAGTGAGGAAAGTTCCACCCATGGGGATCAATAAGTGTCCTTAACCTGGCATTAGATTACTATGCCCCCACCCCCCACCCTCTTTTCTTTCTTTCTTTCTTTCTCTGTAATATAGCTGTATTAAAAGTTGAGATAGCAAACAGAAGGCATTCCATCAGTGCCTTGCCCAAGGGCTCATGCCAGCCCCTCTTCCGTTTTTTTTTTTTTTTTTTTTTGCTCTTATCAGGTGAGTCACACTTTTCCTTGGATTAGATGACTTGACAAGAAGAAGAGACTTTAAAAGCGAGTCGATTTCCTCCCATCCTGCCAAGAATATGCCTTGACTCTGCGACAATTTTTTTTTTTCCTTTTTCAATGCTTTTGTTTTTTTTTTTTCTTCTCTTCAACTTCCATTCCATGTTTTCTCGTAGCGCCACTCAGTGGTTAGGTTGGTTGTTGTAGTTGCTTGGTTGAAAAGCACTCTCGAGTTGGGTTTGTTTGGGGGAAGTCACTGCTGATGGTTGAATATGTATTTTTTTAGCTGTTATGAGTGATTTGCATAGCAGTGCATAACTGGCTATGGACTATTTAACTTATTTATTATCTTGTGAAACAAGTATAGGCTACATTGGTAATTTGTGTCCATACTATATTTATCAAGTATGATGAAGCAATAGATCTATATTCTTTTATGTTTAAATTATGATTGCCATTATTAATCTGCATAAAGTGGAGTGTATGTTCTTTTCACAGTAATATATATTGTTTTCTCCTTTTTTTGTAACTTCACTTGGTTATTTTTTATTGTAAATGAGTAAAAAAAAAAAATCTTAATTTAAGAGGACGTATGTGATATTTATTTCATTAATTTTGTTTCCATGTTTACGTTTATTAAAGTTTGCATAATTGCTGTTTGCTTCTGAGCTTGTGTGTGTCAATGCTATAGAAGGCTTTTTTTTTTTCTTATGAGAATCCCTATTTAGATGATTCTGTAGAATGTAAACACAATGTGGTTGTATAGACCGTCCAAAACTTGTTTTATTTAGATCAGCAACAAAGAATCCAAGTCAATAAATTAACCAAAAAGTATTTTTTTTTTCTTTCCTCTGTTTGCACGAGGTCACACTGTGATTCCAGCCACGTGCTTAAGAATGTAGCAATCCCATGTGCCCCAGTATTATTGTGTAGTGCCTGTGGGGCTCACCAACATGACATGCCTTTAAAATTAACCAAATAAAGTATTTTCCTTACATGGCATCTTTGATACGCAGGTTGAAATGAATGTAGTTTTGGATTCTATTTTTTACTAAAAGTTGTTTCCGCTCAGATTTTCTGACAACAACCATAACCTCTCTTAGTCCCCTTTCCTCCTTATTTGATTTTCCTATTTGCTCTGCTTTTCTTTCTTTTGATATCAAAATCTAGTCTGAGTGTTGTTTGCTGCAGAGGGAAGTGGTTGAATATGTCTGGTTTGTACATAGTAGGTACAGGGGGATGCGCACTATGTACTTTTGACTACTTTATCAGAAGTAAAGCTTTTTGAATGTAATAAATGGACAAAGACAACGAGAGTTGTTTATTTTGCGGGGAGTCAGTTCACTACAAGTTGAGTGTGAGACTGTTAACTTTGTACTGTACATTTTTTTGTAGTTCTCCCAATAAAAAAAAAAAAAAAAAAAGTTTGGAAAAAGTTTGTTTTTTTTGCTATCATTCAAGTCAATTTAGGTCACATTAGATCTGTTGCTGAATGAACACGTAAGGAATATTTCAACAATGGTACTTTAAAAAAAACAAAAACATTCTGGAGTCACTTCAAATTCAGTCCAGGACACCCTTGACCCGGATCTTGCCTGTGTCATTCCTAGTATGAGCTTGTCATTGCTCTTCTCAGTACTTGGTAAATTCAACAAGCACACACATGTCATCGCGAGACACAACTGCATTCACAAACCAAAGGAAGATGATCTTAATCTGGAGGTGAGCTGCACACTCATGACAATGGGTGGGAATGTTATCCCATGAATTGAATTAGCCGCAGCATGCGCCAACTGGCATCAGGTAAATGTGTCAGCCTCTACAGTTTTGATTGTCACTGTCAGAGAAGTGTTAATATAACCATACGTTTATTATTGTGGCTGTAGTTTGTAGTGAAGTAGAAGCGCACTGCATTATATCGAGAGGTGATCTGGGCATGTCCAGGAAGAGGATCCCCCGAGGGAGGGGTAGGACATTCTGGCTGGAGGGTCTACATTGCACAGCTGGCTTTGGAACGCTTGTCTCCTGGTTTAACTGGAGGAGGCGGCTGGAGACAGAAAAGTGCGGGCATCTGGACCTGCACTGCTGCCAGCGCAACCTAGACCCACATAAGTGGAAGAAAAGAAATATATGGCTGGCAATACTGAGAGCTGTCTTGCACTGTGCAGTATTTTTTAAATATGTAGCTGCCAGTGGCAGTATTATTAAATATTTAGATAAGTGATACGATGTTTCAATGTCCATCTGAACCCTCAACTCTCAAGTACAATATAGAGAGCATTTGTTCATCAAAAGTCCATCATCTTTTGGGATTTTGTATCAATTAGCGTTACTTAGGGTTAAAATACTGTACATCGCTGTGCCTCCGGCAGTAACGGGGCTTTGCACACCACAGGCCTGATCTCTACCCAATAGAGTACACATTTCACTTACTGCAGAAGAAAACTGAAGGCAGTAAGACCAACATGTAAGCAGCAAGTCAAGGAGGCTGGAGTGAAGGCCTTGGCATGCAGTTGCATGACCACGAAGCAAACTCAGAATTTGGTGACATCCATGACAGCTAAACTTCATTGCCTGTCAAGGATTGTCTCCCTAGTATTCAGTCAATGTTTCATTTCCAATGCCTTGTGATGGTGTGAAAAGGAGAAATCCTCAAAACAATGCCACCGTCCAAATGCTTGTGGACAAAACAATAACTATGCCAATGTGTTTCAACTATCAAAAGCTTTCGCTGGTGACTTTTCAGCTTGTTCAGCAACCCCGACGGGACTATTCTTGTGTCTAGACCGCATTCTAATCTCTGTGCCATATTCTGATTGGGACCACAGTTGCTATGCTAGTTTTCCAGGAACTTCTAAAAGAATAATGTAAGTGTTTTCTTCACTCCACACTGGGAAGTTATCAGTGGTAGCATAGGCATTAAGAAAATAAGAGGCCCAGGAGTCATGCAGTGCCTGGAGTTCACGCCAAGATAAGGTGGTCTGATAAAGGTCCTGGCAAATATTTACTGTGCCCTCAGTATTTCATAATGAAGTGTGTTTATCGCAGCAGAGCCAAGGGGCTGCACAATGCTTTAGACTGTGCCAAGTAGGATACCTGTGGCTAAGTGTGTGTGTGAATGCGTGTGCGTGTGTGTATTTGATAAAATGCTGTGAAGGGCTCAGTGTGTCAATCACTAAACCTACACGTTATGTATGATTAAGTGTTTTATACATGTCAGCTCTGTAAAAGATAATCTCTCGCTCCACATGGAACAGTGTTTGTGTGCATGCTGGGGTCTTACTGGTTAATGAGTCTGGAGCTGCGACAATGAAAGGAAATTCTCTGACTTGTGATTAGGGCAGGAAGAGCACTGGTTCCTGGCCACCACCCATTTCCACCTCTTCTATGTCTTGCTGTTTTTCCTCCACCATCAGTTTCCTTTCTCCTCTGTAGTGGTGGTCAGCAGCTTCTAGAAGTTACTATTTGTGTTCCACTGCCGCATTGGTAAGCTCAGCTCGTCCTGGTATTGTTTTGGACACGCTCAGGGCCGACCTGAGGTCAAGAAATAATTGCTCATACTTTCTAGATGTTGTTTTGGCCTCCAATGCGCGCCACATGGGTGGAGAATTGCCAACTATATATTGAAGAACAAATACCGTTGACCACTTGAGTGTCACCGAGTGCCAGATAAGGCCACATTCTGCTGTTTGATTTACATTTCCATCAGGTTTTGTTTTCTTTACAGTAGTGGAAACGAACTATTCTCCATTTTCCCTTTTCTTATGAGATTATTTATTATCGCAGTGTAATAAAATATTCCCTCTGCTTGGAATTACAGCACAAATGTCAATAAGCCTGTGGTAAATTTCAGCCAATTAAGGTTGGTGCAAAAACACATCCATCCATTCATTTTCTGTAGCGCTTGTCCTCATTCGGGTCATTTGTGAGCTGGAGCCTATCCCAGCTAACTCAGGGCGAAATGAGCAGTACACACTAGTAGGGCTGGGTGATGACTTGAAATGTAATCGTGATTTCGATTTTGGCTTCTCACGATCATAAAAACATTGTCATCAAAGAAAAACGATTAATATGCCACACAGCGCGGTGTGCGTTTGCAAGTTCCTGCTGTGTAAAAGCACCCTGAATGCACCTGTGTTGTTTACAGCAAGCGTGTGATGTATGTTATTCTGCCCTCCCTGAGCAAGCTCTCAGCTGTTTAATGACGCACCATTTGGAATTTACCATAAAACTAAACACACAACAAAAATAATTGCACACATTGTTTTTTTAAATACAAAACATAGTTTGTTTGAGAAACATCACCATCTTAATTCTAGCACTCAATGGAAAACCCTATTGACCGGCAAACAAAATTTAGCATTAGAAGTCACAGGAGTGATTTACCTTTAAATAACAAATATTCACACACAAACGCTGTTGTATGACATAGCCAGGTAATATACAGTAACAATACTCACGGGCATATATTCGTCCTAATCTGTGAAAAACAAGTTAATAAAGTTATATTGTGACTTTCTTCTTCTACTATTTCTATCTTAATTGTAAGTATATCTCCATGTGTGCACCACACTGCCCCTAAGAGGCCAAGGTGAACACAGCAGGAACAGCAGGTATTTATTTTTATTTGTTGTTGTTTTTTTTAAATTGAAATTAATTTAATATAGTATCATTTTACTTGCCGGGGTTCAAATCCCAGCCTTGCCTGTGTGGAGTTTGCATGCTCTCCACGTGCCTACGTAGGTTTTCTCCGGGCAGTGCCGTTTCCTCCCACATCCCAAAAACATGCGTGGTAGGTTGATTGACGACTCTAAATTGCCCGTAGGTGTGAATGCCAGTGCAAATGGTTGTTTGTTTATATGTGCCCTGCGATTGGATGGCAACCAGGGTGGACCTCGCCTCTCGGCCAAAGATAGCTGGGATGGGCTCCAGCACGCCCGCGACCCTTGTGAGGATAAGCGGTACAGAAAATGGATGGATGGATCCTTTTACTTGTTAATAATTTATTTTCTGGTTTTTCTTTCAAGGTATATTCAAAGTTGATTTTTCGTACAACCACAATTCCATTGAAGTTTGGACGTTGTGTTAACCATAAATAAAAACAGAATACAATGATTTGCAAATCATGTTCAACCTATATTTAATTGAATACACTACAAAGACAAAATATTTAATGTTCAAACTGGTTAACTATTGTTTTGAGCAAATAATCATTAACTTAGAATTTTATGGCTGCAACACATTCCAAAAAAGCTGGGACAGGGTCATGTTTACCACTGTGTTACATCATCTTTTCTTTGAACAACATTCAATAAACGTTTGGGAACTTAGGACACTAATTGTTGAAGCTTTGTAGGTGGAATTATTTTCGGCCTTGCAGCTTATATGCAGTGATTTCTCCAGATTCTATGAACCTTTTGAGGATATTATGGACCGTAGATGATGAAATCCCTAAATTCCTAGCAATTGTACATTGAGGAACATTGTCCTTAAACTGTTCGACTATTTTCTCACGCACTTGTTCACAAAGAGGTGAACCTCACCCCATCTTTGCTTGTGAAAGACGGAGCAATTCAGGGAAGCTCCTTTTATACCCAATCATGGCACCCACCTGTTCCCAATGAGCCTGTTCACCTGTGGGATGTTCCAAACAGGTGTTTGATGAGCATTCCTCAACTTTTTCAGTCTTTTTTTGCCACCTGTTCCAGCTTTTTTGGAATGTGTTGCAGCCATAAAATTCCAACTTAATGATTATTTGCTAAATACAATAAAGTTGATCAGTTTGAACATTAAATATCTTGTCTTTGTAGTGTATTCAATTAAATATAGCTTGAACATGATTTTCAAATCATATTCTGTTTTTATTTATGTTTAACACAATGTCCCAACTTCATTGGAATTGGGTTGTCGTTGAAGAAATACAAATTTTTTAAATAAAATCGAAAATAATCGTAATTATTGTTTTTTCCATAACTGCCAAGCTCTGGACTGGTCACCAGTCAATCACGTTGAACAAAAGATATAATAAAAAGAAATAGTAAACGTAATAGTACTGCCAGTCAAACAGTATTTTGTTACAATCATACCGTAGCGTGATCACATGAATTTATTAATTAATTTTTTTTAATGTTTGTTTTTGTTTATTTGTTTAATGCAATGGAAATTCAGATACTGTGGGTCAAACACGAAGGAGAGGTGGAAAGCGAGTTCTTAGGCAGAAAGAGAAGAGGAAAGCACAGAGCCTAGAATTGAATGTGCGGACTTTGAATGTTGGGACTATGACTATGAAAATCTCGGGAGTTGGTTGACATGATGATTAGGAGAAAGGTTGATATATTGTGTGTCCAGGAGACCAGGTGGAAAGGCAGTAAGGCGAGAAGTTTAGGGGCAGGGTTTAAATTATTTTACCATGGTGTAGATGGGAAGAGAAATGGAGTCGGGGTTATTTTAAAAGAAAAGTTGGCTAAGAATGTCTTGGAGGTGAAAAGAGTATCAGATCGAGTGATGAGCCTGAAACTTGAAACTGAGGGTGTTATGTATAATGTGATTAGTGGCTATGCCCCACTGGTAGGATGTGACCTAGAGGTGAAAGAGCAATTCTGGAAGGAGCTAGATGAGGTAGTTCTGAGCATCCAAGACAGAGAGAGAGTCGTCATTGGTGCAAATTGTAAGGGATGTTGGTGAAGGAGACACAAGTACGACATCCATGACAGGAACTTGGAGGGACAAATGGTGGTAGACTTTGCAAAAAGGATGAAAATGGCTGTCGTGAACACTCTCTTCCAGAAAGTGGATTACATTTTGTGCATACGATTTAATTGGAAGGAGGTTACTGACTGTAAAGTAGTGGTAGGGGAGAGTGTGGCCAGACAGGATAGGATGGTGGTGTGTAAGATGACTCTGGTGGTGGGGAGGAAGATTAAGAAGACAAAGTCTGAGCACAGAACCATGTGGTGGAAGCTGAGAAAGGAAAAGTGTTGTGCAGCTTTTCGGGAAGAGCTAAGACAGGCTCTCGGTGGACAGGAGGAGCTTCCAGAAGACTGGACCACTACAGCCAAGGTGATCAGATAGACAGGCAGGAGAGTACTTGGTGTATCTTCTGGCAGGAAAGGAGAGGAGACTTGGTGGTGGAACCTAACAGTACAGGAAATCATACAAGGAAAGCGGTTAGCTAAGAAGAAGTGGGACACTGAGAGGACCGAGGAGAGGAGAGATGAATACATTGAAATGCGACGTAGGGCAAAGGTAGAGGTGGCAAAGGCAAAACAAGAGGCATATGATGACATGTATGCCACGTTGGACACTAAAGAAGGAGAAAAGGATCTATACAGGTTGGCCAGACAGAGAGATATAGATGGGAAGGATGTGGAGCAGGTTAGGATGATTAAGGATAGAGATGGAAATATGTTGACTGGTGCCAGTAGTGTGCTAGATAGATGGAAAGAATACTTGAGGAAGAGTTGATGACTGAGGAAAATGAGAGAGAAGGGAGCGTAGAGGAGCCAAGTTTGGTGGACCAGGAACTGGCAATGATTAGTAAGGGGGAAGTTAGAAAGGCATGAAAGAGGATGAAAAATGGAAAGTGAGTCCTTATGACATTCCTGTGGATGTATGGAAGCATCTAGGAGAGGTGTCTGTGGAGTTTTTGACCAGCTTGTTCAACAGAATTCTAGCAGGTGAGAAGATGCCTGAGGAATGGAGGAAAAGTGTGCTGGTGCCCATTTTTAAGAACAAGGGTGATGTGCAGACCTGTGGGAACTATAGAGGAATAAATTTGATGAGCTACACAATGAAGTTATGGGAAAGAGTAGTGGCAGCTAGACTCAGGACAGAAATGAGTATTTGCAAGCAATAGTATGGTTTCATGCCTAGAAAGACTCCTACAGATGCATTATTTGCCTTGAGAATGTTGATGGAAAAGTACAGAGAAGGTCAGAAGGAGTGACATTGTGTCTTTGTGGATCTAGAGTAAGCGTACAACAGAGTGCCCAGAGAGGAACTCTTGTACTGCATGCGGAACTCTGGAGTGGCAGAGAAGTATGTTAGAATAATACAGGACAAGTACGAGGGCAGCAGAACAGTGGTGAGGTGTGCTGTAGGTGTGACAGAGGAATTTAAGGTAGAGGTGGGACTGCATCAGGGATCAGCCCTGAGCCCCTTCCTGTTTGCAGTGGTGATGGATAGGCTGACAGATGAGGTTAGACTGGAATCCCCGCGGACCATGATGTTTGCAGATGACATTGTGATCTCCAGTGAAAGCAGGGAGCAGGTGGAGGAACATTTAGAAAGACGGAGGCATGCATAGGAAAGGAGAGGAATGAAGATTAGCCGAAGTAAAACAGAATATATGTGCATGAATGAGAGGGGTCGTGGGGGAAGAGTGAGGCTACAGGGAGAGGAGATAGCGAGGGTGGACAGTCCAAAGCAATGACGAGTGTGGTAAGGAAGTGAAGAAACGGGTCCAGGCAGGTTGGAATGGGTGGAGGAAGGTGTCAGGTGTGTTAGTTGACAGAAGAGTCTCTGCTAGGATGAAGGGCAAAGTTTATGAGACAGTGGTGAGGCCAGCCATGATCTACGGATTAGAGACTGAAAGGACAACAAGAACCAGAGCTGGAGGTGGCGGAAATGAAGATGTTGAGGTTCGCTCTCGTAGTGACCAGGTTGGATAAAATTAGAAATGAGCTCATCAGAGGGACAGCCAAGGTTTGATGTTTTGGAGACAAAGTTAGAGACAGCAGACTTTGATGGTTTGGACACGTCCAGAGGAGAAATAGTGAGTATATTGGTAGAAGGGTGATGAGGATGGATCTACCAAGTAAGAGAGCTAGAGGAAGACCAAAGAGACAGTTGATGGATGTCGTGAGGGAAGACATGATGGCAGTTGGTGTTCGAGAGGAGGATGCAGGAGATAGGCTCTCATGGAAAAGGATGACGCGCTCTACCTTAAATGGGACAAGCCGAAAGTAAAAGAAGATGTATTTATTTATTTATTCAATCATTCATTTTCCATACCGCTTCTCCTCACTGGAGGAGAGTACACCCTGAAGTGGTTACCATCCAATCACAGTTTGTTGATTTATTTATTTATTCATTAATTCATTCATTCATCCATGATGAGCTCATCATGATGAGCCCATCATGATGGGATAAACTCAGCAGATTTCGCAATATTAAGAACACATTCACAAGACAGACGAGGCAACATTTTATGCAGCTCACAACCTTATTGTGAGGACCTCAAAACTTAGACTTCCTTATACTTTCAAGGGGGGCAGTGGGGGATTGAGTGGGGTGTTCCTGACCCCCATCGTCAGCTGAGGTAAAGCTGCCTCACTCCACCGATAAATCCTGCGAGGTGAGTCAAAGTGAGTAGCGGCACGTGGATGCTGAGAAAGGTCATCTTGTTTGCACGGTGTGGCGATGGTGGGAGTTGGCTCTTGCTGATCCAGTTCAACCGTTGCTGCTTGGCCCTCTGTGTTCCTCTCCCCTTGACGCCTGCCAGCTTGTAAATATTTACAAAGCATCTTGTAAGGGGCCTTAGTGTTTACTGCCAATGTTTGTGGCTCCGCAGCAAATGTGTTTGTGTGTGTGTGTGTGCGCGCGTGCTTGTGTGAGGGCTGTGCAAAATGGATGCATCTTGCTTGCTGCACTGTGTAAACCTTAAAAAATGTGTCGGATGAGGTACTTCCCATGGTCTCTACTGTTTACTAACACTGGGCTTTGGCTGGCTCCCTCCTCTTACCCCGTCAAATGACAGCGACATACAGGAAGCGTTTGCTTGAGTTGCCCCACTCTATATAAAAGCCCTGACATCATGTTTTTCCAGACAGGATATTATCATAGAACAGATTTTCTGTAGTCTCTGACAAATGTAAACAATAGAGGGTGTTAATACTAATAACCCAACCCAGCTTGGCCGTTTTAGGCATAGTTTTATGAGATGTTTGTAGATTCTTGGACTTGAGGCTGGGGTTAGAGCGTGGGCAATAGTTTCACTGTGTCATATTTAATTACTGTTAACATGGCCTGGCTTTTATTTTAGAGGTCATGATATTCTGGACTACAGTTGTAGAGATCATGATAAACTTTCATGGAGCAAAGCCTCTTAATTCACACAGCGGCAGGGCATCCCTCAATAATCTAAAATGTTTTTAAAGTTAACAAGAATGTACATTTTGCTAAAGTAAACTTAAAATGAATTTTACTTGAATTAATCCAAAATAATCTACTTAACATAAGACATGCTCTCTGAAGGCTGAAATCATTACAAATGAATATAGGAAAACTGTGATTGACTCGATACCAGTCCAGGATGTAGCCCACCTCTTGCCCAAAGTCAGCTAATGAAGACAAAGAAAATGGATGGATAATCAAGTGCAAAACATAAACAGGCAAAAAAAAAGACATTTCTTACAAAAATGTTCATAATTCTAATTATATTATAATTGGTAATAATGTCATAATTGGTTCCAATTGCAAGGTATACTGTTGTTTTTATGCTCTCTCTATAAATTTCCCTGTTTCACTCTTTTTCACCCGACAGCGATGTAGGCCATCATTTATATAACCATATAACACTGAGCAGAAAATACACGATCAGCATGACCGACAATTATCAGCCCCTAAAAGCACCTCACCAGACTGAACATAGTAAACAGATTGAGTCCTTAATGAATTGCACTTTTAATTGGTTGCTGTAACAAGGTGTTGTTTTTTTTCTTCCTAGACTTGAGTGTTGCAAATGCCTTAAATATTAGTCTACAACACTGCAGGCCCATGGAAGCCTGTAGACGCAAGCGTGCCTCGGGCTGTGCTGTTTCAGAGATGCAGCTGTAAAATGTAACATGTCCCATCTAGTTGAGTAAAAAAAGCTTCACTTAGTCCAGGCGTGGCCTCCAAACACGTGATTGGCAAGCAAGCTCGGAAGGCGATAAGGAACTATCTGTGAGGTGAGAGGGTGGAGAATGCGTGGACGTTTGAGCGTGGCCTACTTACACTTCCTCAACCAATCGCACTCAAGAGGTTGACAGCCTCACGTGAGATGAACGAGGCCGTGGTGAATGAAGCTTTATGGTCAGTGCTGCAGGGAAAAGCTGAGAGAGAAATAAATGATGAGTATAGCATCGTTTTTGGGTGTTTATTTGGAGACTATATCGTCATTGACTTCTCTCATTCATCTTTTTATGCACCAAGACAATCCCTGAGGTCAGAGTGTGCAGATTTTCGTGAGAGGATGTCCGAGCACCAGAGCAACGCAGAGTAATTATATATAATCATCCAAACGTTTATGTTGTACAAACTTCATAACTATGGCGAGTGAGAGGCCGTGTTAGTCGTGTGTTGCTGGAACTGTGAACGAGGCCAGATGTTGTGTGATTCACAGGGCTGACAGCCAGGATCTGATTGTCACGCAGCAAGACTGAAGGCCTGCTGATGCTCTTCACCATACTGAGTACAATCAATCACAGAGATGTGGTTTGTATCATTGTCACTGTATGCTATTGCTGTTGGTATTGCTTTAAGCAGAGGATACTCCCAAAGAAATATTAAACATTGGTGAATTTAATATAGGCACAGATATGAGGAATGGCCACCCAAGACTGAAAACTCACCAATGGACTCCCACCATTAGGGATGCGTTTTGTTGCATTTTTACTTGTCCAGAATTACATTGCTTTTCGTGGTGTAACGCTTCTCAAGAGCCGCAAGACACCAAGGAAACATTTCACCTGCGCGCAAATACACAGGCAGGGCGCGATTATCGTTTTACAGGGTGTTTCTGTGTACTGTTCAAGTAGGGACAAGAAGTCACTACAGTGGTTTCACTGCATGTGAACTCCAGAGAAGTTTAAACTAGCAGATGAGCTAATGATTACAAGTCAGTGAACTATAACAGACTGAAGGTCAATTTTCAACTCATTTAACTGTCTCACATCTGACTGTATGCATGTAACAATGTTTAGTTATAATCAGCATATCCGCCATCATCGATGTAGCAGATCTGTCCATGATGCCTGCTCCATACACGTTCAGTGTTACTATGCGCAACCCCAAAATGACCTCTGGTCCCACCCTGGCCACCCCAATGAATATTCTCTGGCTCTGCCACTGATTGCCTCTCTGCCTGTGAACATCACCAGAGGCTTCTCTTATATTCTCCCAGATAATTATGTTCACAGAAAGAAAAGATGGCAGTGTGTGTGTTTTATTGTTGAATAGTACTGGTGTCCACCTACTGTGTGACGTTTTGTTCATCTGATCGGCTCATATTGGCTGCGAAAGACAGACTGATTGCTTGTTTGTTATTTTTAAGATTCATGTACAGTGGAACCTCTATAAAACAGACTCCGATATAACGGACCATCGGGATTGGAGCCTGGCTAAGATGTCGCATCTTACAAAACGGCATACAGAACACAAGATGAGACCAGCCATCTCATTGAAGAGAAAAACATGCGTAGGGCTCCCATTAATTACAACAGCTACATTTAGTCTGTACGGTGAGTTGTATATTTAATCATTTGTTGTTATTAATTTCTATGTCGGTCTGTTAAAAAACTGGTCCATGGTGTAAGAAAGGTTTGGGACTGCTGCCCATTGGGGAAGAGGAAGAAAAACATCAGTATGATTGCAACACTCAATATAAAATAAAGAAAGAGATTTATGTAGAGCCCTCTGGCTCAAAGAGGTAAAGAGTTCAGGTCACCTTTGAGGTTTAACCTGCATCTGGTGGAGGGTTTAAGGTACTATTCCTGGATGCATTGTGTGTGTGTGTGTGTGTGTGTGTGTGTCTGAGACTCCAACAGAGGAAGAAGGGTGTTGTTAGTTCTGCTGGGTCTAGTTGCAGTGTTCTTACTCACGTCCATATTTCATATCTGCACCTTTCAAACAAAAGACTATGTTGATATAATCTGCCGGCCAGTCAGAGGAAATGAGTGTTTGTATGCTCACAAACGTTGTTTCTGTTTCTCTTTTGGTGTGATCCTGTTTTTCCATTAATCTCATTAAAGTGTCCTGCTTCATTTATTAACATAACCACACATCTATTTGTTCAAGACTTCACTGGGAGAAGTCAAGTCATGACCTGCCATTCAATGGACGAGATTCATTTGTTTCCATTGAACAGTGTCCTGAGGGAATTCAGTAGGATGCGATCTGGGATTATTCCATTTAAAAAGGTTTGTTGAGAATGAACTCATTCTTTCAGATGGAAAATGCAAATGGCAAATTTGGAGGGGGGGTGGGGGGGGGGAGAAAAAAAAGTTACTTAAAACATCCTGTATATGCTATCTTGGCGCCATTTAACATAAGACACGAGAGATCTTGCTAGGGGCTGTGTCAGTTCAATACAAATAAATGCCACTTTCCTAAATCATCACATGCCACTTTTTCACCGCACAGCACCGGCTCAACTCACCTTGGTTTGGAGTTCTCGGTTTCCCACTTCAGAATAGTGCAGTGATGGTATGGAACAAAAAAGGCCTTTATGGCTTAGACCGATGATTACAGACTACTAATTTATATATGAGTTCCCCGAAGGAATTTTACAATTATCCCAAACTCAATTATAATTATTGTACTGAGGTATAAGTGTACTGACTTGGTGGATAGTTTACCTGACTGGAAAAAACAAACCCTGTCAATCCTATAAGCACCTACAGTATGTACCTGAAACATGAAGAGAGAGTTGTGACATGGACGGACTGTAATAAAATCCATTCATTTAATGAATTAGATATTATCACAACACACTGAAGACCAAATACCACTTTTATCATGGCAACCTTAAAAGTAGTAAGAAGCCATCCATCCATTTTTTTTGAGCCACTTCTCCTCACTAGGGTCGCGGGCGTGCTGGAGCCAATCCCAGCTATCATCGGTCAGGAGGCGGGGTATACCCTGAACTGGTTGCCAGCCAATCGCAGGGCACATACAAACAAACAACCATTCGCACTCACATTCACACCTACGGGCAATCTAGAGTCTCCAATTAATGCATGTTTTTGGGATGTGGGAGGAAACCGGAGTGCCCGGAGAAAACCCACGCAGGCACGGGGAGAACATGCAAACTCCTCACAGGTGGGACCGGGGATTGAACCCTGGTCCTCAGAACTGTGAGGCTGACGCGCTAACCAGTCATCCACCGTGCCGCTTAGTAAGAAGCCAAAAAGGATAAATTATGTCATTTGGGGAAAAAAGAGGCAAACAATCCAGCATCTGCCCCATGAGGCCTGTCAGTTCATGGGGAAAATACCAAGTACGCCAGATTAACAGTCCAGTACTAGTGCATGTGTGTTGGGCATTTACAGCCAATTTTGACTGTTGATTTGGTGGGAGTCTGATAAGAGGAATGACTGTAAGAGTAATTGGTTAATGAGATCAGTATGTGATCAAAAACCTTGTTTCCACGCAGTACAATACAGTTCTGTATTGAAGGATTTTGCCAACGGACTGGCGCCATGAGCCACATGGCTAATTTACATGCAAATCGTATATAAATTAGCCATGTGCTTACACGCTGGCTCGCTGCCAGGCCATGGTTGAAATCCGGGCTAGAGGAGGTAAGTCCAAAACCTTTTAAATATTTTCCGGCTTTTCTATATTTATTTACAGTGATTTTGTACTGTATTGTGTCCTTTCGGTCATGGGAAAAAAAAACAAAAAAAAAAAAGTTTAAAACAATAATTTTGTATTGTATGGTTGCCATGAATAAGTGTTTCAATTTTATGAAGAATCGGCTGTAATGGTACAAAACATGGATTATACTTTGTTGACATAATACTATCTACTACAAGTACAACAGTTATCAAATATTTATTGAGCGGCAGTATACACATGACCCCCTTACATGGCCAGTCACGGACATGGTGGTAGACTGCGAGAAAATACTTGAATACAGAGGAAAAAAATGGTGCACTACGTTTCAGGCCATGGCCGCTGGGAAGTGCGTAAATGTTGTCTCAGCAGCCAAAAGCGCACTAAATTGGTGTTCATTTATGTGGAAGAAAGCTTCAAAGAATTGGAGAAAATGTCAGCTCCTCCAATGCTTTATGGTGCAATGTACACCATTATGTGATGAGCAAGAGGGGTGGAAAAAAATGGGAACTATTGGTTGATGCGTCTTTTCCCTATATCAGTGGTTCTCAAAGTGTGGTACGAGTACTACTAATGGTACTTTTAGAACAGTTTTTTTTTTTTTAACATTTATTTACAATTTTTATTTCACTTTTGTGTGTAATCCAATTTAGTTGAATCATTATTTGAGTAGTTTTGGTCGCTGTATTTAAGCACAATAAAATGTTCAAATTTGTGGATAATATTACATTGGCTTACAACAATATTAAATCAACCTTTTACAACACAACACAACCTCTGCCTCAAATTTGCTGAACACATAGGCCTGCTATGCTACTGTATTTGAATGGTGGTCATCATGGCAATACTTGTACTTTTTAGGTGATACTAGTAAAAAGTTTGAGAACCACTGCCCTATTTGATGACAACTACAGACAACAGTCATTTGCTGCCAAGGACGGTTAGCTTAATGATAATCTTATATGATGGTACACCTGGACAAAAAATTGGGACACTTGGCCATGACAAGAAGGGAAAACTTGGTAAAATATTTAATTTAGTCCCACCTTTGACAGATCCAACAGTTTCCACTCATGTGGGAAGACTTTCTACAAAATGCATGTGGAAATGTTTATCTGTTCATCCAGTAGAAATTTTTGTTTTTCAAGTTTGAGGTGGTGTTGGACAAGAGGCTCATAATGTCTTTTCTAATTCATCTTAAAGGTGTTTGAGGTCAGGGCTCTCACGTGCTTCCACACCAAAATCTTTGAGTTTTTACAGTCCAGCCCCAAGACCTGCTCAGGCCGTCTCCAGCTTCAGCAGGCATGGTCATCCATCAATGCCCCCTTTAAGGGAAGGTGGAGTAAAAGAGCAGTACAGAGCACCTTTATCCTGCACTCTCAGGACACTCATTCATGCTCTTGGGAAGGAGAGCAACAGTGTGTGTGTGTCAATGTGTGTGTACACTACCTCAAATACTATTGGGGAGTGAGAAAACACACCTTCTCCTCTCATTTGCAGACTCTATATGTGCATCTGTGTCTTGTGTAAGTTTTGCATCCCCTCTTACAGTATACACACTCACTAACTAGAGTGGTTCTTGTAAATGCAGCTAGATTTTATGTAACAATCTTGACTTGAGGCAGTGCTTCTAGTTGTAAGGTTCCAGGGTCCAATGTTGGCTCTGGACCTCCTGTGTGGAGTATCTTCTCCTTGTGATTGCAAGGGTTTTCTTTGTGTATTTCAGATTCTTATCAAATTTCAAGAACATGCATGTTAGGTTGACTCAAAATTGTCTATACACTCAAGGTGTGAAGGTTTGTGTGAATGGTTGTTTGTCTATATGTGCTCTGTGATTGGCTACCAACCAGTCCAGGGTGTATCCTGCGTCTCACCCAATGTTAACTGGGATATTCTCTAGCTCACCCTTGACACTAATGAGGACAAACGGAAGTGAAGTTGGATATATCTTCAGTTCATTTTAATGATCGGTCATACAGTCGAACACTTGATCTCAAAGTAGACATGAAGGAAAATTCAAGTTGAATTGCTTGTATACAAACAGCAAAGATTTGGATACATTTTAAAGAGTACACCAGTGCTTGTAAGTACAGTACCTGACGACAGGAACAACAACAAATTCTGCATGATGAAACTGACAAATAAATTAAACCTCAAGGCTTAGCCTGAATCATATACCTGTATTGCCCCTCTCTCTCTTTTGTGCGAGTCATAACAGCTATAAATGCTGGACACTCAGACTTTATGCAACTTTCATGATTGAGAGAAGCTGTTTTTGTACGCTCTTTGAACCACATTCAGTTAAAAAGAGGGCTTCCCGAGTCACAAGCGTCTCATCAAAGAAACTACATAATAGTGGAACAATGTGATGACTGTTTTCCCTCCCAAATTGTGTGATTAAGACTCACAATATACGTACATAAAGAGATGCATTCAGTTAAATAGGGCATTCCTTCTTCAACTTCAAGGCTTCCAATGAAACACAGTGCCCTTATAACGTAAACTCTTGATAGTATTTTACGCATGCTACCTCTGCAGTTTACATTCAGTGATTTAGAAAAAAAAGTTTTCCCAGAGCAAGTAATGGAAATTGAATTCGACGGCCAAGCTGTTGCCATGAAAAAACTTTTGATAATCATTCAAGCAATAGGCCTGATTCACCAATAAGTAAGAATTTTGTTGGATTTTTTTCAAGAAAGGTTGGAAAAATTTCAAGTAAGATTTAATAATTCATCAGTATTTGCCAATATGAATATGTTCTATTAGTGTACCTGCTCACTCGTCAGCCTCCTGGACTCTCCTGCTCCCACGGACCACCGTCACGCCTCTGGATTCTGGACCATGCACAGTTTACAATAAAACCCCTTCCTACCACTTTTTCTGTCTCAGTCTGCTTTTGGGTCCAATCTAACTCCTTTGGTTTCAAACCATAACACAAAATTTACTTTAATCTGAAAAGAAATTTCAAAATTTCAAATTTTTGGGAACATACCTGTATTTGTTCTTTACACAAATAAAAAACTGATAATGAAATATGATGAAATGTAAATACATGAAAAAATTGCAGTATATGTGTACAGCATGTGCAAAACTACCATACCATACCATACCATACCATACCATGTGGACCTAATGACAAATGTGCACAATTTAGACAATATCGCTTCATATGACCCAGGTAAGTGAATGTTCCATAAAAAAGTCAAAAATTATAAAGATGCGACTGTTCAAAAGTCACTCTTGTTTTATATGTTCAAAAGTATGACTATGAGTCTAACCTTCTCAAAAAATCTTAGACAAACTAAGAGATTGCGCCACAAGGTGACGTTTGCGGTCATACTTGGAAAAATATGTCATGTTTGAGACTACGGCAGAAAGGCACATGACCAGAGAGAGTAAATCCCAACCACTGGCTTTTGTGGCTGTATTTCAAATGTAACTAATTATGGAAATTTTCAAAAGCAACTGTAATTTATTTACACATTTTCTCCCAATAATGTAATTGACAATTGCATACATTTTGTAGTTAAATTACACAATCCTGTTACTCCCCAGGCGGCAGAATGAACGACTGGTTAGCACATCCGCCTCAGAGTTCTGAGAAGTGGGGTTCAAATCCCTCGCTTGTGTGGAGTTTGCATGTTGTCATCGTGCCTGTGTGGGTTTTCTCCGGTTACTCCGGTTTCTTCCCACATCCCAAAAACATGTAGGGTTGGTTAATTGAGGACTCTAAATTGCTCATCGGTGTGAATGTGAGTGCGAATGGTTGTTTGTTTTTATGTGCCCTGCGATTGGCTGGCAACCAGTTCAGGGTGTACCCCGCCTCCTGCCCGATGATAGCTGGGATAGGCTCCGCCACGCCCGCGACCCCAGTGAGGAGAAGCGGAACGGAAGATGTTACTCCCCAACACTTGATACAACATAGGTGTTTTATGTATGAGTTGTAGTTGTAGATTTACAACAGGGAACCTGTGAGTCGGCAGCCTCAACTGCTCCGCTAACGTTCTATTCATTTACCATTTAGTACTCCGTTTCACACTATTGACAGCATTTTAGCCATGATATTTTTTGAGGAGAATAACAGTGCTTGCTCCTGTTGTTTGAATTGGCAGCCCATTGTCTTCTTTATCTGTACTTTCCACACTTTATTCTATTTGCATTGTGCTAAACCGTTTACACTATTACAACCTTTTAATCCTGATATTTTTTTAAGCAGAGACTATTGGTGTTATTGGACTTTTTTTGCTGTTTGTTTACAATGTTACAACTGCGAGGAGTTTCGCCCCAACATGGAGTCGACCAGCATCGCTTCGGCAATGAATGCATCCCTGAGGAGATATGGAGAAGGAGGAGAGCCGGTGTTAAAATGAAGTAAGGTGAAGCTAGAATTTGGACTAACTGTGACAGGAGATTGTAAGCATTCCTGAGATGAGATGAGATTTGAATTTCAATTGAAACATGAATCCCACATTAGATGAAGAGTTGACATATTCTCAAATGAGGGAGAGATCGAAATGTAACATAAACAAAATGCTGAACTACAATGCAGAATGTCCCAAATCTCTCAGATGTTGACAATTGTTTTTGTAAACAAATTCAATTTCCAAAAGCTTGTCTTCATTTGAGTTATTCATTGCTGTCGGTTTAAACATTTTAGCTACATCTTGTTATTTGTCCCCTTACCCGACATTAGACCTTATGTGTTATCTATATTTCTACAATTGACCTGTTCTAAAAAAGTCCTCATTCTGAGGAGTCGATTTTTTAAATCCGTCGGAAAATAGGTCTACATGCATCAGACACGAGTCTGTTTTCAGAATCAATGAAAGGAACAGCATGTCCATTCAATCTTAATCATTTCATCAACAGCGAGGGAACACATGGCTCTCCCAACAATCACATTTAATTTGAGGTTTCTCGATCTATTATTTAGGCTGGGTAGGACGTGTTTTATTGTGGTTCTAATTGACTCAAACATTTAGGCTAATCTGTCACTAATTTGTAACCCGCCAAGGTTGACTCAAGGCAACTGGACTGTTCTTGTTTATTGAAGACATTTCACCGTTAATCCAAAAGCACTACAGGACAGAACCAAGCGCACTCCAAGCCAGATATGCGGTCTACTACAACTTTCAACACCACATACTGTACTTCCCATACAACAAATGTTTCTAGAGGCAAAAGCTCGGCTCCCCCATTCTGGCCAATATATTCATGGAAGATGTGGAAAGAAAAGCCCTGGACTCCTTTATATGAACTACTGTCACAGGTTCATGTATGTTGACAACACATGGGTTAAGATCAAAGCCTGAGAAGTAACTTTGTTTACTGAACATATCAACTCCGTGGGCAGAAAAATCCGTTGCACTCAGGAAGCCGTAAAAGACACATATTGTCGTTTTTGGAGTGTGAGGTGTGTTCAAGGAAGGACGAAAACCTCAATATTGAGGTCAATGGAATACCTACTCACACAGACCAGTACCTATTCTTCGATGATTATCACCTGCCGGAATACAAGCTAGGGGTCATCAGAACCCTCGAGGTCAGAGGACAGACGATCCCCACCACCGACAATGGAAGACAGAAGGAAGGCTCATACAAACAGTGGGTATCCAAAATGGGTCTTTGTCAAATCTGCCAAGAGAAGAAGTATCACTACACCTGAGCCTGAAGACAGAAACATGAGAAGGAATGTGGTGGTCCTCTATGTGGTTGGTTTGTCAGAGAAACTCAGAAGGATTTCCTTCAAACATAATAATTCAAACCCTCTAACACCCTGAGACAAAGGCTGGTTCACCCCAAGGACAAAATCCTGAGAAGCAAACTGTTTTTCTTGCCGTGCCGTGCAGTGAGGAGTTCAATGAC
This sequence comes from Phyllopteryx taeniolatus, assembly GCF_024500385.1. Taxonomy (NCBI): domain Eukaryota; kingdom Metazoa; phylum Chordata; class Actinopteri; order Syngnathiformes; family Syngnathidae; genus Phyllopteryx; species Phyllopteryx taeniolatus. The sequence goes on from NC_084512.1 coordinate 7,206,967, forward strand.
CTCTACTTTGGAGAGACGAAGCAGCCGTTGCACAGACGCATGTTGCAACATCGCCAAGCGGCTTCTTCAGGTCCAGAAACAGCAATTCATTTGCATCTCAAAAAGAAGAGACATTCCTTTGAGGATGAACAACATCCAAATTCTGGATATGGAGGACCGCTGGTTTGAAAGAGGTGTAAAAAGAAGCAGTTTTACCGGATGTCGAAATAGAAAAGCTGTCTCCAAACAGAGTAGAAGGCTTGAGGCCTCACTTGTCTGCTTATCACAATGTCCTGACATCTCTCACCCCAAAGATTGCCTCATTACATAGAGGAGAGTGGCCCGAACAAACTCTTTTGCCACGAGACGAGTGAACGACTGATTGATATGCAGGACGGTCTTTTCACTAACACAGTGGGCAACACCAACAACACCCTATCGTTGACCACCCCCAGGCGACACACCCACTCAGGCATAAACAGGGAGACTCCATGCCTAACATGAAGAACTGAAGAAGAGCTTTGGATTAAAGCTGAAACGTCTTCAACAAACAAGAACAGTCCAGTTGCCTCAAGTCAACCTTTGTGGATTCCCATGACCTGGATGACTGAGAATCTATACAGACATGTCAGAAATTTGTCATTTGCATTTTCTTTTAGCACTCGATAATGTGTTGTCTCATTGCTTGGTCCCATTCACAAAACCACCCAGGAGTTCTTCTTTTTTAAGAGATGTGTCTGACGTTCAAGTACCACTTTTTGTTTTAACTTGAGATTTAACATGTTTTCAGTTACGCCCTAATATTGACTACTGACCAATCTAGGATGTAGACGGCCTTTTGCCCGACGTCAGCTGGGATAGGCTCCTGTTCCCCAAGAATCTGAACAGGCTGAGTGCTGTCGAGAAGGGATTGATGGTTGTTTTCAGTAGCACTTTAGGAGCTGTAAGTTGAGGGTGGCTGGCTTGCTATTTTAAAGCCTCCTATTATTTTTTTATGTGTATGTATTTGTGTGTGAGTGAGCGTGTGCACTTTTCAGTTCTTTTCATATCACAATCATTCAAATGACTGTTTTAGTTGGTTATGGTCGACTTTGTGTGTGAGATGGATAGTGTTTGCTTTGTGTGGTTCTCCACCGACTATGTGGCCTTCAACCTCTTTCGCCATCATTAAAGCCAAGACAGCATGAGGGATACTGTACATTATGTGAAATACAGTCGTATGAAGAGTGGAGATTTTCTTTTACTGAGGGATGTTTCATGATCTGTGTTTTTGTGGTGTAGATTATATTTAGTTTTGTTTCATGTTATGGCTTGTTTTCTTGTGACCCTTGTTTATGTCCTGTCTTGGTCGTTAGGTTTTCAAATTAACAAAGAAACGCGGAAACAAAAAAAAAACCTCTCTACTACAAAAAACAGTGACGAAACTAAGAAAACATGATATCTGGTGACAATGCACCATTCGGACTGATACAAAGCAGGGAAATCTAGTGACTCTGACCCAGTTGCCAACGCCCCCCACCAACAACTTGATAAACTGCATTCCACCCTGCGGCCCTGCTGTGCGAGACGGCCACTAAAAGACACCTGCTGGATCTTAACCCAATTAGCAGCTTCCTGTCAAATCTGGATTCCCGTCATCAAAAGACTCCTTTCCTTCTTTTGAAGATAGCAACCAAAAGGTTGGGGTGCCACCGAACGCCCAATAGGAACAATTGCTGAAACACGGGCGCCACCCACTGGCGTTTGAGAGTTACTGACTGCAATGTGGACTTCCATTCAGGGTTTTCTTTAACTGAAGATAAAATGTCCGTTTTGATATTTCACGAACTATGCAGAAATATTCCAAATGTATGCCTCGATGTCTGTGTCAGTGTGTCAACTTTAAAGGTGCAGCTGCGAAATTTTGAGAATTGTTTGTCTTGATTTGAAGCCTAACAGCATGAAGTGTTGCATTGAACCACAAGCAGTTGATTTGCCCAGACTAAAGTTTAAACAATCATTCTATATGCTTGATCTATGAGTAAGAGTACAAAGTTGGGAGTGTTTTAGATAAATATATGATTTTTAAACCTATTTTATGTTCAAAATTGTAGACTAGATTCAAGCTGTTGGGTGTGGTCTTCCTCCAGTCTCTACGTCCCTTAGACACGCCCCCTGGGTATTTAACCTTTGGCCAAAAAGTTCTATCTTGGTCTCATCAAACCAAAGAATTTTATTTCTCACCATCTTGGAGGCCTTCAGGTGTTTTTTTTTTTTTTTAGCAAACTCCATGCAGGCTTTCATGTGTCTTGCACTGAGGAGAGGCTTCCGTCGGGCCACTCTGCCATAAAGCCCCGACTGGTGGAGGGCTGTAGTGATGGTTGATGGTCCATTTAAGCATTATGGAGGCCACTGTGCGCTTAGAAATCTTAAGTGCAGCAGAATTGTTTTTGTAACCTTGGCCAGATCTGTGCCTTGCCACAATTCTGTCTCTGAGCTCTTCAGGCGGTTCCTTTGACCTCATGATTCTCATTTGCTCTGACACGCACTGTGACCTGTAAGGTCTTATATAGACAGGGGTGTGGCTTTCCTCATCAAGTCCAATCAGTCTGAATACTTATGGCTGTGTGATATTTCACTTTTATTTTTTTTATAAATTAGCAAAAATGTCAACAATTCAAAAAAAAACATGCATGTTAGGCTCATTGAAGACTAAATTGTCCTTAGGTTTGAACGTGTGTGTGAATGGTTGTATTTCTTTTTGTTCTCTGTGATTGGCTGGTGAACAGTCCAGGGTACATCCAGTCTCTCACCCAAAGTCAACTGGGATAGGCTCCAGCTCACCCATAACCCTAATGAGCATAAGCAATATAAAAAATTAATGGATGGTTTATTATTGTTCCAGTGGTGCATTATACAAATAGGTTGTTCAATACAAACAGTTAGGTCAAGAAGTATTTGGACAATTGGATTACGTCCATCCATCCATTTTCTGAACCGCTTATCCTCATTGGGGACGTGGTGGCATCTATCACAGCTGACTTCGGGCGGGAGGCGGGGTACACCCTGAACTGGTCGCCAGCCAATCACAGCGCACAAATTATAGACAAACAACCATTTACATTCACACCTATGTTTTTGGATGTCGGAGAACACTGGGAGAAAGCCCACGCGGATCATGCAAACTCCTAACCATTGCACTACAGACACTGATATTACCTTTATGTATCTCCACAATGGATTTGAAAAAAAAAAGTGCCTTCATTTTTAGTGGCTAAAAAGTACATGGAGATTCGATACAACTGTAAATGCAACCATCATTTTAACAGTTTGGATGAAATCCGTTTCAGTCAATGATTTTGAAGACTGGAGCCCATGGATGCCATCAAATTCTTAGTTTCCTCTCTGGAGATGCTTTGCCAGGACTTCACTGCAGTCACCTTCGGTTGCAGCTTGTTTGTCTTCACTTTTGTCTTATTACTATTTGGTTGAGATCAGGCCACTGGCTTGGCCATTGAAGAATAATCAATTTATAAGCCTTCGAGAAGTCTTACTTGCTTTCACAGTGTTTTTAGGGTCACTATTGATTTGAACTGTTAAGCAACATCGGTTTTGTACTATTTGTTTGAAAGTGAACAGACTCCTACACACGATAAAATTGATCTTGATCTCTGCAGTCATATCGTTATGTCCCCTTCACATCAAGCTGCTTCCTTTGGGGATCAATATGTAAGCCTCAGATGCAAAAATCTAAGGTGTCAGGTGAACATAACATTACAGAGAGTGAGAGCAAAGCTCGAACGGGTTTAAGAGTTACTCAAGTGACACAGTCAGTCTAGGCAGGTGGCAATGAGTGTGTGTTTATATATGTGTACTGCGTGGGTATGTGGGTGTGCTTTAGAGGTTGACGGGATCAGTGGTTGGTTGCTGGGATTCCTCTTTGCTGGTATTTAGCCTTGCTGCTGCATATCCTGTGTTTTTAACCCTGACAGCTGCTAATCTCCTAGTCCTCTGAAGAGCTGTCTGGCTGGAGATGAGGGGTTTGTGCAAATGCATGTGTGCACATGTGAAATGTACTACTCCTCATACCCCCATTCTTGAACTTCAACTTTGTAGCATGGTACAGCAAAGTCATCTTTAGTATGCATAGTAGCATTAGCCTGTATGTGGGGGTGGGAGGTGGTGTGTGTGTGTGGTGTGGGGGGGGGGGGGGGAGACTTTTAGGACAAAGGTCAGTGGACTCCATCAACCTTTTAATACGGAAGTTAATTTTTTTTTTTCAGTACACCTCAGTCAATCCAGTGCTTTGACAAACACCCTCACATGGAATTTTGTAGCAGCTCCAATTTCCATGGAAATGTGAAATGCATGAATGAACTGAGCCCCTTTAGTCATACATCATTCTTAAAATCTCAATTCCGTGGAAACCATCCAAATCAAACTCATAGTCATTCAACTTTACCACCAAGCTGGTCAAGAAGGATTTTCTTCCTCCAGACTCTAGCCCACTATACATAATTTGATGTCCTTTTTATGCTTGTTCAGCACAAACCTTAATTACAGCTTTTTGTTTCCTTCCCCGCAGACTCTCTGTTGCTTGGACTCCACATGACGAGGGGTTGGGTGATTGAGTTCACAATGTGTGCTTGTGTATGCATGTAAGCGGGTGAAACAGAAGAAAGAAAGAGAGTGAGAGACAAAAAAGTAGGGAAGTAAGGAGGTAGAGAATGACAGCACAACCCAGGTCAACTGACCACAGAGCAATTCTCCTTGCAGGCTCACAGCTAATCACAGCACATGGTAATTAGTTTACCTCAGTGGACACGCGCACACACGCATGCAAACAGACACAAAGACACACACATATGTGCACACACACACACACACACACACACACACACACAGTGTGTCAGGCTGTCCTTGGGGAAACTGGCAGTGCAGTCAAATGACATAGGACTTTGTCATACACGATATTGCAGTGTGGAAGTGGGTCAGTGAGTATTTGCAAAGCGTCGTGTTTGTCTTCACGTGTGTGGAAAGCAGATGGGCGGAGTCACACAAACCAGGACACCCGAGACCTTGTAATGAGGACATTTTGCTCCTAAGGGCCATGGACAGAACATATTGATTTACTAATATACAGTGTATGAACTAAATAACATTAAAATAGCAAAGAGATCACAGAATAAGTAAAGGGATGTGATTCCTGTCTAATTCTCCATTGCAGTCATTCAGAGTGCTCGTTGGCGATTTATTTTCGGGGGTGACTATGTAGGTGCTATGCTGGTCCAATTTTTGTGTACAAGCATACTGTAGTAATATGACCATAAAGAATAACTTCAAATATATTATGAAAATTTAGGTCTCCATGAATGATTTGTCTTTTTTTTAAGGTTAATTTTTAATGAGGGCATATAGAAAAAAGATATTTTCTAAAACTGCTTGCACAACAACAAACTCTTCTGTTTTACAAGTTATGACTTTGGCTCTAGATCTGTCCCATCTTAATTCCAGCTAAAGTCTGCCAACTGGTCATCTGATTAAACTGTTTACAACACTTGACTGAGCGTTCCAGCTTGTATTTAAGCTCTTGTTATTCTGTTAATGCATTTTTTATTATTATTATGCATTCTGGTAGTAATGGGCTACTGGAATTCTGCAAGACACATTCATCGCATGTATTTGACCAGCTTACCCAGTAGATGATGCCATTGAAGTGATCATATTCAAAACATAATATATACTGTACATATTGACTGTACCATTGACAGTTTCATTGTTTTGGATAATTTGACAATTTGAACAAAAAATACTTTTATCGTGTGCAATAATTAACAGATCTAACTGTGTGGATTCAAGGTGTTGATGTTCATATGACCGGATCACTGCATTATAAAAACACAGCCACATGATGTGGACACACAGATACAGATGCAAACGCACACAGCGAGTCCAACGGGAGAAACATCACACCTCGTGTTCTTTCTCTCGATTTCTCAGGTCTCACCCTCTGTGTTGACATGGTTACTTGTGGTCGTCATGGCCACCTTGACCCCGCCTCTCTGTCCGACTACTTTTGGTAATTGATCATGAGACTGTGGAAAAACGAGCGGGTTAGGGAGAAACAAAGATACTGAGATGAGGAGACTGGGCCAAGTCCACTACTTTGGGATTGAGTTAATATATATGAACCGAATAACTTATTCCCATTTTATAAGTGCTTTTCATACACCTGAAAACTAATGTACCATACTATAAGGTGTATGAAAACGTAATTAATTTACGAGAAAAGAATAAGCCGGAAGCTAAGCCTGCGTTTAGCATAATTTTAAGTTTCATCGTTATAAATCAAGCTATTTTGTCTCGTGAAGGGCACCACGTCACTTTTTTATGTGTATAAAATTTTGGAGAAAGCGACAACAAACCTTTTATCAGTCTCATAATCTGAAGGTTGGTACAAGAATGTGATAAGAGTTCTTGATAACCAGAGGTCTGTTGTCGAACCCAAACACAAATGATACAGATAGTGAATTTTTACAGAAAATTTACTGAGATCTGTCAGGGGGAATATGCAGGGAAACAAGGCAGGAAAAAGCAAAACAAAGGACAGACAAACATTGTTACGAAGAGGCTGAGCTTGTGATCTGAGGGTGGAATGAGTGTGTAATGATAATGCATATAGCTGGAGGTTCCCGTTCTCGTTAATTTGTACTAATCTGTACTTTTAGTAGACCGCAAGTTGGATTTATGTGCGTGGAACAGAATTTAGCGGGAGAGGAGGAAGGGAAAAAAAAGCAGAGAAAAAAAAAGTTCCCATGCAGGGTGGCCGGAGCCCGGGGGGTGTCGCTGTTCGCAAGATGTTCGGAGCGGGCGTGCGCTGCCCGCTTCCTTCCCAACGGAGTTTGCCCAGGCACCCAAAAGGGTAGCTCGGAGCGCTGGCAGGATGCCCTGCGGCGGGGAAGGGTCCGATGTGTCCTCGCCACCTCATCGTGAGAGGTGGGGCTTCCTGGCTGAGCCAGTCTTCGGGAAGTTGGTTGAACGAGCATGCTAAAACAAAGGGGGGCTTCGGCCTTCATGCCAAGCCAAAAAGAAGTGGTTCACCCCCTTTCCCCCCCACCCCAGGGCCAAATGGAAGATTGACCACCTCTTAACATTACTATTTTATGGTTTAAAACCATCCATCCATCCATCCATTTTCTGAGCCACTTCTCCTCACTAGGGTCGCGGGTGTGCTGGAGCCTATCCCAGCTATCATCGGGCAGGAGGCAGGGTACACCCTGAACTGGTTGCCAATCGCAGGGCACATACAAACAAACAACCATTCGCACTCACAGTCACACCTACGGACAATTTAGAGTCTCCAATTAACGCATGTTTTTGGGATATGGGAGGAAACCGGAGTGCCCGGAGAAAGCCCACGCAGGCACGGGGAAAACATGCAAACTCCACACAGGCGGGGCCGGGGATTGAACCCCGGTCCTCAGAACTGTGAGGCTGACGCTTTAACCTGTCTTTTCAGTTGAAGCTCAAGCAGTGTGGTAGCTCTGTGGTCTTTTTTCAACAGTCTTTGTTCTCTACATTCCTGAGAACTTCAATCTAAATATTGCAAAGAAAGAAAAAAGAAAACATGGCGAGGAGGCATTAGTTTGTGACGTTTGTCCAATCTTGAAGAATGAAAAGAACAATGGAGTTAGGCCACTCAGCAGGTTGCCCTATGACCTATAAATTGAAGTAGCTAACATGACTTGTTTGATAGACTTGTATTTGAATCATGCACTGCTGTGTGCGGGTAATCATGTTAGTGTGACAGCTGAAATAAAATTCACTGTCTCACCTCAAGTTCAACTTCAATAATGACGCAGTTCTCCGAAATGCTGTCATCACACAATACGTACTTCTTACGTGTGCTTGGCAAAGAAAAACCTGCTGAAGTTGGCATACATATGTAATGGTCAGATCGCTTGACAAAGATGTGGTTACATCAATACAGGATGAAATAACTTCTTTCTGTGGATGGGTACAATCACAGACGGCGTGGGAGAAGACGTAGGTCTCCCAGTTGTGAGGCTGGGGCTTGAAACAGGGCATCCGGCCTTCCTGTGTGGAGTATGTATGTTCTCCTTGTGCCTGCATGGGTTTTCTCTGGGTGCTAGAGCTTCCTCCAACATTTCAAAAACATGTCTGGTCACTTCAATGTAAACTCTAAATTGCCCATAGGTGTGAATGAAAGTGTAAATGAATCACGTGTTTTTGGCTTGAGAGCTATCCATTGTCATTGAATATAGATTATTGCAAAGCATTTCTCCTCCTCTTTACTGAAAATAAAATGACATCATAGATGGGTGTTATTAGCCTTTAAAAAGCTGCCTAAAGTAATTCCAACATGAAGTTACCTTGTGTAATAAGCAAATGTTTCCAAGTTTCTAAATAGTAGTAATAAAATGGTGGTTTCCGTAAATTACATTTCCACACCAATGCAAACTGAACTAACGCCCTTAAAGGCAGTAAAAGCATGAATTACATTTTCGCTTGTGGAGTTCATCAGAGAGCCACCGAATTCAACTTATCATATTGCCAAACACAAGTGTACAAATTGTGATGTGAAAATGCAGCAACATTTGCAGATACATTTTTCCTTAATTGGTTCTCCCTATTAATTACTACTTTTTTTTAAGCGCAAGGGGGGATTTTATTTTTTTCAAATCAGGTATCGTGAGAGTCATGATTTGCACTTTACAATCAGTCACACCTTGAATCATGTGACCCATGTGACTTATGAAGGTGTGTCAGCGACTCAGTAAAACTATTATCTTTCAGCTAGTCCTGATGTTTTTGTGCTGTGCTTAAATATGAATCACATGACTTAAGGATCTGCGTTCATCCAGGGGTGGTGACAGTAAAGTTTATTGAAGACTCCGTCTGAATCTATTCAATGCGGAAGGCAGCTGACTATCTGCATGCTATTGCATGTCTGACACAGTTGTTTATTGTAACTCAATCCATGTCCTTGCGACTTCCTTGTCTCTTTGTCTCAGTTCACAAATCCTCTGAACCACAAACAAAAAGGCTTTTGTGCCTCATGCAACACAAGCTTGGTTTATTCTCAATACAATACCCCAATTAACAGATAATTTACACAATTACCTCGTCTTCCAACATTTCTTGACCATTTAAAACCATTCCAACTTCAAAATATTCCACTGATTCAGGACATCTTGAGAACTATTCATCACATTCCCCAATTTCCAAAGTTTTCACAATAAAATTCCCTAAATGAAGAGATATCTTCCATATTTAACTCCTTCCACATTTCTTGACCAGTCCAAACCATTTCAACTTCAAGTCTCACATATTCTACATTTAAACCATTGAATTAATTCCATGGCATTATAGTTCAGTGTCAGCTCTTCAGCATTTAAATGCATTTTCCACAGAAATTTAATGCCCTAGTTAATAACTGACTTGCTGTTCCCAGTTAACATGGGTATCTGATAGATTATTATCTAATCTATCAGGTTATATGATCTAGATTGGGTTTTTATTCCAAAATACCCAATCATAAATGGTCTATGGCTTAGCATTAACATGAAGTCACGCAGTGTTGAACAGTAACGACGTTTCAAGTAGTGACATTACTAGTTTACCTACATTTTTCAGAAGTGTGGTCACAATCTTGCTGTTTTCGACATGAAAAAGTTTTGTCGGTAGTGAAGCTACTTTCTGGATACACAGTAGCATCCACATAAGCATTTCCCCAAGCAGTTCTAAACCTTAATCTATTCTGTTTGATGTCTCATATAGTATCTATCCTCCTGCTAATGTCCGCTATAGACAGCGTGTCAAAAAGATGCCCACTAATTGAGTAATCTGATTGAGCAGCAAAGTTGGATGGAAAGCGGGCAGCTGGAGAATATGGCAGAGGAGGGGGCAGAGAGGCGTACATCTTGTGAATCCTCATGGCCATAGTTACCTTAATAAATTCATGTTACTTATCAAGTCCTCACAGAACAGTTACGTTCCAGTGTTTACTGTGGAACCGCAAAAGGAAACTTCTGTCCACATCCAAGAGGTCCAACACAAATTTCAGGACATACAGTGCGTACGGAAAGTTTTCAGACCCCCTTAAATTTTTCACTCTTTGTTATATTGCAGCCATTTGCTAAAATCATTTAAGTTCATTTTTTTTCCACATTAATGTACACGCAGCACCCCATATTGACAGAAAAAAACGAATTATTGAAATTTTTGAAGATTTATTAAAAAAGAAAAACTGAAATATCACACAGCCATAAGTATTCAGACCCTTTGCTCAGTATTTAGTAGACGCACCCTTTTGAGCTAATACAGGCATGACTCTTTGTGGGAATGATGCAACACGTTTTTCACACCTGGATTTGGGGATCATCTGCCATTCCTCCTTGCAGTTCCTCTCCAGTTCTGTCAGGTTGGATGATGAACGTTGGTGAGCAGCCATTTTCAGGTCTTTCCAGAGATGCTCAATTGGGTTTAAGTCAGGGCTCTGGCTGGGCCATTCAAAAACAGTCACGGAGTTGTTCTGAAGCCACTCCTTCGATATTTTAGCTGTGTGCTTAGGGTCAATGTCTTGTTGGAAGGTGAACCTTCGGCCCAGTCTGAGGTCCTGAGCACTCTGGAGAAGGTTTTCGTCCAGGATATCCCTGTACTTGGCCACATTCATCTTTGCTTAGATTGCAACCAGTCGTCCTGTCCCTGCAGCAGAAAAACAACCCCACAGCATGATGCTGCCACCACCATGCTTCACTGTTGAGACTGTATTGGACAGGTATGAGCAGTGCCTTGTTTTCTCTACACGTGCCACTTAGAATTAATGCCAACAGTTTCTATCTTGGTCTCATCAGACCAGAGAATCTCATTTCTCACCATCTTGGAGTCCTTCAGGTGTTTTTTTTTTTTTTTTAGCAAACTTCGTGCGGGCTTTCATGTGTCTTGCACTGAGGAGAGGCTTCCTTCGGGCCACTCTTCCATAAAGACCTGACTGGTGGAGGGCTGCAGTGATGGTTGACTTTCTAGAACTTTCTCCCATCTCCCGACTGCATCTCTGGAGATGAGCCACAGTGATCTTTGGGTTCTTCCTTACCTCTCTCACCAAGGCTCTTCTTCCCCAATTGCTCAGTTTGGCCGGACGGCCAGCTCTAGGAAGGGTTCTGGTCGTCCCAAACGTCTTCCATTTCAGGATTATGGAGGCCACTGTGCTTTTAGGAACCTTATGTGCAGCAGAAATTTTTTTTGTAACCTTGGCCAGATCTTTGCCTTGCCACAATTCTGTCCCTGAGCTCTTCAGGCAGTTCCTTTGACCTCATTATTCTCATTTGCTCTGACATGCACTGTGAGCTGTAATCCTAATCAAGTCCAATCAGTATAATCAAACACAGCTGGACTTCAATGAAGGTGTAGAACCATTTTAAGGATGATCAGACGAAATGGACGGCACCCGAGTTAAATGTATGAGTGTCACAGCAAAGGGTCTGAATACTTATGGCTGTGTGATATTTTAGTTTTTCTTTTTTAATAAATCAGCAAAAATCTCTACAATTACGTTTTTTTCCTGTCAATATTTGGTGCTGTGTGTACATTAATGAGGAAAAAAATGAACTTAAATGATTTTAACAAATGGCTGTTATATAACAAAGAGTGAAAACTTTCCGTACCCACTGTATATTCAGATATTTCTCACACAACAATTGACAGCTAAGCTATTCTGATTACAAGGAGATAGAAGGCTGATAATGTGAGTTTTTTTTTTTTTGTGAGAGAACAGTTTCATAAACTAATTGAACTGATCTGATCTGATTGTCTTACAGTTTCATTGATCCCTAGATAAAAATGACTTGCAATTAAATTAGTTCAGTTAAAAAAAAAAAAAAAAACTTAAATTACCAGAATTGTTCCATTAATCTACAATCTCGCTGGTTGTTTGAGACTGACAGAGGCCTCTGTGTTTGAAATCCCAAACGATCAACAGTGACAAACATGGACAGGCTGCTGAGTAGGGTCACTGAGATCGAACAGATAAAACCTCCATGACGCAGCACTGAGAGCCCATACAGCATTCATCACCATCTGTAGTCTGCCGCCATAGTCAGAGCACACAGCAGTGCATATGGACGAGCATAAACCAGGATGAGGTGAGGTCAGTGCACCTCAGCTCAAAGGACACATGGCGACTATTTGGGTCGAGAAAAGGGAATAGTTTTTGTTGTTTTAAAAGGTGGATAATTATGATGGGTTGCGACATTGACCTTAGCATGGAATCATCCAGGCCATTTTTAAAACGGATGCTAAAGAGACACTGTTAGACACTACTCTTGAAAAAAAGTGAAAGATTTATGTATCAGCTCTACTCTCAGTAGGCGGTGACATCACAGGGGAACGATGTTTCTCGCCTTGTTCTTTTTCAAACGTGGTTGATTTCCAACCATGTATGAGCGTCTCTTGTTGTGTGAGACAGTGCAAAGGAGGTGAGTGACACACACAAACACACTAACTAAACACTGGAGATCTTGAGCCTATGTGTGTGACGGGGGAATTCGAATTCTACGACCCTGCTCAGCCCGAGTGTGTGTTTTTGGATGAGGCATGCGAATGTGTGTGTGCATGAATGTGCGTCAGAATGTACAGCGTCCTGCTGACAGCACTGTCCTGGCTGTGATGTGGACAGTTGAAGGTGTCGACAGCCTTGTGTTGTTTCATGGTCCTGCCGGGTGGGCTGATGGGGCACAAACACTCCTACCTACACCCACCCTGTCCTCATCTTGACAGGACATGTTGAGCAAATACACAACCCTCCTCTACATCTTGAATGAAGTAGTATTTGTAATTCCGCCAAGCATTAGAGGAAAAATATGCATCACTGGTAAATATTTCAAAGTGTACATATGGTAGGAAAACATAACTGTTTCAAAAGTGGTAGAACATATATGAAACTTCAGTTTCAAACTGTGATAGGGTGACGAAGCAAATCTGAATTTCCGCATCCACACACTCAAACACGTGTATTTTAACACCAGAGCTACATTTTTCAATTTACTATTGAATAAAAAAAAAGAAATGTAAATAATATGTCTGCATTTTGTTAGCAATGTATGATAAAAACACTGGTAAGCAAACAACTGTGCCTGGTATGACCCTGATGAAAAATAGTAAATGTTAAAAGCGGCTATGAAGACCATCCGCAAGATTGAGGGTATCTGTTTAGTCAGACTTTATACAGTCAAGTAAGAATTTGCAGAAACACTAATGTGGACAACTTCCTAAACATATCATCAACAAATGCATTTAAAATAATGGCCTGCAAAGATGAGAGTTTCTTCTCAAATGCTTCAATGAATGCAAACCATCACAATATACTTAAGCCACTCTTATCAAACCGATATTTACTTTATCAGCGTATACGATAATTATGTGAGGACTTTCATGGTAAAAGTGGGCAAAAGCATTGTGTTGATGAGGCATTCGGCTTCTTTTTTTCTAATGCGCATCAAAACAAGCAGAAAGAAGCTTCATTGCTAGCTACATTCAGAGGCAGACATTGTTTGACCAAAGGTTGAATTGAACCCAATCAATGTGCACTGGGATTCCACAGAGAAGTGGGAATAAGTAGAGAACAAACTGATCCAAGATGATCTGCCTCCTTGTCTCAATACTGCCACAACTTTTAACTCTCTTTTAAGATGTTTTTTTCTTTTTTTTTTTTCTTTTTCCAGTCCTTGGGCTTGGTGTTCATTCTCCCATTATTATTTCACTGAATCTTTTTGAATTGGGGTTGTGAGAGTTGATTTAACATGTGACCATTTTACCAGTGAGCTACCACCTTTTTTTTTCTAAACTTCCCACTTCTTTCTCTTGCCTGATAAGAAACTCAAAAGAGGCCGTTATTGTGAATGAGGTCAGTTATAATATCTCCTATCTAGCGTGTCACATTGAGTGTTGCTGTTGTGTGTCTGCTGTTGAAGCCATTGCAAAAGATTTAAAGAGAAAAAACATTTGGTCTTAAAGCGTAGTGTAAGTCTGCGTAACACTGTGTTCTTATACAAGTGATGAACTAGTGTCAGCAAACAACAGGATGGACTTCAATCAGAGACACACCAAAACTGTTCCCAATAAATGAGGCTTTACCAATAGCAACTCAAGCAATTGTTGTGAAGTGTATACACTCCACAGAAGGTGTCTTTTTCCTGTCTGGAATGAAAACCAGAAGTCTATGCGTCCACCTGGATTGAAGATTGACTGTTTCATATTTGCCAGGGGTCTACAGCTAAGAGGAATCTATTGCTCACATTCCTGAAGTTTCTCATAAATACTGTTCCTTCTCCTGTCAATAGCACATTCAGACGTATATAGGGAATAAAAGCTTCTTTGAGCAATCTTTCTCCTCAAATAACCAAATTTTATGATTAAAAAATAAGTTCATGTTTATTTGTCCTCTTTTTTTCCCCTTACCATCTCTGATCAGTGTGTTCAAATCATCAGCATGTGACACGGAAAGTAAAAATGTGTTATTGTCGAAGTTCAATTCTGCTTGCTCAGTCTCTGGATTCAAGTCATTTGCATTTTTTTATTTTTTTATTTTTTATTGTCAATGTGATTGATGTTTCTGACATGTTTTCCTTTTTAGCAGAGGAGAGTTTGAGAAAGAGAAAAGAGCACAAAAAGCATCTGAGGACAGAATCCAATATGGAAGTGAGACCGAACTATCACAGCAAACAACGGAAATGAAGGAACGTTCGGATTTCTTCATAGATCTTAAGATGGGGAGTTGATTAAAAAAGCTGCCAGGTGAACGCCTCACTGCTCTGCCTAGGGGAAACAGGGAAGAGTCAACTGGTAGGGAAAAAAAAGCCAGAGTGGTTTATGACAGTTGTTATACTCAAGAAAAGGATATCATACAAGTAACACAACTCTTGAACACTTTTACAAAGTGCATAAATGCAGCTATACATTGCGCCGACACTTTGATCTTTGTCGTCTTGGCGCTGGTGGCAGACAAACACATGCAGACACTCCTTGACAGAACACTTTTATGTATTATATCAGTTACCGCAGAGTGCCCCCACAGTGAAAAGAGATGCACAATGGACAGACTGTTTCATCTCAAGGACACTGTTAGATCATTTACAGAAAGTTTAATGTGTGATTTCTCTATTCAGGTGCACAAAAGCCACATTTTGTATGTAAAGAAATACAGATTCAATATGGCCTTAATGGCTAATATGCACCGGTCGAAACAAACAAAAGATGGCCTGTTTTCATAACTTGAATACGAGACTTGCGTGAAACATGCGTGGGAGATTGATTGAAGGTTCCAAATTGCCTGTAGGTGTGATTGTGTGTGCGAATGGTTGTTTGTTTATATGTGCCCTGTGATTGGCTGGCGACCAGTTCAGGGTGTACCCTGCCTCTCACCTGAAGATAGCTGGGATAGGCTCCAGCACGCCCGCGACCCGTGTGAGGATAAGCGGTGCAGAAAATGGATGTGTACAAACAGGGTGTATTTGGGTGGGACTCGATATAAAAAAATATATATAACTAATTAGAGGGTTTGTAATTAATTAATCACGATCAATCGCCTTTTAATCGGATAAAGATATTTCTTCCAAAAAGCAAAATTTTTCATTGAATGTATGTTTTTAGTGGATGACTGTATCAAATAATGGACACAGACGGGATTATTGTTAACTGGAAAAATGTTTTTTATTTTCATACAAAACAGTAGAAAAACCAGCAGAAAATATCCCTTGTCAAAATTAAACAGACCTAAAGTTTAATTGCCTGTTTAGAACCGTTTTTTCAGAAGAGTATAGGTATTGCCTTTAAATGGTTTCTGCGTGGGAGTTGAAAAGTTGAATCATGTCGCTGCCTATACTGTATATAGTACATCGTAAATTTTCTTTATCTCCCACCACTAAAAATGGTCTACAGTCCAGAGCAATCCACTTTGTGAGTGAATTTGCCTCCCATCGGTCCTAGCAACGCTGTTTCATCCAATTCCTCCATATTCGTAGCTGAGCTCTGATGCGTGTGTCAGTGTAATGGGTGTACCAGGAAATAATATATGGGCCTACTACATTGTCTATGAAAAGTCTAGTGGTTTTTGGGATATAAAAATTAAACCAAGATAAATAATTTTAAAACATTTTCCCACCACAAAGTGACCTATGAGCTGTATAATTGAATTGAAAAACAAAATTTTTTTTGAGGGGAAGGAAAAAGTGTTTTTAGAAGGGAAGTAAAAAAATAATAATAATAATAATAAAAAACTGAGATAATGTGGTTGCCTAAGTCTGCACAACATCTTATAACTGGGCATGTGGGTGTGTTTAGAATGAACTAATCACCTTCAAACTGATGTTAATTGGGAGTCACCACACAACACCTGCTACCATTTAAAGTGCCTCTGAGGTGATGGGATATATCAAAAAACATACCTGTTTGTCCTACATGGAACTAAAAACATTCACTGGCATAACACTGGAAATAAAAATGATAAATATGAGTGGTCACAGAAATCAAGGGAACTAAGAAACGTTTTCTCCTCATGGGCTTGTACAAAAGGTACATGTAGCACTTTTACAATTTTCAACAACAATTTTCATATTAATGTGTATAACCAAATGACTCATATACCCACAGTAAACCGTATTCTATACTGTCTTGTGATGGTTTCCATAGAATCATTATCATATCGGATTTCCTGACGACTTGACGAGTATCCTATGGAATGTCTCATGCGACACAGTGGTCTTGATAGCGTGCAGACCAAGCTTTAATCAAGGGCCTATGGTGATGGAGTTAGTGATCAGAGACAAAGTTTGGAAAAGGAAAGCAGGGAAGCAGGAGAAAGAAGTTAGGAAATATAGTCTTTGGTCACACCAGTTCTGAAAAAGCAAATATAAAAGTAGAGTATTAGTGCACAGTGAAACATAGTGAGAAGTATGACATTTTACACTATTTATACTATTTCTCCTTTCATATAGGGCAAAGGGCTCCATCATTTGGTATGAAAATGTAAATAGTTGAGTTAGATTTTTAATTGTTGGATATAAAGATCGGCGGCACGGTGGTCGACTGGTTAGAGCATCTGGCTCACAGTTCTGAGGTCTGGGGTTCATTCCCCGGCCCCGCCTGTGTGGAGTTTGCATGTTCTCCCTGTGCCTGCGTGGGTTTTCTCCGGGCACTTCGGTTTTCTCCCACATCCCAAAAACATGCATGGTAGGTTAATTGACAACTCTAACTTGCCCGTAGGTGTGAATGTGAGTGCGAATGGTTGTTTGTTTATATGTGCCCTGCGATTGGCTGCCAACCAGTTCAGGGTGTACCCTGCCTCCTGCCCGATGATAGCTGGGATAGGCTCCAGCACGCCCGCGACCCTAGTGCGGAGAAGCGGCTCAGAAAATGGATGGATGTATATAAAGATCCATGTTCTACTATTAATTCTGTCATGGGTGTAACAATACAAACTCCAGACACAAAGGCCTAAGGCGTGATTCAAAACCACAAAATCTCAACTGTGAGGTAACTACACTTACCATGCGCCACGGTGACTAGCTCTAAAGGGTTTAAATCGTAAATTATGCTTTTAAAATGCGAAAAAATATTTGGCTCATTCAGCCCCAACTGCTGCATTAGGTTAGAATTCTGGCTTCATCATCAGCCATGTAAGCATCAGATAGCAGTCATTGCAGCAGGAATGCTACCAGTACAACCAGCTGGTCAGGGGTTATAAAAGCAATGGAAAGGGGGAGGAGGTAAAGCATAGAGGGAGAAGATGAAAATAACACAGTGTCATGACAGAGGAGTAACACGAGACAAAATTCACGGTATTTCCATGTGTGAATGCAAGGAGAGAATGTGATGGAATGTTTTACGGTCTGGATGGCATTTACTCTTGTCCAATCATGGGATTTTCAATTTGAATGTTCACCAAACTATCAAGAACAGCCCTGCAACCATACAGTTCCATCCAAAAGTAATGGAAAGGCAAGGTCAATTCCTTTGTTTTTGTTGTATACTGAAGACATTTGGGTTTCAGATCAAAATATGAATATGAGACAAAGGTTCACAATTCCAGCTTTTATTTCATGGTATTTACATCCATCCATCCATCCATCCATTTTCTGAGCCACTTCTCCTCACTAGGATCGCGGGCGTGCTGGAGCCTATCACAGCTGTCATCGGGCAGGAGGCGGTGTACACCCTGAACTGGTTGCCAGCCAATCGCAGGGCACATACAAACAAACAACCATTCGCACTCACAGTCACAGTCACACCTACGGGCAATTTAGAGTCTCCAATTTATGCATGTTTTTGGGATGTGGGAGGAAATTGGAGCGCCCGGAGAAACCCCACACAGGCACGGGGAGAACATGCAAACTCCACACAGTCGGGGCCGGGGATTGAACCCGGGTCCTCGTAACTGTGAGGCTGACGCTCTAACCAGCACCTTTTGTTTGAAGCCACCCACTTTTCAAGGGAGCAAAAGTATTGGAACAGACATGATTAAATTAACTTAAAGTGAATAACATTGGGCACGGTGGGCGACTGGTTAGAGCATCAGCCTCACAGTTCTGAGGACCCGGGTTCAATCCCTGGCCCCGCCTGTGTGGAGTTTGCATGTGCTCCCCGTGCCTGCGTGGGTTTTCTCTGGGCACTCCGGTTTCCTCCCACATCCCAAAAACATGCATGAATTGGAGACTCTAAATTGCCCGTAGGCATGACTGTGAGTGCGAATGGTTGTTTGTTCCTATGTGCCCTGCGATTGGCTGGCAACCAGTTCAGGGTGTACCCCGCCTCCTGCCCAATGACAGCTGGGATAGGCTCCAGCACGACCGCGACCCTAGTGAGGAGAAGCGGCTCAGAAAATGGATGGATGAATAACATTGAATTTTTGGTTGCATAACCCTTACTTGCAATAACTGCATCAAGCCTGCGACCCATTGAATTCACCAGACTGTTGCATTCTTCATTTGAAATGCTTTTCCAGGGCTTTACTGCAGCCTCTCTCAGTTGTCGTTTGTTTCTGGGGTTTCTCCCTTCAGTCTCCTCTTCAGGAGGTAAAATGCATGCTCTATTTGGTTAAGGTCCGGTGATTGACTTCACCAGTCTAAGACCTTCCACTTTTTCCCCCGGATGACAGAGTGTTTTGGGTCATTGTCTTGCTGCATGATGAAGCTTCGCCCGATTAGTTTGGATGCAAGAACTGAAAGAGGCTCCAGTAAAGGCCTGGAAAAGTACTTCAAATGAAGAATGCAACAGTCTGGTGAAGTCACTGGGTTGCAGGCTTGATGCAGTTATTGCAAGTAAGGGTTATGGCACCAAATATTAAATGTTATTCACTTTAAGTTAATATAATCATGTCTGTGCCAATGCTTTTGCTTTTTGGTGGGTTCAAACAAAAGGTGCTCTGTCATGACTTGTTGAACACATTGAGAAGTAAATACCATGAAATAAAAGCTGAAATTCTGAACATTTTCATCTTTTGATCTGAAAACCCAAACGTCTTCAGTTTACAACAAAAACAAAGGAATTGACATTGCCGTTCCAATACTTTTGGAGGGTATATATATACTGTATATACAGTATACAGTATACAGTATATATATATATATATATAGTAAAATAACAGTCCTGCACATTGATCTGATTTTGTATTTAAAAATGACAATTTAAAAGATTATTTTCAACTACCTTGGGGAAATAGCCTGAGGCCTGTCCCTGCTACCTAAAATTTACCAGTCAAATGTAGTCCAGCTTGTTGTCCAGAGAGCGTACGTTGGGTAACACGATGGAGGGAATAGCCGGCTTGTGTCGTTTAGCTGCTAGCCTAGATACCTCCGCGCTTGCACCGTTTCAGCTTCCTCCTTCGCCGTCCGCGGCGCCTCCACTATGGGCGCGACGTAGGAGTGGGGGTCGGAGTTTTTGTAGGCACCCGGAGCAGACCGCAGTTCCATAGCTCCTCAGTGAGAGTAGAGTTTAACTCCATAAAAGTAGTTCTGCTGAAGTCGAGCAGAAGCTTACGACTGTATCTGCGTCTTGGAACATGATGAAGACGAACTAAAACACTCGGACGTATAAGACAAAAACCACGAAAACACCGTTTGTTGGGGAAAGAGAGCAGCCGCTGCGTATGCACGCGCCTCAATCTTGTGTAACATCATATATATATATATATATATATATATATATATATATATATATCCATCCATCCATCCATTTACTTTTGCTAATCCGAGGTCGGGTCGTGGGGCCAGTAGCTTTAGCAAGGACGCCCAGACTTCCCTCGCCACAGCCACTACATGCAACTCTTCCGGGGGGATCCCGAGGCGTTCCGAGGCCAGCCGGGAGACATTGTCTCTCCAGCGTGTCCTGGGTCGTCCCCGGGGTCTCCTCCCATTGGGACGTGCCCGGAACACCTCACCAAGGAGGCACCAAGGAGGCATCCTAATCAGAGGCCCGAGCCACCTTATCTGGCTCCTCTCAATGTGGAGGAGCAGCGGCACTATTCTGAGCCACTCCCAGATGACCGAGATTCTTACACTATCCGGTGTCCCTCTCCCAGACACCCTACGGACCCTCAGACCCTTTACTGTGACACTCATACATTTAACTCAGTTGCTGTCCATTTCTCCTCATCATCCTTGAAATGGTTCTACGCCTTCATTGGAGTCCAGCTGTGTTTGATTATACTGATTGGACTAGATTAGGAAAGCCACACACCTGTCTATATGTGACCTTACAGCTCACAGTGCATGTCAGAGCAAATGAGAATCATGAGGTTAAAGGAACTGCCTGAAGAGCTCAGAGACAGATTTGTGGCAAGGCACAGATCTGGCCAAGGTTACAAAAATAATTCTGCTGCACTTAAGGTTCCTAAAAGCACAGTGGCCTCCATAATCCTTAAATGGAAGACGTTTGGGATGACCAGAACCCTTCCTAGAGCTGGCTGTCCGGACAAACTGAGCAATTGGGGAGAAGAGCCTTTGTAAGAGAGGTAAAGAAGAACCCAAAGATCACTGTGGCTGAGCTCCAGAGATGCAGTCAGGAGATGGGAGAAAGTTCGAGAAAGTCAACCATCACTGCAGCCCTCCACCAGTCGGGGCTTTATGGCACAGTGCCCCGACGGAAGCCTCTCCTCAGTGCAAGACGCATGAAAGCCCGCATGGAGTTTGCTAAAAAACAACTGAAGGACTCCAAGAGGGTGAGAAATAAGATTCTCTGGTCTGATGAGACCAAGTCTTGGTCTCATCAGAATTGTTGGCCTTAATTCTAAGTGGCATGTGTGGAGAAAACCAGGCACTGCTCATCACCTGTCCAATACAGTCCCAACAGTGAAGCATGGTGGTGGCAGCATCATGCTGTAGGGTGTTTTTTAGCTGCAGGGACAAGGAGACTATTTGCAATTGAAGGAAAGACGAATGCGGCCAAGTACAGGGATATCCTGGACGAAAAACTTCTTCAGAGTGCTCAGGAGCTTGACCTTCCAACAATGACCCAAAGCACACAGCTAAAATAACGAAGGAGTGGCTTCGGAACAACCCTGTGACTGTTCTTGAATGGCCTAGCCAGAGCGTTGACATAAACCCAATTTAGTATCTCAGGCGAGACCTGAAAATGGCTGTCCACCAATGTTCACCATCCAACCTGACAGAACTGGACAGGATCTGCAAGGAATGGCAGAGGATCCCCAAATCCAGGTGTAAAAAACATCATTCCCAAAAAGACTCAAGGCTGTATTAGCTGTATTAGGGTGCTTCTAATAAATACTGAGCAAAGGGTCTGAATACTCATGGCTGTGTGATATTGCAGTTTTTCTTTGTTAATTCAGTTAATTCAATTCAGTTATTTTTTTCTGTCAGTATGGAGTGCTGTGTGTACATTAATGATGAAAAAAATTAACCCATCGTGTGTGTGCACACACAATTGCATCATATCATCATATTAATGTTTTCAAAGTTTAACAACTGCTCTGTTGATATGCTACATTTGCCTGACAGAAACCTTTCTTAGTATGTCTTAATTGGAATGAACCAATTGGCTCTCTGAGTCACAAACACATTTTCTTTAAAATAATTTTTTAATAAGCTCGCTTAAGTTTTCTTGAAATGTGATTTCATTCCTTTCATGCTTTGATTAGTGAAAATTTGGAGAAAGAGGAAGACAGAGGGAGAGAGAAAGAGAAAGAATGAGAAAGAGAACAAGGGGAAGTGATAAACATTGACTGAAAAGGATGCAGCTGACTAAATAACACCAAAAGGCAAAACGTGAGTAAAAGTGCAATTCTGCTCTAAAGATAGTAGCCTTCAAGTCGAGAAACCAGATGCAGGTGCACACACACACACACGCACACACACACACAGTACACACCATGGGTTGAAGCAAGGTTGATGGATGAACTTTAGCCTAGATACAATATAAGATAGAACTGGAAACACACCCATA
This sequence comes from Phyllopteryx taeniolatus, assembly GCF_024500385.1. Classification (NCBI taxonomy): domain Eukaryota; kingdom Metazoa; phylum Chordata; class Actinopteri; order Syngnathiformes; family Syngnathidae; genus Phyllopteryx; species Phyllopteryx taeniolatus. The sequence goes on from NC_084512.1 coordinate 7,229,398, forward strand.
CACCCACACACCCACGCACACTGGTTTGCAGCTTTCAGTGAGCGATAGTGTGAAGTCATTTCTATTTATGCAATGCTTGATCATAACTTAGGTCCAAGGCACACTTAATATAGCGCACGTCTAGACCAAGCTATTTATATACACATTCACAGGGGAGGACTGTGGGTATGGAGGAGCTCGAAAAAAGGAGCTGGCTCACGTGAAGATTGTTGGGGGTGGTGGCTGGGGGCTGGTTTACGACGTAGTGCTGTTTCTATGGCAGCAACATGACCTCAATCCAGTAAATATTTATTTGAAAAACACTTCTCGTGACAAAAATCTAAAACAATCACATTAAAAATAGTTAGTAAGGCGTGAAGAGAATGTACCTTTTCATGCCGCGAGGTCACGTAATCCTACGTCGCCGCTCAAACAAATTCAGTGCACACGGTTCGTAGCCTCAAAACGTCCAATGTCGGTACGGTTGTAAAATAGAAAATGCATTTTTTTTCATGTGCATATGATGTGAAATGTTATTTCCATACTAAACTACCAATAAAACTGATACCAATGGAATGATAATGCTTTGAATGCTTTTTTTTTTTTAGTAATCCTAAGAACAATGTGGGCAATACAGGCATGAAAAAAGAATCTGAGTCAACACTACGTGCTTCACATTAGTACTCTTTATTCACTTTTATTACTTTTTGAGGCTCGTTTGTTCAGGAGGACAAACAGCTTACTATTTTAAGTCTTATAGGAATAGCCTATAAAATTATCCTTTGGCCTGACGTGTGTTAAGAGTGGATTCGTCCCAATAACAGGTTCCGAAATAGGTCGGTGGTGACAATCTTAGATATTTCACGTGTTCATTATTTAAGAACGAAATGCGTTGTGTGGGGAAAGCCAACTTCGCCTGAGTCATGACTCCATCTATTATGACGTGAAATGGAATGTAGCCAATCAAGAAGCGACTTGACTGACAAGGAAGTGCCTATAAATAAAAACAAACATCCTACCCATAAAACAAAGAATAATAACACCAGCCATTACCTTAATTTGAGGACTCACCTCTCACTCGCTCAGTATGCTATCAAGTCCGCTTTCTGCTGTCAGCAGGATTTTTTCCATGGTCTTTTATTTTCTTTCTTTTTTTTTAGTATGGCATTTTATCCATCCATCCATTTTCCGTATCGCTTCTCCTCACTAGGGTCGCAGGCGTGCTGGAGCCTATCGCAGCTATCTTCGGGCGAGAGGTGGGGTACACCCTGAACTGGTCGCCAGCCAATCGCAGGGAACATCGAAACAAACAACCATTCACACCTACGGGCAATTTAGAGTCATCAATCAACCTACCATGCATGTTTTTGGGATGTGGGCGGAAACCGGAGTAGAAAACCCACGCAGGCACGGGTAGAACATGCAAACTCCACAGAGGCGGTGCCGGGATTTGAACCCCGGTCCTCAGAACTGTGAGGCAGGTGTGCTAACAAGTCGGTTACCGTGCCGCCGGCATATTATGGTTAAAATATTTTTCAAAACCACCATCATTGCCTCCTCTCATCAGTCCTCCATCATGATGTGTCTTGTTTTAAAAAAAATTCTGCTTCGTTTATGTTAGATAAAGTTTGATCACACGAGATTTATGTCTTTGAGGACTAGATTCCAGATTGGTGGTGGAACAGAATCTTTATGTGTGTGGTGTTCAATGTTGAGCTGGACGGAGCACATCACACACAGTACGACCAAAACTGTTAATGCCTGATTTGTTTTATCTTCATGTGTAGAGTCTGTAACTGATAAAGATTTGAAAAATCCTTATGTTTGTACCACGCCTAAGACAGTCATTCTACTAGTGTGCTGAATTATCTTACTAGTGAGGACTAAGAGTGTACTAGTACATACAGTTGACCTTAAGCTGGATAGCAAGAACATGCTCAAACGGCCTTATGCAAAGCCTAATTAACATCTCATTCTTCAGTAGTAGTACTTTTAGCACACAAAGGGACAACTCGTGCACAATTTTGCCTCAAGTTCAGCACAAGTTGTCCTCTTCTTTTGTGCAAAATTGCCATACAGCGGTTGAAGGCAGTAGTGGAAAAATCATTACTCGTAGGACACGTCCCTGCTAAAAAAAATAATAATAATAATTAAAAAAAACAGCATGGATTGTTTGCTAGTGTAAACTGGTTAACGCTGGTCAGATGCTGGTGTTACTGGTGGATTAGCATGGGATGTGAAGGAAGATCATTTGCTTGTGACTACTTTAAAGTGCACGCTACTATTCGCTGGAGTACTGCAGCCTTTGCTCCATGTTGTGTTTCATATCATTGTTTCATCCAAAAGTTCATATACCAAACTTTCTTCCTCTTTCTATTCTTGCACATACTGCTGACCAATAAGAGAAAAGAATGATGTCATGTGAAGTGTTGCGATGCATCTGGGTTCACTTGCATTTCTTTATTGTGTGGAAGAAAACAAAAACAAAAAAACAATCAAACACATTAACTGATTTGGACAAGAGTAAGTGTAATAAAGGTATGAATATGCCCTTGGCCGTTACAAATATCGTCCACTGGCTTCTGTATATTGCTGTACCATTCCTAATTATTCATCATCTCTCCTCTGACCTTCTTATAAAAGGAAAATTCTGGGGAGTTAGCGACTTTCATACAGTTACACACATCCAGGCCTTCGTCATTCATACTCTCTGATTTATAGTAGCCACGTTGGCACGTTACTGAGCACTGGATCAGAGAGAGATGTAATTTCTAAACTTATCTCTGACCCATGTGTAGGCTATAATATAGTCTAGGAACTGACTAGTGACACTGTGTGTGTGTGTGTGTGTGTGTCTTTGGCCGACATTTAAGTTTCAATCAGTTTCAAGGACGGGTTAAACACTGCTGTCTTTTTGTAGCACCAACAATTCAGCTGCAGGGTATGTGATTTTTGTGTTTGAGTGTGTGATTTTCAGCAACTTTGTGTAGGAGAGACAGCCATGTAGAGTATGTGTTTGTGTGTGTGTGTAACTAAATGATAGATATCTGAAGAAAACTGTGTGTGTGTGTGTGTGTGTGTGCATGCGTGCGTGTGTACGTATGCATTCATGCATGTGCACTCCTGCATGTCCTTGGGCCTTTCAGCAAGCCATCTCTGTCTCTCTCTCTTTCTTTCTCTCTCTCTCTCTCTCTCTCTCTCTCTCTCTCTCTCTCTCTCTCTCTCTCTCTCACACACACACACACGCACACACACACTAGTGTATTTTTCCAGTTGAGTGTGAAAAAAACAGACAGCACTGTCAAAGAAGAGGAGATGACTCATCTGACCTGCATTTCACATACTCATTGCACTTGCCTGGGAAACAAACATGTTTCTGTTATTTTCAACATCTCCATATATCACCTGTGGAGGGGAAACCACATTATAGAGATGAGCTGAGCTTTTAAAGTAGCTATAGCATCGTAATGTAGTAAAGTACATATGTTATTTTGAAAAACGTACCCACATATCATGTTACTGATTCAATCACCTATGCTTACAGTAGCTAAGCCACTTGATAGCATAGAGGATTGTACATTTGTAATGTCCTAGATGTACAAAATGCGCTTTATATTACTTTAAAGATTTTGTCCACTAAAGTACCAGTAAGGTATTCATAAAGTTTTGAATATACTGCATGGGATGGACCCACAGTTATTTTTTGTTAAGGGGATATGTCTGTAACATTCTAATCACTGACAATTTCAGAAGGAGGCAAATGCTTTTTTTCACAGCACTGTAAGACGTATGATATGTATTGTACAATGTTTCTCAAAATCTATAAACTTTATGCATTTTAATTCTTACTATTTGAAGATAATTATATAGCAAGCTATTCAGGCCCATGTCCCCCATCATTTTGTATAGTAGTCTTCAATGGTGCTGCCTGTCGAAACAGCACAGGCCATAGCTCTTGTCTGTCTGAGCTATGCCTGGAACGACAGAAATGGCTTGAGTAAGTCAGTTGATTCCCTGCACTCATTTCCTTGGGCACTAAGTGCACTCAGGCTCTTGCGCCTGTAATCAAGCCTTTCGCTCCAGGCTGTCAGATCAAAACGAACGTTAAAAGTTTTTGCCACTTGTTATTTTTCTTTCATCAAATTATGAGCCACTGTTCTCCATCTCATGCATTCAGACTGTCAGGTTGAATGACAGCCTGTGATTACAGATCACAGGTTGTCACTAATTGAAGGCTGTTTGTCCTGAGAAAAACACAAGCGTTGTGATCAAACTGAAGGAGTAGCAGTAAAATAGTATAATAGCAAAATTCAAACATAATCCATAAACATGCGGATACATGTACTGTGTGGCACACTTTCTGCTATGTAACTTGTTGGTTCCAGCTCTCAGCTAAGTAAGACCTTGTATATTTTCATAGGGAAGAAATAATGTGTGTGACTGAACGGTATCATTATATTGTTAGACTGACCTGATAGGAATAAAAAGGATGTCATGTCAAAACAAATTATGGACTTGGCTAGTTGTGTGGATGTTCACATACTGTAACTTCTTGTTTTTGATTAAAAGTAAAAGAGAAAATTAATGGATCGTTGTTCATCAGTTTCTTAACTAGCTGGTTACCTGGTATATGAATGGATGGGCTGTGCCATTATGATTTTATAGGGATGACAATTCCACTGATGCCATAGTGACTCAAACGTTGAATATACAATACATTCCTCCTCCTGCACCTTTCTCCCTTCTTTGGCCCATGCACCACCAAACTATAAGTATTTGTGGAAATTGGTTTAGGAATTTTGTGTCATCCCGATGACTATAGCTGTCTTATCACTTACTGTTCTAATACTGTACATCAAAATGATTGCTGTGAAAATGGTCACTAAAACACTTTTGCACCGTACTGTAGACTCTATACTCAGAGACTCCACTAAGATTTTCTAGTAGCTTATGGATTTACAGAATCAGCACTTTTAACACTTTAAAACCAAAGTATTTTAGGATTGCTTCTTTTGGTTACCAGAACATCTAAAAGTAGAATGGGAGCCAGATCTTTCGGTTATCCAGCTCCTCTCCTGTTTCCATCGAGCAAGTTCATTCCAGAAGGCAGACAGTTTATGACTGACACAGCTGATAAAGTTTGACAGTTAAGGCTGGCTCAGACTTGTCTTGATTTATCCCTCTGTTATGTTTCCTTAGGCCACTTATCAGGATTTTCCCATCATGCTTTGAATAACTCAGTATTTCTATTTCCAATAGTTTTGTACTTTCTCTTCTTTCTTCTTATCTATTACTGCCACACATCTCAACATGCAATGTCCATGATTTCATCAATTGCAAAGGTAAAGTGAAGTAGTTGTTAAGACGTTCTGTTTCCAACTCGCAGTACAGTTTCATTGTAAGGTTAAAAAATTTCCTAATACAAAAGTTTCGCACGGTACAAAAATAATTGGTCCATACCATATCTCTTGACGAGACTAGACTTGTCTTGATTTATCCCTCTGTTATGTTGCCTTAGGCCACTTATCAGGATTTTCCCATCATGCTCTGAATAACTCAGTATTTGTATTTCCAATAGTTTTGTGCTTTCTCTTCTTTCTTATTATCTATTATTGCCACACATCTCAACATGCAATGTCCATGATTTCATCAATTGCAAAGGTAAAGTGAAGTAGTTGTTAAGACGTTCTGTTTCCAACTCGCAGTACAGTTTCATTGCAAGGTTAACATTTTTCCTAACGCAAAAGTTTCGCACAGTACAAAAATTATTGGTCCATACCATATCTCTTTTTGCCACCCTTCCATTGTACCCAGACCCACAAAAAAAAAATGTCAAGTGACAGCAGAAATCTCAAACAAACTTAAGTTTTTTTCTTGTAATAAAGACAAGCCATACATTTTTTTGTTTAGTTTTGTTCTCCAAAGTTACGATGTCATGTTCCTCTCTGTGCATTGCACTGGTATGTCATGCTATTTACATACTTGAGCGGTCCCAGATATTGGCATTCCGCTTTCAAACTTTTTGAGAACGCCAAGCCAGATAAGGCTTTACTGTTGTAAGCTGTACTGTGGACAGCAGAATTGAACCATACCAATTGATGAAAATAAACAAAACCAGTTTAATTTTCCAGCCAAAAAAAGCATCATCCCATGCACAAACAATGATTACTTTGGATCCCAAACAGATTTGACAGCTGACTGTTTCCATCTCCCAATAAACTCAGACAAGACATTAAAAAGAATAACTGTAAAAATCCTGAAACAAAGTGCTACGTACTGTCTATAATAATTGGACTTGTGTCATCTGATCACTCAATCATTGTTAAACAAATACCCTCTCTGCACTGACAATTAGCTGCCCAAAAGAAAGACTTCAAGCGGGAACCAAAGTGTACTTCTTGTTATGACAGGTGCAATAGCCTATCACAGTACTGCTGTAATTATTAACTACTTACATCCCCCACTTTGTGTGTATGTGTTCGTGTGAGCGTGCGTGCAAGCTCATTTGAGTTCAGGCATAGCTGTTTCCGTCAATCAGTTTGCCCCTATCAGCAGTGTTATGCAATAGGGCTTTTGTTCACCAACGACCTTATTGGGCCTTGGCACTCAACGACGTAATTACAAGACCTGGTTTTAGGTGTGTGTGTGTGTATGTGTGTGTGTGTGTGTGTGTGTGTGCGTGCGTGTGTGTCTGTATGTGTCTGAGCACGCGCACATGTAAATTCTGCCCTAAATTGGAGAAAATAAAATGTCAATTTCACTCGAGGTCTTAGCATTGATTCTTTAGATGCGTATGTAAAGTTGTAACGACTGTATTGTATTTCCTCATTTGTGTGTTGATGTTGGTGGTGATGGCATTATGTATACAATAGAGCATAGTTTAAAGATATTTGGTTCATGTTATTGATTATGACTGTCATCAAATGTGACTGCTGGGTCTAACAGCTCATTTACTCAATCTTAACGCTGTAGATTACTGATTGTTTGGCAGGGGACCCCAAATGCACCTACCCCTGTTGACAAATAATTTCTGGAAGGAAATAAAAAATCGCGCACACACACGCACAGCGTTTAGGTGCCAAGACATTCCTTCCTCATTGTATAACTCGGGAAATAATGTTAACAAGCACAAATCACTTTTTTTTTCTCCTCATCTATGCCTTGGTTTGTCCTCGCCGGTGTTTGTCTTTGCCTGGCCTCCATTTGGCTCTTATGTAATGGGGTGGTGAGAACCTGCTGGCTGAACAAACAAGTTGCCATCATAGAGGATTAGAAGCTGTCAGACATGACCCACATACTGTCACACTTCCCTGCAGGTAAGTGCTGGTAGGTGAAACCCACAATCCCTTTGTCCTCTCTCGCTCTCTCTCTCTGTCTCTCTCTCTCTGTCTCTCTCTCTCTCTCTGAGGACTCGTGGTGAAGGAACAGGGCGTTCCATAGATAAATAGGTTGGCGCAGGGAACGGAACCAGGTGATTGCAGTGTTGCGTGTGTCACTGTTAAACTTCTCTTAAGGCCGCAGACAGAGCTCCCATTGTTCTGCTTTGCCTTTTGTTTAGGCTGTGACTCAACCCTGATAATGCACTAACTCTGTATGTGTTTAGTGGGACTTGTGATTGATTATTGTCCTCCTTTCATTTGTCATCTAACGACGGCTGCAATTTGAAGCCTTATAATTGGAGGAAATTCTACTTACACTCTAAGGACAGATGTCAAGCGTGATGGGGGGTGTTGTCACTGTGTTATGCTCTGGGGCATTTGGGGGTTAGGTGCTTTGCTCAAGGAAACTAAGAAAGTTTTTGGAAAGTAAAACTGGCCTCTTTTCAGCGACTAGTCCAAAGGGTGGTCTAACCTCTAGGGTAGACAAAATATACATTTGGCGTGTATTGTATTGTTTGTTTTAATATTGTTTGTTTGTTTGTTTGCCTCAAATAGCAATTCTGACATACATTTTTATGACATAGTTCATGGAAATAGATAACCCATCCATACTTTTTCTATGCTGCTGTCCTCGTTAAGGTCACGGGTGAGCTGGAGCTTGTCCCAGCTGACTTTGGGCAAGAGGCGGGGTACACCCTGGACAGGTCGCCAGCTAATTGCAGGGCACAAAAAGACAAACAACCATTAACACCTCAGAAAAATGCAGTCATCACTGAACCTAACAAACATGTTTTCTGAGTACCTGCAGAAAACCCACGCACATTTCGAGAACATGCAAACTCCGCACTGGAAGGCCTGAGCCCGGATGTGAACGCCCAACCTCAGACCTGTGAGGCAGATGTGCTAACCACTTGGTGACTGTGCCGCAGATTAACCTAACAGATGAAAATGTTTTTACATTCAGTTATTTGCAGGATGAGCATATTTTAAAGACATATTGTTTGTTTTCCCCCTTATTGAAACAACAACAAACACGAACATTTTCCATGTTGGCAGTTACATATACTGTACATGCAAATGTACACAAACATTCACAAAAAAAAAATCTAAAAATTTCACAACAGACTCAATTAAAAAATGTTGGCGTTTGTTCCAACGCCAAAGACCTATGTACATTAAAACCTGAGCACATAACAATATAAACATGAAACATGAGTCAGGCATTATTCATACTACTGGAAAATACCATCCAGGAAACTGGATGAGTGGTTTGGCACTCGGGATAAACCATAATGTTTACACAAACACTTATTATCTCTTTGTATTCCTTCAGTAATCTCTGACTCAGAGCTTCATTTGTCATGATCCTGCTGCCAGGCAGGCTAGAACAAATTCTGTGAGCTAATGCCTAATGAAATGCATGTTCAGAGAACCAATCTGAACTTGTTACCATTAAAGCATCACCATGACACCATGTACGTAACCACAACAACAGGAGTTGCACACAAGCAATCACGTCGACATCATCGACTGGACAAGCACCAGAAGTTACCCTGCTTGTGTGCACCTTGTGTGTGTTGGGAACAATGCGTGCTTCACTGAATGTGTTGTGATGGTGATGTCAAGACTAAAAAGTATAATTTTACCAGAGCGAATACTTGAAGGGTTATCAAGATAATTTAAAGAGGTTTTTACTTACACGTCCTGACATACAGTGGGTACATAAAGTATTCAGAACCCCTTACATAAAAAAAAAAAAAAAAAAAAACGGAATTGTTGACATTTTTGCTGAGTTATTAAAAAAGAAAAACTGAAATATCACAAAGCCATAAGGATTAAGACCCTTTGCTCAGTATTTAGTAGAAGCACCCTTTTGAGCTAATACAGCCATGAGTCTTTTTGGGAATGATGCAACAAGTTTTTCACACCTGGATTTCGGGATCCTCTGCCATTCCTCCTTGCAGATCCTCTCCAGTTCTGTCAGGTTGGATGGTGAATGTTGGAGGACAGCCATTTTAGGGTCTCTCCAGAGATGCTCAATTGGGTTTAAGTCAGGGCTCTGATCGGGCCATTCAAGAACACTTACAGAGTTGTTCTGAAGCCACTCCTTCGTTATTTTAGCTGTGTGCTTAGGGTCATTGTCTTGTTGGAAGGTAAACCTTCGGTCCAGTCTGAGGTTCTGAGCACTCGGGACAAGGTTTTCGTACAGGATATCCCTGTACTTGGCCGCATTCATCTTTCCTTTGATTGCAACTAGTCATCCTGTCCCTGCAGCTGAAAACTTTCCGTACCCACTGTAGACTCTCTCAGTGACCCAATCGCTCGCCCCTAAATTTGTTTTGCTATTAGACACCACTCATGTTTTTTTTTTTTTAATATTCTATCTCATCTTTATATTGATGTAGTCAGAACAAAATAATGGGGACTTTAAGTATGAGGAATTTATAGGATGTTAAAATGTGTTAATCTGTAATTTTAACAGCTTTCTTTTTTGCAATGACAATCATTTTACTTCTCTAAAACAAGTTCTTAATGACCTTCACAGAAGCAGCTTGTTGTGATGGAGATCCACATCCATGTCATGATGTCCTTACAAGTACATACTGTATACAACGAGCAGTCAAAACATTATGACTAGTTGCGCAATATAATGACATTGAATACAAGAGCTGGATCATCCATCCATCCATCCATTTTCTGAACCGCTTCTCCTCACTAGGGTCGCGGACGTGCCGGAGCCTATCCCAGCTATCATCGGGCAGGAGGCAGGGTACATCCTGAACTGGTTGCGAGCCAATCGCAGGGCACATACAAACAAACAACCTTTTGCACTCACAGTCACACCTACGGGGAATTTAGAGTCTCCAATTAATGCATGTTTTTGGGATGTGGGAGGAAACCGAAGTGCCCGGAGAAAACGCAGGCACGGGGAGAACATGCAAACTCCACACAGGCGGGGCCGGGGATTGAACCCGGGTCCTCAGAACTGTGAGGCTGACGCTCTAATCAGTCGGCCACCGTGAAGCCAGACCTGGATCAATCATCTTCCGTCCCGCTTATCCTCACTAGGCACTGTAGCCTATCCCAGCCACCCCCGGGCGAGAGGCGGGGCACACCCCGGCTTCATGCTAGCGTGGCCACTTTAGAGTGCCTTGAAAGATTCTGCGACCTATGGGATACATTATAGCGGATAGAATTAACATATCATTTATTTATTTTATTTTTGTAATTTAACATGTAAGTTATGTGTAAGTGTGTGTTGTTAATTTGAAGCAGTATTTTTTTTCCGCAAACTAAAAACACAGTACAAAATTATTAATTCATTAACAAATAATATATTTTAAATTTAATAATAATAAATGTAAACACGGTTGAAAAGTTTTAAATTTGACCTAAACTTACCTTTGTACATTCCTGTGATGGTCTAATTACTGCCATGAAAGTGTCGTGATCGCTGGTGCTTGGGAGGGGTGATGATGGCGTGCTGGTGGAAGAAAGTTGTTGTGGTGCAGTGGTAAGTTGGCGTCGCTTTCATGAGAGGCGAGGTGAGCATGCTTCCTTTTTCTTTGTTTTACCTCCATCACGATTGGATGCCATTGGATTGCTCCTTGGGGACTCTTGAATCAATAGAGAACGGCTTGACAAAAATCCACTGCATACTGTAGCAAAATCAGTATAGCATGTTAGAGAGACAAGACATGACGAGTAAACTCGAGTCAAGAGGTAGTTACAACACGCGTCTTTTGAGCTGAGTGCCTATGGTGATACTCAACTAATGTCCATGCATCGGCTTTGATGGGAACGTCGCGCCTGCCAACATGGCTGCCACGTACGCACATCTGTTAGCCAGATCTAGTCTTCATACAGTGTCTGTGCCAACAGCAGCACAACCCAGAAATACGGGTAGGTACCAGACGCTGTCTGATGATTGTGCCAGTAAACAAGATTGGCCAATTCTGAACCATTAGAAAGGAGTGTTCTGAGTTCCAACCGGACACTATTTTCTGTCCGTTAAAGCCGAAGCCCGTTTCCGGGTCCGTTTTTTTTTTAAGCATTCAAAATTGGCCGGGTTGTTAACAACACTCCTCTGTGGTGTGTCAAATTTAGAAGACATACTTATTTTCACCGTAGAGGGACTTTAAATAATCTCTGACAGTGTCAATCAAAACTGAGCATTATTATCTTGATCTTTATTGGACATCATTATATTAATATCATTACATATCGTATATAAAATGTCATAATGTTGTAGCTGGTTGGTGTACATGATGCATCTAAATGAAAAATGCCTATGAGGAAGGAGTTTACGACATGGCAATTTTTATGTCCACGATTGATCGCACCTTGCCGCCCCTAATCTCATGTGATAACAACAATGAAGAATTACCATGAATTACAATGTTCTTTTAAAATTAAAGTTAAACAACAACAGAGAGGATTTCTTTAAAAAAAAAATAAAACAAACAAAAAACTTGGAAGAACAGCATCTCTTGAAATAAATGAAGGGAGGTCAGTGATGGTGAAATTGAAACACTGAGTCTTGAAAAAAAAAAGACTATTTTCATCTTGCTGTAGACTACATGTGCTTTGCAGGAACAAGTGTAGCAGTGCGTCATCATGGGAACTCTCTTCCCAGAGCACGAGTGAACACACACACCTACGCCATGCGCGCACGCCACAGACACATCCCCCCGCCCACACACACGCGCACACACACACATACATACAACCACAATCACAAACACACAGATAATTTCTTTGTCTTAGTTGCAACCAATTGCATGATTATATGATAATAATATTTAAGGGGAAACAGTATGACAACTTTCCATATTAATTCATTTTATTGTAATAGTGTTTCTCTGGTCGCTAACAGAGTGCTCGTTGAGGTTCGGGGATAACCTACAGCAGCTCCTTTGGACGGCACTTTGCTTATCAGCTGCATTTTCTACAGCATTCTGCAGCGGTCATGGTGACTGTGTAAAGTTTGTCTTTTCAAGATGTGGGTAATCAAGTCCTGAATGTCGGCAAAGCTTGCTTTGTGTGTTTGTGTGTCTATCCAGTTGCCACGAGTGATTATGCTTCTCTGAAAAGGTTAAATATGCTTTCTAATGCTGATTTGACGGAAAAAGGAGAATCAAACAACTCATGACTGACCTTATCTAACATCGTCATACAGAATCAGCACACAGAGTCTACACACAGCTGGAAGTTGACCTGAATCCAGCGGTCCACTGCCCTGATTGACAGCTTCTTTAATAAGCCATGATTGGCTTTAATCTCACCTGAGATGGGCAAGTTGCCAACCAATCCTAATTGAAGCACGCGCGCGCACGCACATACTCGACAACCTTGACAACCCCTGCCTTTCTTCTCTAACAAGGCCTCCTCGATGTTTCAAGCTGTGTCTCCACATTTGGTCCGTCGTAAGTTCATCTGGAAAGGAAGACGTTCTGTTTGATCTGCAGAGGAATTTCCCTTTCCCGATCTCTAGGAATGAGTGAGAGAGAGCGGCTCACAATATAGGAGGTAAAAAGACTTGGGCTCCATTGAAACATTGCCCTCTAAACTCCCTGTAGAGCCCCTGGGGGCCCCCATAACAGTTCTGGCCTCTATAGAAAGAGGTAGGGTGCTGAACACTGGGCCTCCTTGTATTTTCTCTGTGCCCCAGCCGAGAGCCATTGACAAGCTCCACAATGTCCTTTACAGTAGAGAAGGGCTCTTTTCTCTAAAGGGTGGTTCAGGACTCAGAGAGGGGAACCTGCTTTTGCACAAGGAGCCCTCTCCAAAAGGGGCATCTGCAATCTGTTGCTTGCTTCCAGCCCAGTCCAGCCCCTTCAAGTCCCTTTTATTGGGAAGCGGCAACAGACAAGGACAAATCGACCATGAATTCCTCAGTGCCTGGCAGCCGCTACCCGCTTCAGCTATTTAAATGCGCTCTCCATCTTTTAGCTATTCTTTAGCATTCAATCTTCTCTCGCTCTCTGTTCTTGTGCTCCCCAGAGCCCCTGAAGGCCATTTTTTCCTCCTGGACTACTGTTTTACTCTTGCTCCCTCTGTTCTACCCCCTCTGCGTATTATACCCTACGACTAAAGTGGCAGATACTGTACAGGAGGTGAGAGGACTAATGAATGAGTTTCCAATGAAAGGCCTCTACACAAAGCTGCTGAATGGGAATCTGTTTTACAGGGTACCCAGATCTACCAGCAACTAAATCCCATGTCCCTTTCGTGCCAACTGTGATAAGAACAGATAAGAAAAACCAGAGGGGGCCAAGCCACAATACAAGGGACACTGCTGTTTAATGCCATTTAGGGAGTAATTTAATACATATAACAGTGTTACAGCATTGACGCAAACTGATAACTTTAGAATTACCTGAAACCATTTATTTCTCAGTTAACAAAAGTATTTTCTGCTGTCAGATTAAAAAGCGTAAGAATTGTTAAAAATGAAAATCGCACACTGGATGTAGTTGCACCCGCTCAGACTATTCCACTGCAGGAGTGGGGCAGCTTGGACAGGAATGTGGCTTTCTGCGGACACAGTTTTGAATAAATTAATTAACTTTAGAGTCAAAGTTACCACATCAATTACTTAATGCGACTTACCAAGACATTTTGTAAAATTTCCAAATTTGTGGAAAGGAGGCTCTGTTAGCCCAGATCATCTTTTAACCACACTTGGCTCCGTCCTGAGTGTCAATTCAGAGTGGAATAAATTGTTACTTTATTTACACAACATTTCGATATGATCTACTAATACTGATTTGTTCTTGTTCTTATGGGTTCTTTTCTTTTAAGAGGATATTTTGTCTAGTTATGGTAAAATAGCTGCTAGAGCACCAGCCATCGTTCCTTTTCAACTTTGTTGGATCTAAAACACACCACAAGCATATTTGGTTGAATTTTAAAATTATGGATTTGTTAGAATATATATATTCCCTCAACTCTAGCTAGATGTAGGGTTTTAAATATTTTGGAAATACATTTTTGTCTATGTATTTATACCTTTTGCAGTTAGTAGTTGCTAGTTCATCTCTGTGTTCAACAGATAACCACATGGTGGGTTTCTCCATCTGTTTTGCCATTTTCCATTGGGGGTCACCATTGCAAGTCTTGTTTCTAACAGTTCGAATAAATTGCATGACTCAGTTTTTGCGTCAGAAATGTCCCAGTTCACCCAGGTTTAAGACTAGCACTGAATAATTTTAATGGCAGGATGTTGGGGACCTGCCAGGAACTGAACCTGAACTAGCTCCTTGGAAGGCAGCACCTTGCAACAGTACACGACCAACGTCCACATGGTGGATTTATCTAACATTTTAAATAAAATAATCTGACTGTTGTGGCCTGTATAAGCTTGTAAAGTCCTGAAAATATAACTTACTTGATTAAAATATGGCAACAATGTAATTATTCAACTTTTATTCTGAGTAACACTATGTATGTAAAGTATGTATGTAAAGTAAAAGTTGCTTGTAAAGCTTATTTAGGATAATTAATTATCACCCCACATATGAAAAAGTACAGAAGAGTAAACTGAACAAAAAGAATCCTTGGGTCACATTACCCTCTGTCAAGGCCTCACTACCGTAGCCCATAAAGCTGAGGGGATTCAGTCATCCAAGGTCACTTACTCCTCTGTGCACATCTGCTGTGCTCGACAGCCATGCGGGCTAGCGAGGCGAGGGGGTGATTTGGGGCCTAGCGGTCAAGGCACTTGTCTTTGGAAAGGCAGAGGGAGCTGGCAGTAGATGGAGGGGGTGAGATGCCACAGAGTAGTGTGCAGGCTTCCATGGAGACACTGTCTTACAGTGTTTACAACCTCCCAATAGTGTGTCCAACCTCTCCTCCCATCCCTCTATTCCTCCACAGGCCCACTGTGTCCTTCCTCTTCTAATGTAAATGTTGGGGGCTAGCAGGCTGATGGGTGTGTATGTGTGAAAGACTGAATAACTTGTTTTGGTGATTCTCTGCCTTCTGTGTCCTTGCTGAGGCATTGCTTTACGATGTCAGCCTTTCATGTTACAACTCTCCCCGCGTCAGTTCTCTCTTCGTCCAGGCCTGCTGGTGTTACTGTCATTGGACTTCCACACTGCCAACTATTAACATGAGTGAAAGGTTGCTAGCCTTAAGAGTGCAGTCTGGCTCTGAGCATGCAGTGAGCATCTATCGGTCTTCATATGCCAGTCCTGAGAACAGGCCAACAGTTTGTTTTCAAAGACGGAGAGTCAAAATCATATTCAAACAAATGAAAAAGTGGTTTGTTTTTATCCTTGAGACTAAGACTAAGACCTTGACACAAATAGAAATAAACAAGTGGCTTGTTGCTTGCTGCTCTTTGTTGCTGGAGATCAGACCTACCACCACTGTCCTCTGCTGATTTCACAATGGTGTTAGAGGAGTGAATGGCTTTGTAGAGCAGAGGACTATACTATCTATATACTATAGATTTTTTATTTTAACCAGATCCAGAACCAGATCCGGCCCGCAACATAATTTTATGTGGCCCGCGAAAGCAAATCATGTGTCGACTTCATCTTTCGTTTGAAAATACCAAAATTGGTGTCTTGTATAATGTTGAGATATTGCAAGCATTTTATGTTACCAATCACCTTTTTGAAATAAATATAATAATAGTTGAACATTTTTTTATTGGCTTCTGATTTTAAAACGAGTTATCAATCAATTTGTTGTGTATATGTCATTATATGAGGCAATATTTTATCTGGGTTCACAGTCATAACAGCCCTCTGAGGGAAGCCATAAATACAACGTGGCCTGCGACAAAAATGAGTTTGATACCCCTGGTCTAGGTTGTCAAGGAAGTTAAAAAATGTCCTTACTTGTCTTCCTACTCTGCACCTTTTTTCTGAACAAAAAGTCCCCACAATATCTCTTTCCTAGCCATAGCACTCCATAACAATTACTTACTCTACCTCCCACATCTGGCTAAGACCGCCCCCTTTCCTCTGATTGGTTGCCTCCGTGTAAAAGACCCTCACTACTTGTGAGAGCACATGTGTTTGTTATGTTGACAGCGCTAGCTCGGGGGTGAAGGGGTAGGCGGAGATCTTCGCTAGTGATGTAGATAAGCTTGAGAAGTTCGAATTACCTGATTTCAGGCCTCTGTGGAAAAACGTCTATAGCGCAGGAATTCGTGGACTATTTTAATTCATATTTCACCTTTACTGAGGTACCATAGAGCAAATATAACATCCCAAATATAAGAATAAGTTGGTTTGGTAAAATATGGGACCTTTAAGAACTAGTTTAAGGTTAAGATTTAAGTGTTATAGTATGTTAAAACCTAGCTGGAGGATTGGGATGGCAGAGTTTGCGGTGTTGGAAGAGCAATAAACTGTATTTTCATTGCGTTGCAGTCTGTTATAGAGGATGTAATGTTGTAGTTTTATGGATCACCCTTGGTTAATGGGAGTAAAGCAGATCAAAAGGCAGCTAGTGTTCTGTTTCATGTTACAATCACGAAGTTTGTGCCTCAGTTAAACTTGGTGTTAATCACACACAAGGATTTGGGATGAAAAATATTGAACGGGTTTAACATTTCCGGTTGTCAGCGCTGACAGTTTTCCGAACAGACTGTGGAGGAAAAATCCCTCTGAACACATCCCACACCACAGAGGCACAGTCATTCTGGATCAAAAAAATTACCTTTCCCAATTAGGGAAAAATCACACAAAATTGTTATATCCCAATTAATAACAATAACAAACATGCACACACTTAATGCAAGAAATGCCCAAAAGACCCAAATTCAGAGACTCTTGCGCTCCAGGAGTTCTCCGATTCGTCCTCTGATGTGGAGTATTTCATCTCTCACCGGGCTACCCCGTCACCGTCTGCTCAAACAGTGTTGAATGCTGCCAGGCCAATGGGAAACATAGGAAATGACCCTGAATTAGCCAGTGTTCATGCCCCTGAGCCAGACAGTGTGCAGGTACTTGAGTCAGAGCATGTTTGCAACACTCAAACAGAGACTGATACTGATCTACAAGAAGATAAAGACCCTGAAGAGGAATCTGTTGAAGAGAGAGAGACTGATATACTAGAAAAGGAAGGCGAAAACTCTGAACTTGAATCTGTGGATGAGAGAGAAGAGGAATATGAAGAGGATCCTGAAGTCTTCGATGAAGTAGAGTTGAAGTCTGGGGAAGAAGAATCCAAGACTGAAGTCTGGGAAGACGGTATGAAGACCAGAGCTGAGCCTAGACCTCAAAGAGCCATTAAGCCTACCGTTAAACTCACATATGATGAGCCTGGTAAGTCCAGTGACAGGCCTTTGACTATAGTGCATAAGGGTATAGTCATGGAAATAAGGAAGTAGTAAAACACCATTTTCAACACAGCTTATCCAGGTTAGGGTCGCGGGCCGCTGGAGCCTATCCCAGCTGACTTCGGGCGAAAGGCAGACTACACCCTGAACTGGTCGCCAGTCAGTCGCAGGGCACAGAAATTAAGTTAAATGTTCAAATTAATTGAGCAGCAATGAAGTTATGGGTTTTCTTCATATAAGAAGGCGGAATATTGGTTAATGTTATTAAGGTGCGCTGAATTTATTTTCTTGTGTAATAATTTATATTGAAATGTATTTTGGTTAATAACCTGTGAAAAGGAAAAAAATATACCTTTGTTTTGTGAATTTATTTATTTAACCCATGTAAATGAAGAATCAAATCTGAGGTCAAAGGACAGGAAGTGAGGTGGTGGAGTGAGATGGCGAGGGAAGAGGACGTTGGAGGTTCGTGAGAGAAAAAAAGCGTGAAGGACTTGATGCTGATGCATGAGGAAAAGTAGAAAGTTGTAAAGTGGACATTTATCATAGTGGACCAAAGGGTTCGGCAAGGACTCTTTTGAAAACGTCAATTGTGATAGAGTGGGTCATTTTGGGTGGACTCAACATAAGACTTAAATTGGTGGAGTTAGTCCAAGAAATGGACTTTGCTATGAAGGTAGCGACACACTAACTCAAATTAGTGAGGCGTGTGTGTGGCGAAGAAATTGCGGAGGACGACAAGGGACCTCGAGGGAGCGGACAGCGTTGCCGACTGGCAAGGACGGGACCCCTCAGGATTCTTTCTTCACTCCTGCCGTTTGTACCACTAAGGTGGAAAGTTCATTGAAAAGGTATCTAAGTTTGTTTGTGCCTTCGCGTGAAGAAGCCATTTCTTGTAGGCTACTACGTACAGAAGCCTCGACCTGGCTAGCAATGTAACATTGCGGTATTTGAACTTATTTCTTTTGCCGACTTCCATGGACCCTTAGGTTAGCTTTGTGTATGTGGACATTTTGGGTTGACTTTCTTACTTAAACAATCTAAAAGGGTGTTTGTTTTGTTAATGAATGGTTATTTACTTTTCAATATATTTATTTTTATCAAACTTTTTATATATCCAAGTCTGTTAATTGACTGTCTGAAATTCAGGTTAAATTCAGGACTGTACATTTGGAGTTTAGATGTCACAAAAAAGATAACATTGTCTTATAAGAGAGACTATAGTTGCAGAGACCTTTTGTACCTAAAAATTACAAAAGAGCAAAGTCTTAATAATTTGAGATTTAGAGTGAAACAAAGTATTTGAAAAATACATGCACTAAAAGTAAGTACCATTGAGTTTATTGGTTAAACAATTTCCTCTTCTTGATAGAGGAAATAACTCAGGTTAGCCACCTCTCATTATAGTCTTACACACTAGAAAGGCACTACATGTGTATAGGAGAAGGAGGCTGTCATTATTCCCTTCAGTCCAGCTGTGCCTGTTTTGCAGCACTTCCGAAGCTCATCAAGTCCGTTTTTTATGCCTCCCACGACTCTATTCACACACACACACGCGCGCGCACACACACACACACCACCAGACTTGACAAGATCTGAATCTACCGCTGCACATCAAAGCCATAGTGAAGGGGACCAGCCTTCAAAAAGACTGTTAGGATACCCCCCCGTCCTTCCTCATCTTGGGGACCCCCTGTTCATCTCTTTTGTTCTGTCACTTCTATTCACCCCTCCTCCCTCTACTCATTTCCCCTACCTATCCTATTTATTTAGGAGACTGTAAAAAGAAGGTGATTGCTAAGTTCATAAAAGGCTTCTGCTCTTGTTCATTGGGGTATTAGTTTGGGTTTTAGGATTTTCGGGAGAGAGTATGAAAACCACGATGCCTGCACCTTTGATACAAGGCTATCCTTTCCTCTTCAACAGATGTCGCTGAAATGAGAAGAATTAAGTGATGGAATGTTTTATGAAGCAGTAAGGAAGTTTGGGAAATGTGACAAGATGTCCCAGTTTTCCTCAGTTCAAATATTACCCTTTGAATCCCAACACCGAATGTATCTATAAAACAAGTAAATGACTGCTTTCAATGTCACTACTGAATTACCAAGCTTGGTTTCTGTGTAGCTGTGGTGGTGGCTTTGCAGAGCTGCGCAGGATGACAACACAGAAAACAGAATGATCCCCCCCAAACACCAAACAATAGAAAAGACAGTTGTGGACAAATAATCAAATGTAAACAAAAACAATTACATGTAAATTTTTTCCCATGAGGACAAAAAGCAAAGAAGGGATGTAGAAAGAAATACAGATTATAGCAGGTTTCTACACCTCAGCAGTCGATTGGCCTAGTATAAGAACGTACTAACTGGAAGCTGAAACCACATCAGTCATACGCATATGAACACACAGCCACGCACGCAGGGGTGGAGTGTATGCGTTCACAACAAAACATTTATAAACTTGTGTAGAAATTGGGCTTCTCACTGCAGATAATGTGCTGATACCACATCACATACAAAACCACACAACACCATATGCACTTCCTGTGCTTGCAGTGGAAAATACCACTGAAAGAGCACATAAAATAAGCATGAACACAAATCTAAGTCTCTGCTATTGTTGCTTTCCAAGTCAGTTTATTATATCTGTATGTGCGTGTGTTCTTTGTTTGGATCACTGTTTAGGGATATTTGCATGATTTCTCTGATTGAGTAGAGGACGGCCAAATCCAGCACGCCACATCATTTTATGTGGCCCAAGAAAGCAAATCATGTGCATCGACTTCCATGATTCTTGTTTAAATCTGTATCAAAATTTCAAATTGTCGTAATAAAGCATTTTTTTGTTACCAAACCCCTTTTTACAGTCACTTGATCAATCGTTAAACAAACTGTTATCCTTGACTTCTGATTTCAAAATTAGCTATCCATCAATTTGTTGTGATGTATTAAATGAGACAGTTCAATATTTATATGGTCTCATATTCATAACGGCTCTCTGACTAACTACAATGTGGCCCGTGAAAAAATTTTTTTGACACCCATGAGACATAATGCACCTGTGCATCTACATATCACTGTGACTGTTATGTGTGTGGGTGAGCACAGTCCACCAAGCCATGTACCGGCTGAACGAGAAACATATACAGTACCTGCTTCCTCACATCAAAGTCTTTATCAAGTAGCCCTTAGCTCAATGTGAAAACACAGTGATGATCTAGTGCTGCATGGCATTGGACACTCCCTTTGGGCCGCGAATGGACCACAGACCATCAATGGAACCATGACTAAGACATTGTTTTGAATGAGTACAGGCTGTACTGAGTCTGAACGTAGCAGAGTGACTCATTCATGGATCGTACAGCTGGGACATGAGAGGGTTTGAGGAAAGTTGTGACATAAGCAGGATTCACACGCAAGCACAATGCAGCTATTGACGGTTATCCTCTGTGCATAATGCCCATGAACAGGTGCCTGGCTTAAGAACAATGGTGTTTAGATGTTTCCCACTAAATGGCTTGCATAACTTGAGCTCAACAATATGTTTATGATATCAGTGATGGTCTCAAGTAGACAACCTAAAATACAGTGGTGCCTTAACTCAAAACATTTGTACCGCAAATCATCTTTCCCTACTGAAAGGGAATGGAAATGCCATTAAAGTAGTCCACTCCAGCTCCACATTGTGATCCTTTTGGTGTGCAGTATGGTACAGATAAAACGAAAAACAAAAGCAAAGACCAGTTTCACAACTAAATGACTTAGTAAGCTGCAGTAAAATTAGTTTTTAACAGAGGATAAAGAACTTAGTATATGACTGTGAGTATTGTTACAGTATATTTTTTGTCTGCATGTGTTGCTAGTGTTTGTGTTCAGATATATTTTGCTTAAAAGGTTATACCACAGCAACACCGATACAATTCGATAGCTCATCAATGGCGTTTTTCATTGTTGTTAGCATTACGCTAGCGGACTTTCCAAAGGCTTTTTTTGTGGTTTTAAATAAAATAATATGTAATTCTTTTTGTTTTTTGTTTAGTTAGTAAACTAAAAGCCTCTTTTATTTGGAAGAATTGTTCACTGTCTGCCAAACTGCTGCTTGTGGTGAAGTGACTTGAGTTTGCTGCCACATCTCACATTATCTCAATTGTTTCGTCATAAGTCAACCCAAAATAAATCGGCAGACCGGCACTTGTATCATGAAAAACGCGTAAGCCAGGTCACTCGTAAGACAAGGTACCACTGTAATAGAATACGCTCCGTATGATGTAGTGCAGTTCTGTACCACTTTAAACTCCATTACATAAAACCCTCCAAACTATTGTCTTTTTTAAGGACAGACTTTGTTTTATTGGATTTCTTTAGATAGCAGAGGGTAATCTATATTTGCATCAGAGGTGTGCACTCAAGTCACATGACTTGGACTCGAGTCAGACTCGATTCATGTATTTGATGACTTTAGACCCGACGTGACTAAATGTCACAAGACTTGCAACTCGACTTAGACTTGAACAGCAATGACTTGTGACTTCACTTGGACTTGAACCCATTGAACACCTGCCACTTTTACCAAAGTATTGAGAAACAAACACTACAGCTCTCTTTCAATTGCTCAACATACCAATGTTTACTTTACTGCAGGAATTTCAACTATGTAACCATAAAGTTGATGTCCTCAACAGATGTCAGTCCCACCATAGTAAAGCTGAATTAGAGCTTATTTCTTTTAACAGTTAACACCCTGTTGGGCAAGGTCAAGTAGAGGAATTGACCACGAGGTCACTTTTTCAGAAACTACCCAAAGTAACGGTTTTATTAAAAATATATAAATACATAAATAAAAAGGCGCCGCTGTGGGCGACTGGTTAGCATATCTGCCTCACAGTTCTGAGGACCCCGGTTCGAATCCGTCCTTGCCTGTGTGCAGTTTGGATGTTCTTCCCGTGCCTGCGTGTGTTTTCTCCAGGTACTCTGGTTTCTTCCCGCATCCCCCCAAAAATCCATGGTGGATTAATTGAAGACTCTAAATTGCCCGTAGGTGTGAATATGAGTGCGAATGGTTGTTTGTTTCTATGTGGCCTATGATTGGCTGGCGACCAGTTTAGGGTGTACCCCGTCTCTCGCCTGAAGATAGCTGGGATAGGCTCCAGCATGCCCTTGTGAGGATAAGCGGTACGGAAAATGAATGAATGAATGAATGAAAGAATGAATAAATAAATAAATAAAACAATGCAACATAAATCAACAATAAATGTGGCAGTTACATGAAGTACGCATTCTACGAAGTACTGGTAACATAGACAAAAACGACAAAGACAATTAAGTAAACAATACGGGCGTTAATTATTGCAAAAAAATAAATCCACATTGCATTATGGGAATCCCATGGCTTGATGTCACATATGCTTGTTTTCGTTAGCATTGGCAGCAAGCTTTGTGAGTGATCACGCAAATAGTTGCACATCGTGCCTGCCGTCCACTGTCTTTGCTTTCCTGTAAATTACAATCTGGTTTAGTTAGTTTAGTTTAGTTTAGTTTAGTTTCTCCAGAATCAGTCTTTATTTCATTCACTTTATTTACTGACCAGCCCAGAGTTGGCATCTATTCGACATGAAGCTACAGTTTTCAGTTTTTTTTGTTTTTTGTTTGCAATGAGAGCTTCAAAACACCTCCTTTATGGAGAAACTAGTCGCATGCATTGCTCTGGTGTGATTTTGGCCAATTCCTCCACACAAGCAGTCTTCAAATCTTGAAGGTTCTCTGGGCTTCTTTTATGGACCTTGAGTTTCAGTTCTTTCCATAGATTTTCGATTGGATTCAAGTCGGGTGATTGGCTGGGCCGTTCTAGCAGCTTTATTTTTTTCCTTTGAAACCAATTGAGGCGGCACGGTGGACGACTGGTTAAGAGCGTCAGCCTCACAGTTCTGTGGACCCGGGTTCAATCCCTGGCCCCGCCTGTGTGGAGTTTGCATGTTCTCCCCGTGCCTGCATGGGTTTTCTCAGGGCACTACGGCTTCCTCCCACATCCCAAAAACATGCATTAATTGGAGACTCTAAATTGCCCGTAAGTGTGAATGTGAGTGCGAATGGTTGTTTGTTTGTATGTGCCCTGCGATTGGCTGGCAACCAGTTCAGGGTGTACCCCGCCTCCTGCCCGATGACAGCTGGGATAGGCTCCAGCACGCCCGCGACCCCAGTGAGTAGAAGCGGCTCAGAAAATGGATGGATCGATGAAACCAATTGAGAGTATCCTTGGCAGTATGTTTTGGATCATCATCCTGCTGAAATGTCCACCCTTGTTTCATTTTCATCATCCTCGTAGATGGCAGCAGAAGAATGTTTCTGTAGATTTGCCATTAATCCTTCCTTCAACAATGTGAAGTTTACCAGTACCATTTGCTGAAAAGCAGCCCCACACCATCATGTTCCCACTTCTGATCTTCACTGTCAGTATGGTGTTTTTAAGGTGATGTGCAGTGCTATTTCTCCTCCAAACGTGGTGTGCATTATGGCATTAAAACAGTTCACGTTTGCTCTCATCTGATCAGACTATATTCTCCCAGTATTTCACTGGGCTTGTCCAAATTTCTTCAACAAACTTTAAACGAGCTTTGACATGCTTTTTTTCCCCCAGCAATGGGGTTTTGTGTGGTGAGCGTGCATACAGGCCATGGCGGCGGAGTACACTGTTTTCCTTGTGACAACAGGACCTGCTAATTGCAGGTCTTTTCGAAGCTCTCCACGGGTGGTCCTTGGGTCTTGGACAACTCTTCTGATTATTATTTGCACTCCTCTGTCAAAAATCTTCCGAGGAGCACCTGATCGAGGCAAATTTATGGTGGTATGATTGGCTTTTCACTTACGTATTATGGCCCCAACCGTGCTTACTGGAACATTCAGAATCTTAGATATGCCCCTGTAAACAATGCCATTGTTATGTTATGCAACAATTAGTTTGCGATGGTCTTGAACAGCTCTTATCTCTCTCCCATCATGAGATGTTTCTTGACTCACACCTTGGCAATGAGACCTTTTTGTAGACCATCAATTAGTACTCAACCAGCTCATATTCATTTGCACTGACAAGGGGCTGGATTGCTGTTTGATTATTAATAGATTTTAGGTGTTGTCTTGGCTTTCCATGCCTTTTTGCACCTCCCTTCATGTGTTCAATACTTTTTCCCTGTGTCATTTCACATTTTTACACACACCTTAATGTCTGAGCTTATTTGTTCTACGTTCTTTGTATGTATGGATTACTTGGGTTGTTCCCAACATCTAGTGAAATTTTCAGGTCAATAACACCTTTGGAAGTATATTTAATGTGAAAAATGGTGGGGCGTTAAATACTTTTTTCAGCAGCTGTAAATATCATTGTACTGTGCTGTCTTCAACAGGAAGTGAAGAGAGTCTGCTTGTGTGTGTATGCAAGTTATACGACTAACATTTTAAGCAATGAGAAAGCATAATAACGAAAAAGTAAGTTCCGCATACATGCAAGCCATACGCTGTGATAAGTGCAATATATTATTTTCTGATTTGAGTGTATATGCTCTTTGCTAATCATTGCTCATCTCCCGAACATCAGCACATTCATACCCCATGGGTGTTGTCTGTTTTCGTACGTACACTGCGGTTTCACAGCCAGCGCTGCAGTACACCCGCAGCCACGGATAAGAACTGTTTCTGTCTTTGCTGTGGCATCCTCGACAACACACAAGCTCTAACTCTGTCCTCTCTCTGTGCCTCTTTTCACTGCTTTGGTGCTGTGTTGACGTAAGTGAAACGGCTGCAGCTGTAAATGTGTTGTGTTGAGGTATACCTGCTATAATGTTTTCGTGGAGACATTTGTGAACACATGCTGTCTGATGGTGTGTTAACACACTTGGAGGCAATCAGCAGCAGGCATTCAAAGACAAGGCCATGATGCATGGACTGGCAAGTCCCCTCACAGACTCTAGTAGAAAACAGAAACACAAAGTGACGTACTATGTGTCAAATTTCCCTTTGAAACATGACACGGGTTTATGTTTAGCATGAATAATAAGTGAAATAAATCTTGCACACATTTCTGAAAAGGCATTATCAAGTTACTGATACTGTAAGTGGCTGGTTCGTCCTCCAGTATATTCAAACATGTTTGTCCTAGTGTACTACATATCGGACAGAACCCCAAAAAGGAGCTTTTTGTCTCTGGTGTTGTTATGAAATTCAGAAGTTTACATTTTCATTGAACCTGAAGGGGTGTGTGTGTGACATGGTCCAAATTACCTTTATACAACGTGTGTCAGTTTTGTCAAACATTGTGAAAAACTTCACCCCATTCTATAGTACTAAACAAAATGTACAATTCACATTACTAAATGCAATTCTACAGTATTCAGATTTTGGTTGAAATAGTCATATTTTTTGTTGCACTAAAAGGACAGTATTAGGATGCTGAAAAACTGATATCATTGTTTTGTTACAAAACTATTTTCACATTCGTATTATGTGAATGTTTTTTTTTCTGCTGATTTTGTTTTTGCTGTATCATGGATTAGTGAAATAAATGTCCTAGAGGTGTGCTGTGATGGGACAAAGGACAAAGACAAAATAAATGGCAGGAGAATGAGTTGGCGATGGACGCGTGGGGGTGGGGGTCAGACAGAGAAAGTGGGATAACAGAAGAGTGGGAGCGATGGCGTGAGAGAGCAATTGTCCCTGCTGGTGTCGGGTACGCTAGTGGTTAACCAGAGTTGGCAGCACCTCAGCTTGACCTTAACTCCCCTCTGATCCCATTAGGGCCAGGCACCATGGCAAGACCCCCTCTTACACATACACACACCACACTAGGACACACACGTACACTTATAGAAGTCCACCACTAACAACCACCCAGCCTTGTTTTACTCTACCGTATCGTATCCCCCGACTCTGGTAGAGCTTCTGCTATGTGGGGTCCCCGGGACAACTATCAGACCCATGGAACAAACAGCCTGCTAATGTGGACAGACAGGACAGACAATTAGAGGCATGCAGACAAATGCACAGGGCGAGCTTGCGGCTTGCATTATGCTCTCTGGGAGTGCACACGGGCCACCGAAAGGACACATGGAAAGATCATTTCTTCGCATAATTATCTTTCCATCCACAAAACACTAACTTCACAAGACACTGCAAAGCAACCATCTCTTTCTATACTCAATGCTGTTTCTGGCCAAAAAGGAAATGAAAAGAACTCACAAGCCTCAGCTAATGTGTATAGACTGAAGCAAGAACTGTTCTCCAACATTAGCCATTTTGCCACATTCTGACCTTATTATACAGTTTATCGTGGCTTTCATACTGCAGCATGCAATACGCTGACATGCATACAGTATATGGAAATAGTTATTTAATTACATATATAAAAAATAAATACAGAAATCTCCTGTTTATCGCAGGGTTTAGGTTCGGGACCACCCCCGCAATAGATGAAATCCGCGAAATAGCAGCAAAATATATTTTTTATTATTATTATTTAGAGGTACATAATCCTTCTCACGCTCTTATTAATCTTCCCCACACTCTTATTAACCGTTATCATCCTTTTGTAAACACTAAGTTTCTATACTCTTAAACACCTTTTAAACTCTTAAAGGGAACCCTGACTGTAATGACAGATGCTGCTTAAAATACGACCACTGACTTCTGCTTTTGAAATACAGCGTTACATATTTATAAATTATAATTTTTAAGTTATAAAAGTAGTTTTTGTTTCTGGCCGCCGTTTTTGTGTGCGCAAAGCATTCTGGGATTGATGACGTAGAATGGTTGCTGTTAGCCGCTGTACATTGTTGCCCTCTCTTACATTAGTTAAATGTTTAAACTTGTATTTCACACTTGTATTGTAAACCGTCATCCATTGCAATAAAGTTTAAGAAAAAATAACCTTTGATGCCCTCTGCCAAGCTAAAGGCTGCCGCACACCTAGTGAAAGCTTACAGCTAATTTCACAGAAGCTTTCCCATCCATCCATCCATTTTCTGAGCCGCTTCTCCTCACTAGGGTCGCGGGCGTGCTGGAGCCTATCCCAGCTGTCATCGGGCAGGAGGCGGGGTACACCCTGAACTGGTTGCCAGCCAATCGCAGGGCACATAGGAACAAACAACCATTCGCACTCACAGTCATGCCTACGGTCAATTTAGAGTCTCCAATTCATGCATGTTTTTGGGATGTGGGAGGAAACCGGAGTGCCCGGAGAAAACCCACGCAGGCACGGGGAGAACATGCAAACTCCACACAGGCGGGGCCGGGGATTGAACCCGGGTCCTCAGAACTGTGAGGCTGACGCTCTAACCAGTCGGCCACCGTTCCGCCCAGAAGCTTTCCCTCACATTGAAAATACGTCCAGGTTTTAATCGCGCCGCCGTGCCTATTTAAGCCATATAAATAGTATATAAAACATCAGATACTGTTTTAATTCAATACTGAATTGTATTCATAATCTGTAATATGCCTGTGGATGAAAATGCAAAACAACGTTCAAATGAATGGTGTCAACGAGACTAACACCCTTGCTTTATTCTCATCCAAGTCCTCTCTACAGAAACCTGCTTCTTCCTTAACTATTTATCTATCTTTTTATGTTTGATAAATGTGATAAAGTACTAAGTGTACAGTGTTCACCACTTTTGCATGTAGCTGTACAATGAATGACTGGCAAGCTGACTGATGTACACTCGCCAATCACCCGCTACCCAATACTATGTTAAATGTGACATTGTCTTTGATGGAGATAGTGATCAGTCAATTTTTGGATCACATTGGTGAAGAAACTCCAACATAGTTAGAGACGAAGAAGGAAGTGGATGCCACAAAAGCCCTTAGAGGCTCATGTAAACACAGCCTTGTCTGATGCTCAGTGCTATTTTGGTGTGAGGTTTTCCCCCAAACACACACACACACACCCACACGCACACGCGCACACACACACACACACACACACACACAGTGGGTACGAAAAGTATTCAGACCCCTTAAAATTTTTCATTCTTTGTTATATTGCAGCCATTTGCTAAAATCATTTAAGTTCATTTTTTTCCTCATTAATGTACACACAGCACCAAATATTGACAGGAAAAAAAACGGAATTGTAGAGATTTTTGCAGATTTATTAAAAAAGGAAAACTGAAATATCACATAGCCATAAGTATTCAGACCCTTTGCTGTGACACTCATATATTTAACTCGGGTGCTGTCCATTTCTTCTGATCATCCTTGAGATGGTTCTACACCTTCATTGGAGTCCAGCTGTGTTTGATTATACTGATTCGACTTGATTAGGAAAGCCACACACCTGTCTATATAAGACCTTACAGCTCACAGTGCATGTCAGAGCAAATGAGAATCATGAGGCCAAAGGAACTGCCTGAAGAGCTCAAACCATGCATGGTGGGTTAATTGAAGACTCTAAATTGCCCGTAGGTGTGAATGTGAGTGCGAATGGTTGTTTGTTTATATGTGCCCTGCGATTGGCTGGCAACCAGTTCAGGGTGTACCCCACCTCCTGCCCAATGATAGCTAGGATTGGCTCCAGCACTCCCGTGACCCTTGTGAGGATTAGTGGCTCAGAAAATGGATGGATGGATGGATGGATGGATTTTAGCAAATGGCTGCAAAGTAAAAAAAAGTGACAAATTTAAGGGTGTCTGAATACTTTCCGTACCCACTGTATACACACACACAATGTGTGCGTATATATGTATGTATGTACATATAAGACGCAGAAATCAGTGTTTGA
The DNA here is from genome assembly GCF_024500385.1 of Phyllopteryx taeniolatus. NCBI lineage: Eukaryota > Metazoa > Chordata > Actinopteri > Syngnathiformes > Syngnathidae > Phyllopteryx > Phyllopteryx taeniolatus. Next base: position 7,258,816 of record NC_084512.1, read on the forward strand.
CTCAGTCACCACCACTCGGATACTGCAGGCGCTAGTAAATCAAGGGATAGAGCCGACCTATATCAACATTCTACAATCAATATACGATTCTTCAGGTTCAATACGAATTGATGATGAAAGAGTGCGAATAAGTCTAAGAAAAGGGGTCAGACAAAGCGACACACTGTCTCTAAAGCTATGAAAAAAAGCAAAGCGAAGCGATGTTCAATCGTTACTGTCCACAAAAAGATATCAAAATGGAGGACTATGTCCTCGACGCCGTCAACAACTACATCTATTTAGGCCAACTTGTAACAATGGATGGAAATACAAGCACTGAAGTTGAACGCCGCATAAAGCTTGCCTGGCAGGCTTATGGAAGGCTTAGTGTTATATTCAAGAACAATTTGCTTGAAAAGAAATGTTTTAGATCAATTATTTTACCAGTCCTCACTTACGGTAATGAAACTTGGACTACGAATGCCAAAGTTATACAAAGACTACGTGTAACCCAAAGGAAAAGAAAGCAGTTGGATAAGACAGCAGACGCAAGGTACCGACGTCATTCAAAAAATAAAAATCCTTAAATGGAAATGGAATGGCCACGTTGCACGAAGACCTGACAAAAGGTGGACCACAGAAACTATCAATTGGATACCACTGGACACAAAGCGACCATGGCGAAGACCTAAAATTAGATGGATAGATGAAATCATTAAACACACCGGAATACACTGGCAACAAATTGTAAAATGTCGTAGTAGTTGGAAACGTGAAGGCCTTCATCCTGCAGTAGATAGATAATGGCTGATGATGATATCTATACACACACACACACACACACACACAGACACACACACACACACACACACACAAGACTCCAATTCCAATGAGGTTGGGATACAATAATTTGCAAACGCTTTTCAACCTATATTCAATTGAATACAGAACAAAGACAACATATTTAATGTTCAAACTAGGCTTTAAGCGATCAGGATTTTTGGGGCCAATCAGCGAGTTTAAAAAAACGATAACCGATCACCGATCCGATCACAAGATGGAGCAATGTGTCTATTTAAATGACTTGTTCATTTACTGTATACTGAGCATCTTAAAGTGTTCTCTATTCAGGTCATGTATTCTAATCCGTCAGGTCAAACCAACATTACAACATGACAGAAATAATGGGTGCTAACTTACTGTAATTAAATTAATTTATTGTAATTAAATTGGCGGCACGGTGGGCGACTGGTTAGAGCGTCAGTCTCACAGTCCTGTGTGGAGTTTGCATGTTCTCCCCATCCCTGCGTGGGTTTTCTCCGGGCACTCCGGTTTCCTCCCACATCCCAAAAACATGCATTAATTGGAGACTCTAAATTGCCCGTAGGTGTGACTGTGAGTGCGAATGGTTGTTTGTTTGTATGTGCCCTGCGATTGGCTGGCAACCAGTTCAGGGTGTACCCCGCCTCCTGCCCGATGATAGCTGGGATAGGCTCCAGCACGCCCGCGACCCTAGTGAAGAGAAGCGGTTCAGAAAATGGATGGATGGATGTAATTAAATTGCTTCACACACAGCAAAACTTTAGAGCATGATTTGACATAACACCGTCATGTTTATGTACAACTGTTAGTGCTAGCACGAGCTTGCTAGGCTACATAACGTTTTGTTGCCTGCTTGCGAGGAGTATCGTATTAAAAGTACGTGAACATACCTCAAGCCCTTCTTCGAATTAAAGTCCTCTCCCGAGCACCGGTGACCACCAGCATACGTTTTCCCCAATTTTGTTCTTATAATACACACGACGCGATCCATTGGTGTTGTTGTCGCCGTGGTAACGAGTGTATCCGGTTGCGTTTGAGTTGACAAGATAAAGCCCAGTGATCGTAAAAGACGGGATGCGGTGGTATCGGAATACAAGATTTAAGATTTTTGACATAGTGCAATCGTGAAAGACCAAATTTGTCTTGTCGTCTGATCCAGGCATTACGTGTTGTCTGTCCCACACCGCTGACATGTTTTTAAAAAATAACTTTATTGGTGGTCAGATATTTACAGTACTACGTCAAAAGACACGCGACAGCACTAAAAATAAACTAGCTTTTGGATTCAAACATACTGTACACGATGGCGACGCAGAGGAAGTGTATTTTGTGGAGTCGATCAATGATGTCATTGATTGGATCGGTGAATTATGACATTAAAGCCGATCAGCCAATCAGCATAAAATGATAATTATCAGCAGATATTGATCAAGCCGATCAGATTGGTGTAAAGTCTAGTTCAAACTAATACTTTTTTAAAAATATAAATATTCAATAATTTTAAATTTGATGCTTTCAACATATTCATAAAAAGCTGGGACAGAGGCCTTTTTACCACTGTGTGCAAATGTGCAAGTTACACATGACATGGCCACTAATACAACCCCTTACCATCACAGATGCTGGCCTTCGAACTTTGCGCTGATAACAATATGTATGGTCCTTTCCCTCTTTTGCCCGGAGGACACGAGGTCCATGATTTCCAGAAATAATTTGAAGTGTGGACTTGTTAGAACACAGCACACTTTTCCACTTTGCGTGAGTCCATCTCAGATGAGTTCGGGCTCAGAGATGCCGGCGGCGTGTCTTGGTGTTGTTGGTATATGGCTTTTGCTTTGCATCGTAGAGTTTTAACTTGGATTTTTAGATGAAGCGATGAACTGTGTTAACTGACAATGGTTTGCTGAAGTGTTCCTGAGCCCACGTGGCAATATCCTTTACACAATGATGTCCGTTTTTAATGCAGTGCGGCCTGAGGGATCAAAGGTCATGGGCATCGATGTTGGTTTTCGGCCTTGCCGCTTACATGCAGAGATTTCTCCAGATTCTCTGAATCTTTTGATGATATTATGGAGCATAAATAATGAAATCCTTAATCTTCTTGCAATTGTTCATTGAGAAATGTTGTTCTTAATCTGTTGGACTTTCATGATTGAAATCACTGCGTTCAAAACACTTCCCCTCGCTTCCCCGATCCCTCACAGGCTCATACCTGTTGATGAACATTCAACCAGTGGCTAAGTTGTTTTAAAACAAACACACACACACGCAAGCCACGCCTTCCCCTTTGGCAAATTGGCCAACACGTCCTCACATAAGGGGAAAGGCTTCTTTATACTCGCGCAGCCGGCGACCGCGCTGACGTCATTGCGGCTATCCCGTGCCCGGTTTTGAAAATGTACTGCAGTTCTCCTCCAAGTCGGAGGTGTCGCTACGGCTGGTATTGGCTAGGACACCACAGGGTGGAGTTTCCTCTGCAGTTTTTGGCCGTTTTTACTTTCCTTTCCGGAACAAGGAACAAAGCAACAACAATGGTGACTGTGGAACAGTGTCTGCTAGAAAAAATGGACCTAGATGACCAGATGATACGTTTAATTATATTGCAAAATCGATCAAGAAGACGGCGTAGGTGGTATGTGGAACCAAGGGGAACGCTGAGTACATCATCACAGCATGTGGCTAAAAGGGACCAATCACGAAAGATGATCTCCGAGGCATTCTACGCGCAGCAACAATTTTTACCGTGTGCGCGTCAAGTGACGCATAGGGGTCGCGCGGCCCAATGCGTCTGTCACGTAATGCAATGCGTGCACTGTCGGCTGCGCGAGCACGGGAGTATAAAGAGGCCTGAAGGCAGGCATGTAGCTGCAGATAATGTACATGCACATGCACACATAACCACACACAAGCATTCATCTTCAGGGGCACAGGCCTTAATATAGGACACCAATGACAGTTAATATAACAATTTCTCAAAGGATAAGTAAGTTTTTTATGTTCAAACATAACATGAAATAGACTGGCAAAACCAAGTGCAATCCAATTAAGACTTTGTCAAAAACCAGGCTTTAAAATGATAATAATGCTTGGTATAGAGTAATATTTTTGGAAAGGCATACTTGTTTTTTTGGGGGGAGTTGAAGGGATGTAGAAGTGCTACTAAATATCACAAACATCCATCCATCCATCCATTTTCTGAGCCGCTTCTCCTCACTAGGGTCGCGGGCATGCCAGAGCCTATCTCAGCTATCATCGGGCAGGAGGCGGGGTACATCCTGAACTGGTTGCCAGCCAATCGCAGGGCACACATAAACAAACAACCATCCGCACTCACATTCACACCTACGGGCAATTTAGAGTTGTCAATTAACCTACCATGCATGTTTTTGGGATGTGGGAGGAAACCGGGGTGCCCGGAGAAAACCCACACAGGCACGGAGAGAACATGCAAACTCCACACATGCGGGGCCGAGGATTGAACCCCACTCCTCAGAACTGTGAGGCTGACGCTCTAACCAGTCGTCCACCGTGCCGCCATCTCACAAACAGCTGTTTGTAATATTTTTCCACACTCCTGTAGCTAATAGTAAACACAAACAACTATCATGATGCAGAACAGTTGTACACCACTTTAAAGTAGAACAAAACAGACCCCCAAAAAAGTATTGTAAATTTGACACATCACAGAAAAGTCTTGTTAACTAGTTGGAAAATCCATTTTCTGTACCGCTTATCCTCACGAGAGTCGCGGGCGCGCTGGAGCCTATCCCAGCTATCTTCGGGAGAGAGGCGGGGTACACTCTGAACTAGTCGCCAGCCAATCGCAGTAGTTGGAAAATCATCCATCCAACCATCCATTTTCTGAGCCGCTTCTCCCCACTAGGGTCGCAGGCGTGCTGGAGCCTATCCCAGCTATCATCGGGCAGGAGGCGGGGTACACCATGAACTGGTTGCCAGCCAATCGCAGGGCACATACAAACAAACAACATTCACACTCACATTCACACCTACGGGCAATTTAGAGTTGTCAATTAACCTACCATGCATGTTTTTGGGATGTGGGAGGAAACCGGAGTGCCCGGAGAAAACCCACGCAGGCACGGGGAGAACATGCAAACTCCACACAGGCGGGACCGGGGATTGAACCCCGCTCCTCAGAACTGTGAGGCTGACGCTCTAACCAGTCATCCACCGTGCCGCCAGTTGGAAAATCAATGAATGAATAAATAAAATAATCGCAAAGTACACTATATTGCCAAAACTATTCGCTCACCTGCTTTGACTCAGATATGATTGGAACTGATATCACATTCTAAATTCATATGGGTTAATATGATGTGGACTTACCATTTGTAGCTAAAACAGCTTCAACTCTTGTGTGAAGGCTTTCAACAAGTTTAAGGAGTGAGTTTATGGGAATTTTTGCCCAGCTATCTTCACTGGCCACTCGAAACCAACCCAAAGGTGTTCTATCAGGTTGAGGGTAGGACTATTCTTTCATCCATGTCTTTATGGCCCTTGCTTTGTGCACTGGTGCACAGACATGTTTGAACAGGAAGGGGTAATCCCCAAACTGTTTGACTGTCCAAAATCTCTTGGTATGCCGAAGCATTGAGAGTTCCTTTCACTGGAGCTCAGGGGCTAAAATTTTGGACATTTCCAACTTTGTGGGAACAGTTTGGAGATGGTCCCTTCCTGTTCCAACATTACTGTGCATCAGTGCACAAATCAAGGTTCATAAAGACACAGATGAGAGAGTTTGATGTGGATGAATTTAACTAGCCGGCAAAATGAGCTTTTGGGAAAATGGTCATAAATTCCCATAACCACACTCCTAAACCTTGTGGAAACCCTTCTCAGAAGAGTTAAAGCTGTTATAACTGCCTCCCAGGAACTTTCAGCTGTCAATCAAATATGTGCCATCTCTCACAGCTCATTAGTGTGGAGAGGAGAATTCCAAGCGACCCACAATGCACTGGCTCTCATGAGTTGTAAAGAAGCAGCTTCTGAACCAGCATAATGACCACAAGCCGCACCACCGGGACAATTTTCCCTCCTTTGGAATTCAGTGGGACAACGCGCTTCTGTGGCCGCATGAACGTACACCGGTCCCCCTGGAGGAATGATTCCCCTCCTCCTTGTCACCCAATGACGTACGGCTAGCAACTGTGAGGCTAACTGCCCTATGTCTGGTCTGCAACTGATGACATTGCATGTGTGTCTGTTACCATGGACAAATTAAATGTTATTTAAAACCAGCTAAAAACTGAGTCAGAGATCAAAAAATAGCAAAATGACACTGGTCATCTTTTGGTGGAGGTAAACATTCACCCATCCATTTTTACTGGTTCTCATTCGGGCTGTGGGCGAATTGAAGCCCAACTGTGCTGAGAGGTGCAGGGTATACCCTGGACTAGTCGCCAGCCATTCGCAGAGCATATATAAACAAGCAACCATTCTCACGCAAATTCATTTTAGAGTCTTCATTTCAAGAACCAGGACCTTTTGACTGTGAGGCAGACATACTTACAACAATGACTGCCCTGGTGGTGTTAATGAGAGACAGTTGAAGTAATATCCTCAAGTAAGTATTATTATTTTTTGTATATATTGTCACTGTGCCATAAAATATAATGCAATCTTCAAATACAGGGATGATTACTAATGTAATCACTATTTGCTTGTTGAATTCATATATATTAACTGTACTCTGCCCTGAGATCACCACCCAGATGATATTCAGTTGGAGCTCCCTCTGGAAATGTTTCAGTCTTCACAATGAGATACATGCAGCCTGTGACTACTGCTGCTACTGTTACACCTCAGGAAAACGAATCTCAGGAAGTCAACGCCCACTTCAAAGTCCAACAGTGAACTTTTTTACCTGGCTGTGGCCAATGTGCTTGATCATCCTGAAGCTCTTTTTTAACCTTTCCACATGGCAGATTAAGGGACTCCAGATCCCACCCTGTTTCCCCTGTCACTATAAGTAATTCCTATCTGATACCTCCAAGATTATTGGCAATGTCGCAGTACGAATGTTCCTGTTCTATGCTCATGACATAGCCTCATACAAGACAAAATGTATGTGACCTGTAGAACATAAAAACTAATTGAATGTAACATAATATTGTGTTGTGTCATGCTACATACAGTATATCTTATTTTTATGCAGAGAAGATGCACTGAAAAAAATATAACAAAGTTGTCACACGTTTATTTATTTTTTTAATTAAAATTGTTGCAAATGTTTAGTTTGCGATTTAAATGTTTATTTGTATTTTTTTTCACTTCATTGCAATTTAAATTTACACCTTGGCACCGAACTGAAATATTTCATTTTGATTTTCTTTAATTGAATGTGATTTGTGCATGGCGGCACGGTAGCCGACTGCTTAGAGCGTCAGCCTCACAGTTCTGAGGACCCGGGTTCAATCCCCGGCCCCGCCTGTGTGGAGTTTGCATGTTCTCCCCGTGCCTGTGTGGGTTTTCTCTGGGTACTCCGGTTTCCTCCCACATCCCAAAAACATGCATGAATTGGAGACTCTAAATTGCCCGTAGGCATGACTGTGAGTGCGAATGGTTGTTTGTTCCTATGTGCCCTGCGATTGGCTGGCAACCAGTTCAGGGTGTACCCCGCCTCCTGCCCGATGACAGCTGGGATAGGCTCCAGCACGCCCGCGACCCTAGTGAGGAGAAGCGGCTCAGAAAATGGATGGATGGATGGATTTGCGATGCTTTGCGGACTTGTATGGAAAGTGTTTCTAAACATTTATCTGTCCTTGACTGGACGTCATATTCTGGCATCGAATCTGCTGCGTTATTGTCTGGAGAGTGCAGGCCATGAAGATGCCAGCCTACTGGGGACGGGAGGAGCTGCTGCTGAAACATGTATTTCTCTCAAATAAGTCAGAAAGATGGAATAAAGCATTGTTAAATAACAAAGGTCAAATCCTGTGCTTTGTGTGATGCTTGTATGACGGTGTGAATGTGTATGAGCACTGAACCTCGCAGCTGTGCTTTTGAAGTAAACTAAGTTAGCAAGAGCTAACGTTTTGGTTACCACTGGAAATGTTTGCTTCAACGTTTGAGTGGTTTATATGAACTAAAAACTTTCAGGTTAAACTTTCAGGATACGCTAAATAAATCATTTTCATTGAATCATACCTAAAATATTAAATGTGACTGTTTACTTCAATTTTTTAAAATTATGCAGTGTTTATTGTTTTTGTTGTCGGTTTGGTTATGCATGAGGACCTATAGCGTTCGGATATCCTATGTATGGCCTATCACCAATACAACTTTTTTTCAGACTGAGTATGAGTAGGCCTACAAGTACTTACATTTGAGTACTCGCTGATACCAGTACCAATTCTTGATAATGCCATGACATCTTTCAATTCTGCTGAAAATGTTTTGTTTTAAGCAAATACGGTTTTAAAAAGACAAACTTTGCTTGAACATGGTATATGTTTCACTTATATACAGGAATCTCATTTGATGTGCATCCTGCATCTGACGCACCAAAATTAGCAGGGACGCATAATGTACAATCAATCTGCGTTTTAGAAAGCAGAGCTATCTCCCCGCCTCTCGCCCAAAGATATATTGTATAGGATTTCATTTCTGTTATTATTGCTGCCACTGTTCATTTCAACACATATTTTAACATCATTTATCAGTGACTCTTACACTTTAGAACAACTCTTTTAACTATATTGACATTCCAAAAATATCTCATGTCTTCTTTTATGGATTGCTCATGCAGTTTTTGTGTTCTGCTGTATGTTATGCTATAATTTTTGTTGTTGTCTCCTATTGTGATAGAATGTATGTCAAGTTGAAAACACATTTCCCTCTGCAACTTTCATTCATTCATTCATTCATTCATCTTCCATTCCGCTTTATCCTCACAAGGGTCGCGGGCGTGCTGGAGCCTATCCCAGCTATCTTCGGACGAGAGGCGGGGAACACCCTGAACTTGTCGCCAGCCAATCACAGCCCTCTGCAACAATACAAGGCCATAATACTAAACTTTGGGTCTCACACAACTCATTGTTGGGCAGAAAAACAAGTTCAGTATTTTCACTAATTCTGCTGTTGTACCTCATACAGTGTACATACAGTATTTCAATGTAATAGTAATAACTCAGCACATAAAATCTAATAGAATTACATTTGCATAATGATAATTATATTACATTTACAATATGATAATTACATCACTGATGGAACCGTGGTAAATTCGCTTGATGGTGTGAATGTGAGTGTGATGGTTGTCTGTCTTTACATGCGCTCTGCAACCGACTGGTGACCGGTTCATAGTGAAGTCTACCTTTTGGTCCATCAACTGGGATACATACTGTCGGCTCCAGGTTTCCACGACACTGAACAGGATAAGCGGTATAGAAAATGGATGGATGGATAAACAATTTAGGATTAATGTTGCTCTTTATTGTGTTTGACCAGACCCCAAATCCCGATCTTGGCTGATCCGTGGAATTATAGTAACTCATCCACGCTGCAAAACAAGGTGAAGACAGATGTACATCTAACATACCTAACATCAGATTTTTTTCTTAATGGCTGCAGACCTGAATTTAACATCTTCATTTTAAACATTAGTGGGCCGCCAAAATCCACTTCAGTCATAAATTGTTGTTTTTGTGGTACATATGGTACCAGGACACCGAAAACATACTTAAAAACCCAAGCAAAATAACATCAGAAAGGAAAAAAGGTAATGGTGTTACATAATGAGCCATCATTAGACAGGCTCTGACAGAAAACAGAAGGCTGTGGGAGCCTGAGTCATGAGTGACGACGAGTGGCAGCACAGTTGTATACGTTACTCAATACAGACCCCTTGTGTTTGTTGCAAAATGTGCATGAGCTGAATCACTGCACATTTAGAATTGTTTCAGAATGGTCAAGATCATAGTCACACTCTAAAATTCTCTAAGGAGGGGACGGGGGAAGACACCTGAACATCAGCCCACATAAATCATGTCAACGAACTGCGAAACCTGTTAAATTGATCAGAGAGGGGTCTGTAAGTGAGAAAAAACTATTTATGGTCTTATAAAGGTAAGTCAAGTAAATAAGATTGTGTTTGTTCATGGACAACTGCACACACACCAGTGGAAGTACTGTGTCTGGACAATTTGTTTTGGAGTTTTCCTCATAGCCCAGCTGGCAAAAGTTACAGCGGGGAAACAATGTGCCTGCAGGACAGGCCAGTATGGGTCCAGGATGAGGGCCCCTCGGTCCTGCTGAAAAGCTCCTATTGTCCCACTCCACCTCCATCAGAAACCATTAATTATGGGCCGTGAAGCTCAGATCGGAGTAATAAAAAGTCCACCCTTTACACACAGACACACACACACACACACACACTCACAGCCAGACTCTCCTCGCTTGTCATGTTAGAGCATACAGAAACTGATGGGACTCCACTCCCTCTCCCCTCCTGTGTTGCACTCTTTTAATGAATCCAAGCTGACCGCTTAGCAGAGCCTTGTTACAACTTTTGTTTTTTTAGAATTACACCTTGAGGCATGAGTGGAAAAAGGAAGGAAGGAATATACCATCAAAGGTGTTTTGGACATTTGTGATTTTAATGGTTTTCGTGTGGCCATTCTATCCCCACCATCTGCAGTACCATCTATAGTGTTAACCCCGAGGGTTTATATGACAAACGTCATTTGAATTTTTGCCATGAAAACTAAGCACTCATTACAATGTGGTACACAGAACCCAACTTGTTTGATGACACATACGATCAATAGGTACTTTAAAAAAAATTAAATAAAATTCCAGTATGAGTATCAATATCATCATTCCACTTGAATGCAAAATGTTTATAATTATGTTTGTTAATATTTTACACTGGCACGGTGGTTAACTGAAGACTCTAAATTGCTCATAGGTATGAATGTGAGTCCGAATGGTTGTTTGTTTCTATGTGCCCTGCAATTGGCTGGCAACTGGTTTAGGGTGCTGATTGCCCAGAGTCAGGTGGGATAGGCTCCAGCACGCCCGCGACCCTAGTGAGGATAAGCGGTATGGAAAATGAAAAATGAATATTTTACAGTATGCCAGCATATGTTAGTGCAACACACACAAAATAATAAAATGTCAAATGGGACATAAAAGCAGCCTTATGCCTTTGGTAGGGTTTTTATTCAGCAAGCAGAAACTTAAAAAAGCCTGCAAAGCTCTTGCTAAGCTCATGTTATTGATTCACATGTGCACTTGAAACATCTTAAAAATGACAATAAAGTACGAGTTGTCGTTCTGGATTCAAAAGGCTTACAAAGAGAAACCAAAATTATATAATTGTGTTTCTTTGTTACAATGTACTAACCCTAACCCCTGAGGGATGAAACATTACATTACACATCCCTCAATAATGTGACACCACCCAAGAGCAGTTATTCAATACAAGCCGTGGTTTGACTGTAATCAAAGCCCCCCTCCCCTGTGGCCCCTGGAGTTTGAATCATTTCTTCATCGCGCTTTTTACACATCCACATCATAAAAGAGTGTCAAAATGCTACACACAAGGGCTCATTCAGAGCAAAGACGGCTGGATCCCAATGGCTTGCTTTGGCAGGATGTGTACAGTCCATGGCCAAATAACGCCTTCCATCATGCAGATTTTAGAGAAAATCCCGAGTCAGTTCATATGCTGACAGTTTATGAGATCTGAGTTGAGTCAGACTAAGTCATATAACATTGTCATGACAAGGTGGGAATTAAAACATCCAAGTAACAGCCAGCGGTTCGCAAACTAATGATTATTTAATGGGAAACATGTTTACATCAGTGTTAATTAAATATATATTCATCATTGTTATCAAACTGTGTCCTACCACCACTCTTCCTCCTATGTTGTGTCAAACCTGCAAAACTGTTGGAGGAAACTGGCCGACCACCATTTTTGTTCTAATTTTGCCAAATGCTAAAATATTCTGACAATCATGTTGTCATGCAAATGTGTGTTTTCATGTTACATGCTCACGGTCGTTCACTTGCTTGGACTGCTTTACATTCTTCACCTTCTCTTAATGCAAAGTAACTAACATGCATTTTATCCTGTCAATTTTTATGCTCAATTTAGAAAATTACACATCAACAATTGTATGTTTCTTATCGTTGCGTCAATATTTACACTGTATTATTTCTGGGGGAAAATGGAGGTGAGAAGCAAGGCACTAAAGAAATACTGTGCAACAGTGCAATTTTTACATCTGTACAAAACTTTGGCATTAAGTAAAGCGTGCAGTTTGAAACATGGTCCATTTTTTTATATTACCTATGCTGTTAGGGTTGTAGGGACTAGTCATCGCCTCTGGACTAGTCATCAGTTATCGTAAATGAGTCTGAGTGGGAATTGATCCCACGACTGATGCAAAAATGTCAGCTACGTGAAACACTGGACTACCAATGGCCCGGGATTGAAAAAAGTATCTTAAATAAATGTAAATTGTTTGGTTTTGATTGATATATTAATATGAAGGATGTGTCATCAAAACATTTCATAGTCCAACTTTTAAGACAGTTTAAAAATGTGAGGGCCTTCTAAAGTTTCCTTATGTGCTTGAGGTAATCAGTGATACAAACCTAATGTGTAAGGCATTGTTAATGTAAAATTTATAATGCATATGTAGATACATACAGTTTCAACATATGGAGTAAGAATTTAGTAGGTGATATCAGACAAAGAATAGCACAAACCATGTTTTAATGGCCTATTTAATACATTTTACACTTTAGATTCAAGTTGTTTGATTCTGATGGATATGACCTAATTAAAAATCATACATGGGATATATCTTTAGTACATATACAGTAGAGAAAAGTTTGTATTGTGTTTATTAAAGCAAGAAAAGTAGGACAGTGGATAATGTTTTGGCATATGAGGCAAGCAAATGGATAGATATAGGCCACTGCAGACTCATACAGAGAGATCATAACTCAGGATTTTTTTTTCCGTACGCCTGACATTCCTCCTCTCATCTTCTCTCCTCCCTCGCTGACCCTAGCTTCACTTTTTTTTCCCCCTGGAGAGGAGGTTACATAACGTATTTCCAGCACCCCCTCCTTCAACACACACTCCAGCTACACTTCATCAGTTCCTGTCCCTCTTCCAATGCCCCCCTCCACCCCACCCCACCCCACCCCAAACACACACACACACACACACACACACCATATTTCCTCTCCTAGACATTGAACAGACTCCGTAACACGTCACAAACCTTCTCATGCCCTCATTCTTCTCCTGCCCCTCTCTCTCCCTCTCTCACAGGCTCTTTCTCCTCCCCTCTTCTCCCCTTTCATCTCTCAAACAAACACTCTGTTGCATTAATCATTTTTTTCTCTGCCACACTGACAATGGCTCTGTTTTACATCACTGATTGGGGATGTGACCCCACCCCTCTGTCTCTTTCTCTACTCTCTGCGTTTCCCATGATGCAGTGGTCAAAGAGAAATGGTACCTTGACCCCACAGTTTGGCAAAGAGGTCACAGGCTGGGGTGCAGGAGGTTGACACAAAGGTCAGCCATGTCAGATGTGGGTGAATTGTGGGAGAGTGCTCGTTTTTTACGGGTTTGGGGAAGCTTACTGACATTCAAAGAGAAACACTGCAAAGCAAAGAAGTCTGGTTTGAATAACCAATTTGATGGGTTTTGGAAAGCCCTGTTGGGGTATTGATGTATTGTACAGATTCTATTGGTGGGTAAATACAACCAGCAGTATTGGTACAAGCTTGTTAATAAATATAAAATTCAAACTATGTCTATTTTATAGTATCAATAAAACTATATGTAATGTAAATGTATAAAATTAGCAAGCCTGTGCAACACCCAAAGTAATTTTCTTTTTAGGCATGCAAGACAACATGAAATATACTTTAACTGATTAAGTCAGCAGTCCTATATTTAATAGTCGTGGGACTCTATTACAACCTTAACGTAATTCATTAGAGACCTTTTAATTTATTAAACTAATTTAATCAAAGGATAATAGATTTTGGTCAATGACTGCTGTATACATACTGTATATGTGAACAAAACAACAAAAATTCTATCAAATCCATCAGGCTACTACATAGTGCCACTATACGAATATGATTTCAAGCTAAATTTTAATTCTCGTCGTATCTGGCTTGGTTGGGTTCAATAGTTGATGTTTGATCTGACACCGCAAAATACTACATTATTGACTGCAATTTACATGCCCGAGAGCTCTGTCCCGATTCACTTTCCACGATACTGTGGAGAGCTACAGTTTTAGTCGAGGGTTTCATGGCAAGTTCTTATATTCGTTTAGAAAATAATATTGAAATTATGTCAGACTTTATAATCACTGAATGTCCTATGGTTTGAGCCTATGCGCAGGACATGTCATCTCCGATTGTTAATTTACAGTAGGTGTTTAACTGCTCTGAACATGTTTCCCCATAGTTCATCTTTTGCTTTTGGACATGAGTTTGGATAAACCTTTTGAAAACCAAACTCAGGAAAAGCTGTCCTGTTTTTCTTAGGTGTTATGCTCAGTCCACCACAGTCTGGGTGGCAGACGGAGGGCTAAGACTGACTCAGCTGACAGCCTTGTGACTAGGCTCGGATAGCCTCAAGTTTCAACAACATCTGATGGGGCAGGGGAGATGGGTAGTCTAGACTGGCACAAGGCTTGCCCAGACCTGGCATAGGTTTATGGATCAAGTGTGCTTCCTTCAAACATACGGAGCTGGAGTGGGATTTGGGGGAAAGTGTGAAAGCTGTTCTGGGATAGAGCTCATTGTAGGACTTTGGGGAAGGAGGGGTTCTGGACTGAAGTACTAGTGAGGGTAGCGACGGCATCATATTTTGCATCTCTAAAAGCCAGCTCTGACAAAAAGAGAGGCGCCAGATCCCCTGCCTGGCCTGATGATGCACCACAGAAGCCAAATGAGGGTACCATGCTAATGAGGCCATTCGATTAATGTGACAGAATAAGCTTCCAGTGGGATCGTGTGCGTGCGTAAGTGCGTGTGTGTGTGCGTGCGTGTGTGTGTGTGCGTGTGTGTGTGTTCGTGCCTTAATGAGAAGTATAGGCCACCCTTTCCCAGCAAAAGCCCCACTGGCTTTTTTTTTTTGAAGGGGGGGGGTGTCATTTGAGGGGGCCCTGCCGATTAATGAAGGGCCACATACCAATGGATAGAGATGGTGGGGGTGGCACTGGGTAGCACTAACAAACAAAAAGGTAAATCTAAGGAAAATGCTAATTCATGATTGGCTATATCCAGTGGGGGCAGGGAATGAGGCCACGACAAAGAGGCTGGGGGTTTGTGAGAGTAGAAGTGAAACGAAAGGCAAGCGTCTAGCTTGCAAGAGATATTTTGGGAAATGGGTTTAGGGTGCATGCTTGTGTGGGAGTGTGTGTGTGGGCATGCTGAAAGTTGGAAACAAAGGCAGCCAGCAAGGCTCTGGTCCAGAGGCCTCCAACACAGTGTAACTCAAGCTCTTGTTGCATGTTGTTGTAGTTTTAAATCTCAGCGCTGAGGTTTTTCGACTATGACATAAACCAATGAAGCAATATTTTTTTTCATGTTCAGCTTCAGTACCATACCCCTAACCGTCAGTACCTCCAGTCGAAATATTTAACTTGCAACAGCTTTTCGAAAACATTGCTATGCTTTTTGAGTGTTGCACTGAAAGTAGTTGAAAGAAGTATGCCTGTACATTCTAAAGCAGATGTTTTCCCCTCATAGTTAACTGCAATTGTAATCCATCTAACACCACATGACAGGGTCAGCATTGCCAAAACTGTCCTCTAAAACAGTAATATATTTGTAAGTTACCGTAAGCAGACACCAACCTATATTATTGAAAATATCTTTAAAGCTTAATGTATTTACCCACGTGACGTCTCTGCTGGCATCGGAAATACATCATGTCTAATATTACTCACATTTCATCTCAGGAATTTAACTCTATCTTTTTTTTTTACAGACGTGTGACATACTTACAGAAATGCATGCATGCTTTGGAAAAGAAAACTCTTCATAAAGGTTAGATTGTACTTTACAACACAAAACAGATATTTCACTTACCCTAACCCTCTTGGCAGTTGCAACAGATCTGTTCCAACAAGTCTGGATAGCCCTTATAGTCCTCTGTCTGGTATGTTCTCCAAGTGTTTGGACTTCCTTATGTTTTTTGTTGAAAAGTAAATTGTTGACTTTTGTTCTAACACAACATGCACAATACTTGTTTCCGCTTTCGCCAAGAAGATTCAGAGTTGTTGAGCACAGTCTACAATTTATGTTGATAAATAAGAGTTATCGTGCGTGTCATGATGCAAGTACATCCATCCATCCCTCCATCCATCCATTTTCTACCGCTTCAATTGGGTAAGTTCCACACACATTGCCTTTTAGTTCATAGCTTTGATATTGATACTTGTTATAAAGAACCCCGAGTAAAAAGTTAATTTTAGTCTATGCTGCGGGCTGCTAAGAAAATGGATGCTCATAATTTGGATTCCCTTTATGTCCATCCATCCATTTTCTACTGTTTATCCGTGGTCGGGTCGCGGGGGCAGTGGCTTTAGCAGGGACGCCCAGACTTCCCTCTCCCCAGCCACTTCATCCAGCTCTTCCGGGGGGATCCCGAGACGTTCCCAGGCCAGCCGAAAGACGTAGTCTCTCCAGCGTGTCCTGGGTCGTCCCCAAGGTCTCCTCCCGGTGGGACGTGCCGGGAACATCTCACCAGGGAAGCGTCCGGGAGGCATCCGAATCAGATGCCCCAGCCACCTCATCTGGCTCCTCTCAATGTGGAGGAGCAGTGGCTCTACTCCGAGATCCTCCCGGATGACCGAGCTTCTCACCCTATCTATAAGGGAAAGCTCAAACACCCTGCGGAGGAAACTCATTTCGGCCGCTTGTATCCGGGATCTTGCTCTTTCGGTCACGACCCACAGCTCGTGACCATAGGTGAGGGTAGGAACGTAGATCGACAGGTAAATTGAGAGCTTCGCCTTTCGGCTTAGCACCCCTGAATAGACCTTACCAGGGAGGCTGAGGAGTGTGATCCCCCTGTATTTGGAACACACCCTCCAGTCCTCCTTCTTAAAAAGGGGGACCACCACCCCAGTCTGCCAATCCAGAGGCACTGTCCCCGATGTCCACGCGATGTTGCAGAGCCGTGTCAGCCAGGACAGACCCACAATATCCAGAGCCTTTAGGAACTCCGTGTCATGGGTGTGTCTTCCGGTTGTGTGTCCCCTGTCTCGTACACACCTGCTCCTGAGAGCATCTTTACCACCTGAGCCTCGTTCACCCTAATTACCCATTGCATTTAACCTCGTGTCTCATTCTTTCTCGTCGCCAGTTCGTTGTACCTTGTCGTCGCGTTCCAGCATTCCTTGTTTCCACGTCACAGACTCACAGTAAGACTAGACCCTGTTCCGATTATCGACCTCCCCTTTTTGCCTCACGTTTTTTGGATACTGTTGCTTTTTTTGGATTGCCTGCCTGTGTACCGACCTCTGCCCGTATATTAAATCTATCTTTTTGAAACTGTCCATTTGTTTTGGAGTCATTCATGACACTCCGGGCGAATTTCATCCATCCCCGGGGCATTGCCACCGAGGAGCTTTTTAACCACCTTGGTGACTTCAACCCCAGAGATAGGAGAGCCAGCCTCAGAGAACCCAGACTCTGCTTCCTCATGGGAAGGCATGTCAGTGGAATTGAGGAGGTCTTCGAAGTATTCTCCCCACCGACTCACAACGTTCCGAGTCGAGGTCAGCAGCGCCCCATCCCCACTATACACAGTGTTGGTGGTGCACTGCTTTCCTCTCCTGAGACACCGGATGGTGGACCAGAATTTTGTCGAAGCCGTCCGGAAGTCTTTCTCCATGGCCTCAACGAACTCCTCCCATAACCGAGTTTTTGCTTCAGTGACCACCAAAGCTGCTTTCCGCTTGGCCAGCCGGTACCCATCAGCTGCCTCAGGAGTCCCACAGGCCAAAAAGCCTGATAGGACTCCTCCTTCAGCTTGACGGCATCCCTTACCGTCCACCAACGGGTTCAGGGATTTCCACCACGACAGGCACTGACCACCTTACGGCCACAGCTCCGGTCGGCCGCCTCAGCAATGGAGGCGCGGAACACGGTCCCCCCGATGTCTCCCGCCACCCCCAGAACATGATCAAAGTTTTGTCGGCGGTGGGAGTTGAAACTCCTTCTGACAGGGGATTCTACCAGACGTTCCCAGCAGACCCTCAGAATTGGGCCTGCCACGTCGGACCGGCATCTTCCCCCACCATATCCGCCAACTCACCACCAGGTGGTAATCAGTTGACAGCTCCGCCCCTCTCTTCACCCGAGTGTCCAAAACATGCGGCCGCAAGTCCGATGACATGACCACAAAGTCGATCTTCGAACTGCGACCTAGGGTGTCCTGGTGCCAAGTCCACTTGTGGACACCCTTATGCTTGAACATCAGAATCAGAATCATCTTTATTTGCCAAGTATGTCCAAAACACACAAGGAATTTGTCTCCAGTAGTTGGAGCCGCTCTAGTACAACAGACAGTCAATTTACAGAACACTTTGGAGACAAAGACATTGACAAAAAACAATTGTGCAAAAAGATGCAGAGTCCTCTAGCACTTAGAGCAGTTCGAATGACTAATATTGCAATAGTCTGGTGCAATGACCATTGTGCAAGGGGCGGTGAGACTTCAAGGAGTGTATGCGGTTTAAAGTGACGAGTAGTGCGATAATCTGGGACAATGTTGGTTGTGCAAATGTTACAGATACTCCTCAATCAGTGTGCAAATGGAGCAGATGCTACTCTGGCATGAGTGGCCAGTATATGCAAATAGTGCAGCATGGCGAGACAACTACAGTGAGTGCACGAGTAATACATAATTGGCCCCACAGAAATGTGACACGAACTCAAGTAAAAAAATTGCCAGCTTGTTGTAATGGAATTATAGGTTAGGTGTTTAAGAAGTTGATCGCAAGAGGGAAGAAGCTGTTGGAATGTCTACTAGTTCTAGTTTGCATTGATCGGTAGCGCCTACCTGAGGGAAGGAGCTGGAAGAGCTGGTGACCGGGGTGCGGAGGGTCCGAGAGGATTTTGCACGCCCTTGTCTTAGTTCTGGCAGCGTGCAAGTCCTCAAGGGTGGGTAGGGGGGTGCCGACAATCCTTTCAGCAGTTTTGATTGTCCGTTGCAGTCGGAGTCTGTCCTTTTCTGTAGCAGCACCAAACCAGACTGTGATGGAAGAACACAGGACTGATTCGATGACCGCTGTGTAGAACTGTCTCAGCAGCTCCGGCGGAAGGCCGTGCTTTCTCAGAAGCCGCAGGAAGTACATCCTTTGCTGGGCCTTTTTGAGGACGGAGTTGATGTTGGTCGCCCACTTCAGGTCCTGAGAGATTGTAATTCCCAGGAACTTGAAGTTTCTCGACGGTTGACACAAGGCAGCTGGACAACGTGAGGGGCAGCTGTGGCGAAGGATGCCTCCTGAAGTCCACGATCATCTCTACAGTCTTGAGCGTGTTCAGCTCCAGGTTGTGTCGGCCGCACCACAGCTCCAGCCGCTCCACTTCCTGACGAAATGCAGACTCGTGGTGTTTGTTATGGACAATCCGTGATGAGCACAGAAGTACAATAACAGAACACCGCTCAGGTTCTGATCGGGGGGGGGGGGGGGGGGGGGGCGTTCCTCCCAATCAAATGCTTTTGCAGGCCTTTACTGCAGCCTCTTTCAGTTCTTGTTTGTTTCTGGGGGTTTCCCTCTTCAGTCTCCTCTTCAGGAGGTAAAATGCATGCTCTAGTGGGTTAAGGTCTGGTGATTGACTTAGCCAGTCTAAGACCTTCCACTTTTTCCCCCTGATGAAGTCCTTTGTTGTGTTGGCAGTGTATTTTGGGTCATTGTCTTGTTGCATGATGGAGCTTCTCCCGATTAGTTTTGATGCATTTTTCTGTAAATTGCAAGACAAAATAGTTTTTTAGACTTCAGATTTCCTTCTGCTGCTACCATCATGAGTTACATCATCAATAAAGACTAGTGAACCCCTTCCAGAAGCAGCCATACAAGCCCAAGCCATGGCATTACCTCCACCATGCCTCACAGTTGAGCTCGTGTGTTTTGGATGCTACGCAGATCCTTTCTTTCTCCACACTTTGGCCTTTCCATCTCTTTGGTAGAGGCTAATATTGGTCTCATTAGTCCAGAAAACTTTGTTCCAAGACATTTGTGGCTCATCTCTGTACTTCTTTGCAAAATCCATTCTGGCCTTCTGATTCGTGTTGCTGATGAGTGGTTTGGATCTTGTGTTATGGCCTCTATATTTCTTCTCTCGAAATCTTCTAATAGCAGTGGATTGTGATACCTTCACCCTTGCCCTGTGGAGGTTGGCAAAACACTTTTGTCTGGCAATTTAAAGAAAAATGCATCCAAACTAATCGGGAGAAGCTTCATCATGCAACAAGACATTGGCCTAAAACACACTGCTAACACAACAACGAATTTCATCAGGTTGGAAATGTGGAAGGTCTTAGACTGGCCAAGTCTATCACCGGACTTTAACCCAATCGAGCATGCCTTTACCTCTTGAAGAGGAGACTGAAGGGAGAAACCCCCAGAAACAAACAAGAACTGAAAGATGCTGCAGTAGAGGCCTGCAAAAGCATTTCAAATGAAGAATGCAACAGTCTGATGAAGTCAATGGGTCGCAGGCTTGATGCCGTTACTGCAAGTAAGGGTTATGCCACCAAATATTAAATGTTTTTCACTTTAAGTTAATTTAATCATGTCTGAAACCCAAATGTCTTCAGTATACAACAACAAAGAAAGGAATTGACCTTGCCGTTCCAATACCTTTGGAGCGGACTGCATGCATTTGATTGGTTAGACAGCTGTTTACACGTACAGGTTTCAGTGCAACTCAAGGACAAATTTGACAAGAAAACTCATGGAAATGTTCACAACTGGCCAACATTGCAGCTGAACAAAGTTCCAAGACAGCACATAACATACAGATTTTGTGAGAATTTATGCAATTTCAACATCACAAAATCCTAGAGCGACTGACAGTTGATGTTTTGCAATACCGACTTAACAGGATTAATATTGGTCTTTTTACAATTGATGTGTTTTTCATGTTGGTACAATTCTGGTCTGGCTCAGGTGTTTCAACGTATCTTAAGTCCATTTTCAACCACACTAAAAGTGCATTACTTATTGGTTTTTGAAAAAAAAAAGATGTAAACTTACTGCAGCATTTGCAAAACAAGCAGATGATTTGACAATACTGCTGGTGCTCCTAAAATATATACAATGAAACGATGTTTGCTGTTAAGCAACTACTAATGCTGCCACATAGCGGTCATTATGCCATTAAAATTCAATACTGATATATGATTATACCATACAACAAGCAACCTAACCGCGAGTACAAGGTGGTCTTGCATTCCTGCTGATTTCAGGAGGTCGCAGTGTGGTTTTTCATTGACCCACTTTCCCTCCTAACTGCTATCCGGACAGCAAAGTGTGGTTTAGCAGGGCTGAGAGTTCACACCCTGGTAGCTTTGCCAGGAGGATTGGTGGAAGAGGGAGTAGTAAAAAGTGTGATTAATGAGCAAGTGTTTTGGCATCAGTGCAGAGAACAAAGAGCCTAATCTACAGCACATGGAGAGTGGCAAAGAGTGCGCATTCCAGGCGGAGGATCTATAAACTCACCAATATCCACTGGCTACTAATAGACCACAGAACAGCCTCTGCTTATCTGCTGAGACTGAAGTAATAACACACTGAGTAGCCATGGAAAAAGTACAAAAATATAGTTATATAGTTTAGTTTTCAGATCCAAAGTCATTAAAATGGCTCATGTTGTTAGTGCATACGGGCACGTAAATATTAGTTTGTGTGTGGATACAGGCATATGTGTCAAATATTAATTAATGTCATGGTAAATGTGTGGCACTCAAGCTACAAGCACTCTCCACAGTACAGCCTGTAACAGGTGGAAAATGTGCATGCGTGCGTGTGCGCGTCTGTGTGTGTGTGTGTGTGTGCGTGTGCGTGCGTGCGTGCATGTGTACGTTCGTGCGTGTCTGTGTGTGTCAGTGTGTGTATATGTCCCTTCTGGGGAAAGTTTGAACCATTCATTCAGCTCACCTGTACATCACACGCCAATGTTAATTGCCTCAGCTTCACCTCTTACACAGGCTTAGTCTTAACAGTGTTTTGGGCTCTGTTATGCAAGCCTCTATCAATTGCTCATGTTCCCATCGAAAGACTCAGCGGCCCAAGAATTATGACTTTTCCCGTCTCAGATACCTCTTGCACCCCACTAAGCTTTCAGTCATTGTTAGGCTGTGTGTTAATTGAATATAAGGTGGTGCACAGCTGACATTTACACAGTGATAAATGAGCTATAATTTTCAGATTGTGATAGTAAAATATTATTGTGATTACCGCAATACCAAGGCCATCTCAGAAAACCTTTCACTTGCCGTAGAGCTAAACTAATAGTGGCAATGGTATTTGTAACAACAGGTACATTCACACCTACGGGCAATTTAGATTCTCCAATTAATGCATGTTTTAGAGATGTGGGAGAAAACCAGACTGCCCGGAGAAAACCCACGCAGGCACGGGGAAAACATGCTAACTCCACACAGGCGGGGCCGGGGATTGAACAAAGGTCCTCAGAACTGTGAGGCAGACGCTCTAACCAGTCAACCAACGTGCCGCCAACCATGATTATCAAGTACTAAATTATAGTAAAAAGGGCTAGACAATTAGGAATACGGTTTGTCTGTCTTTCTTTGCGCATGTATTTCATCCATCCATCCATCCATCCATTTTCTGAGCCACTTCGCCTCACTAGGGTCGCGGGCATGCTGGAGCCTATCCCAGCTGTCATCGGGCAGGAGGCGGGGTACACCCTGAACTGGTTGCAAGTCAATCGCAGGGCACATAGAAACAAACAACCATTCGCACTCACAGTCATGCCTACGGGCAATTTAGAGTCTCCAATTAATGCATGTTTTTGGGATGTGGGAGGAAACCGGAGTGCCCGGAGAAAACCCATGCAGGCACGGGGAGAACATGCAAACTCCACACAGGCGGGGACGGGGATTGAACCCCGCACCTCAGAACTGTGAGGCTGACGCTCGAACCAGTCGTCCACCGTGCCGCCCATGTATTTCATTTGCATGTTAATTTGGAAGCTCCCTGCTCACTGGCAGGGAATGAAAGTATTTCTTGGATCATCCCTGATGTTACCCAGCCACGTCCTGCCGTCTATCCTGTGGGCAATCTTCTCCAGTCCTTCCTGGCGCGCTAAGACCTGCTCATGCACCTCTTGTTATGTGGGCTGCACTGTGAGGGCCAAAGCTAGTTGGATTCCCTGGCCCAGTATTCCTCTTTGTCCTTGTCTCTACTGGTTGAGGACTGCCAGCTGGCTGTGGTACGTGTGTGTATGTGTGTGTGTGTGTGTTCGTCACTTTACACACACAAGAAAGAACGCTTAACGTGCATTCTAAAGGATGTATTTTCTTTCCTTGTGAACCTAAGCAAATTGAAAAACAAATCCTCCAACTAAAGTATGTGGTTAATAATATACTGGTGAGAACTCGTTGTTATTCAACTCTAAATCCCAGACTTAATATGCAAAAGAGGGGAACTTTATTTTCAGCATAGTGGATGGTTGGCTAGCACACATCTGCCTCACAATCGGGAGGTCCTGGATTTGACTCTACTCAAACTCAGCAAGTATTCATGTACTCCTTGTGCTTGCGTCGGTACTCTGGCCTCTTCATACATTCCCAAAAAAACATTTTAGGTTAACTGAAGACAGTGGTTGTTTGTCTATATGCCCAATTGAATGGCAACCAGTCCAGGATGTACCCTGCCTCTTGCACAGTGTCCCAATGAGGACGTGGCATAGAAAACAGCCTGTACATTTTCTATGCTGCTTATGCTCAGTAGCCCCGCGCGGTACCCTGGTCGTTCAATCTCAGAAGCTAAGCAGGGTCGGATCTGGTTAGTACTTGGATGGGAGACCACCTAGGAATACCAGGTGCTGTGCTTGGGCAGTCGGCCAATCACCTGCTCCCGTAAAAACCTACAGATTACAGAAACTGTAATTGCAACCTATGTGTGTCTCATGGCACTGAGAGCTCTAACTGACTAACTAATTTATGCTCAGTAGGGTTGTGGGTGAGTTGGAGCCTACCTCAGCTGTCATTTAAAACCCGAAATGCATCATTGTCTGTCTCTAGTTTTCATCTAATCCAGCACTGCAGGGTCTTCAGTTTGAAGTCTAAAATGCCTGTATTGAGACCCCATTGATGGATATTCCCTCTGTCTTGTCTAGTCATTTCAGCACCTTTTGATTCCAATATTTTCTCTGTTCAGACTTAGTTGTTTTATAGAGGATATACATAGATGGCTGCACAGTGGAAACTGGTTACCACATCTGCCTCACAGTTCTGAGGACCGGGGTTCAAATCCTGGCCCCGCCCGTGTGGAGTTTGCATGTTCTCACCGTGCCTGCGTGGGTTTTCTCCGGGTACTCCGGTTTCCTCCCACATCCCAAAAACATACGTGGTAGGTTGATTGAAGACTCTAAATTGCTCGTGGGTTTGAATGTGAGTGCGAATGGTTGCTTTGTTTATATGTGCCCTGCGATTGGCTGGCGACCGGTTCAGGTTCATGGGTGTACCCGCTTCTCGCCCAAAGATAGGTGGGATAGGCTCCAGCACGCCCGTGCCCCTAGTGAGGCTAAGCGGTACAGAAATTGGATGGATGGATATACTGTACATAGACGTTTACATACATATAAAAATGACATGACCCATGGTTCATTAAAACAAATCAGGTCTAAACAGGACGTTTGTCACCCAACAGAGTAACTCAGGGTTGGGAATGGAGAGGAGAGAAACCCCTGACCATCATCTACCATACAGCCAAGATCTGACCACTAACATCTATCCAGCATCAACTTCCCTCTTTCCCCTTCATGTTGTCAAAACTGGATCCTCTGCTCAGTAAGACAAACTATAACCGTGGTACGGACATTTTTAACCACAGATAGCGTTTGACTGTGCAAACAGGCATACAAAGACAAATCGTGAAGCTTTTACTTAATTGAAGTCATTAAAACAAACTTTCATCTGTCTGCACCCAATCGGAATATTGCATACAAGTGCACTAAATTTAATCGGAACAGCCGTGTGACATGCGCACGGTCACGTGAACGTCACATCATTTATCGAGATGGAGGTCCGTCGTCTATTTAGCACAGAAGTTGGGATTATTTTTAAACATTTATGAAAACAACCCATCCATCCATCCATCCATTTTCTGAGCCGCTTCTCCTCACTAGGGTCGCGGGCGTGCTGGAGCCTATCCCAGCTGTCATCGGGCAGGAGGCGGGGTACACCCTGAACTGGTTGCCAGCCAATCGCAGGGCACATAGAAACAAACAACCATTCGCACTCACAGTCATGCCTACGGGCAATTTAGAGTCTCCAATTAATGCATGTTTTTGGGATGTGGGAGGAAACCGGAGTGCCCGGAGAAAACCCACGCAGGCATGGGGAGAACATGCAAACTCCACACAGGCGGGGACGGGGATTGAACCCCGCACCTCAGAACTGTGAGGCTGATGCTCTAACCAGTCGGCCACCGTGCCGCATTAAAACAACCACTTGATTAAGAAATATATGTTATAAGTCGTTATAAACAAGATCTCCATCACATACAAGCTCTGGTCGGGAGCCGCCATATTTACAATGTGTGTAAACGATGACGTCACCGCGCAGTTATCTCAAGACGGAGCATGTGTCGACAGAGCACTTCCCAGCTCCACATGGCTCCAAAATTGACTTCCGATCGGTTTGGCAAAAAGAATATTCCACCCCTGTGAAACAGAATGAAATTCCATTCGGATTCGGCCTCTTAATTGATTGGGGTCTTTATATGGCACATTTTCAATCAGTTTGGGCTTCTAAACCGATTACAATCGGAATTGATGGCACCAAGGGGCATTGCTAAAAACCTCTCAAGCCCCCCCAAAATTACTTTTTAGTATGTGTTTATGGTGAAGTTTTACTGTCTTAGCCCACCTAAAACCCATCTTCAGCCCCCCTCAAATAAATAGTGGTTTCCCAAAAATGAAAAGGGAAAAAAAGCATTTGGGCCATATTGTGTGATGTATGTCAGACTTCCAAAGTAATAATGCTGTCTGCTGAGTTCCACTTGTTTATATGGGGTTAAATTTACCTGCTGAGATGTCACAGCACACTTCTCACATGTATTGCTATTTCTTTTAATTACGTTTTAACAAAACCAAACCTGTCACTCCTCAAAGTGTATTTTGGTAACACCTATCAAATAGCTACAATATCCGGATGTGCACTCCTGTTTCATGTCTTAAGTCTGATCAGCACAATATGACTATTACATGAAGTCCAATTGCTATAAAGTATTATAATCTGAGACTACAATCTTTTACAAAAACACTTCTGAAGTGCCTCGGGAATGTTTTCCCTTGCAGGTCTCCCATCAAACCTGAAGAGCATAGCCCAAAAATAATTACCATCCTCAGATTTTTCCACCATCCGTTGCTTTGAGATTATAAATAGTACCAAATTTTTAAGAAAGAGCTTATTAAATTACCCTTTCCTCTATATTTCCTATCTCAACAATTTAGTTTTCTATCGATGTTGCCCTTGGCCTTTCTGCATCCAATGAACACTGTGTAGTAATGTACAGGAGAACCACACAGGGAACCTCAACCACACATTGCAGAGGTCAGCGTAAAACCAAAACAATTAATTTCATCTGGAGCCCGACAGACCACCGTGGTAAATTACACCAAATTTTCAATCCATTAACAACAACACCCCCATAACCGAGTTCAAATGTTAAAACATAAAGAGACCAAAAACCAACTAACTTTAATTTTCATTTCATTTGCTTGAAACCTTAAATTACATTTACCACTTTCACAGAAAGAGGAAAACATGTTGGGATCAATAGCTCAGAAAAGGGAGGTGTTAGACCAAAACTTTTTGATTCTCAATAATGCATTTTTTAAATCTTAGCTCTGCAGGTCAGTCCATTTACTGGACTGCACAATTTAACCTATTATTTGTAAATATTTAGCATTAGTACAAACCGCTGATTGATGATTGTGTTTAAAGAGAGTTAAGCAAATTATTTTTAAATGAATGGTTCAGTTACTTTTTGAAGTAGTATGTGCTTGAAATGTAGGTTGATCTTACAAGGTACTGCTTTATTAAAGGCTTTACTGCTGCTGAGAGCAAATAATTGAGTTGCTTGAAGCTGCTAAGTCAACAAATATTACTTGGCAAAACCAGGTACAGTGAGGTACAGTTCAAAGTCCTGGTTCAGCGGGGGTTGTAAGTTTTGCGCTCGTTGGTCGAGCAGCTTCTTCATAGCTACCTCTTTGTAATATTTGAAGATACGCAGCTCAAAATGACAAACGTTTTTTGAAATCTTTGTTCAGAACGTGAACAGTGAAATCAAAACAAAGAAAATTAAAATCAAATGAAATGAAAATAAAAATCGAGTTTAATTACAAATGTTCAAAAAGAAGTAGGAAGAAGTAACAATACTTACAGTAAAATAAGCTTACAGGCTACTGTAACGAGGATGTTGTGCCTTAGTCAATGTAGCATTACACTCTGCTTCCGCACACTGCATTTTTCTTGATGCCCTCACTCTCCACTTGAAAGTAATTTGTCTCCTTAGTAAAGCACATGCTGAGAAGGACGTAGATACAGGAGAACCTTGTTCTCCTCCATTGTTGTTGTTTATTTGCATTTGTCATAGTTTTCCACAGTACTATTTTCAAGTGCTGCCCAAGACGGTACTGTGCAGTAGAAAGACAGCATGCACATTATCTTGTCCAGTTCCAATAAGACTACTGTGATGGCAACATCCACTTAATTATCTTGTGTGGCCAACTTCAAAGCCACACCTAAGACCTTTTGTTTTTGTATCTTTGTGTTTTGACTCTGAAGTCTTTCAGTGACATTTTACAAGGCAGTATTTTTGCCTGAACCTTACTAGGTCAATGCATGGCATCTGGAAACATGCTTTACTGTTGCTCTATGAGCTTCACCATCGAATGGTTTAGGTCGACCTGCATTGACTTGTTCACATCTCCCACCAGTCCAGTTTAATAATCTGTTTATAGAATAAAAGGTTTGTAAAATGACTATAACACAAAACAGTGTATAAAGGCAGCATGTTAGCATTTTAGCAATTCTCATTTGAAATATTACCTGGCTTCAGAGTAAGATATAACATCTTGAATGATCCCCTTTTACGTTTTTTACACTAGGTTGCTGTCTTACTATATGCAGGGTTGGGAGGGTTACTTTAAAAATGCATTATGATACACTTACTAGTTACCTGTTAAAACATTTAGTTAGTAACCTAATTGAAGTACCGTTGTCGTTGTCGTATTTTACGCTTCGTAATGCGCCACACATTTACAATAAGAGACAGGTCTGGACTGTCTAGGCCAGTCTAGTACTCGCACTCTTACTACGAAGCCACGCTGTTGTAACGTGTGCAGAATATGGTGTGGCATTGTCTTGCTGAAATAAGCAGGGGCGTCCATGAAAAAGACATTGCTTGGACGGCAGCATATGTTTCTCCAAAACCTTTCAGCATTAATGGTTCCCTCACAGATGTGTAAGTTACCCATGCCATTGGCACTAACACAGCCCCATACCATCACAGATGCTGGCTTTTGAACTTTGCGTCCATAACATTCCGGATGGTTCTTTTCTTCTTTGGCCCAGAGGACACGACTTCCACAATTTCCAAAAACAATTTGAAATGTGGGCTCGTCAGACCACAGAACACTTTTCCACTTTGCATCAGTCCATCTTAGATGAGCTCGGGCCCAGAGAAGCCGGCGGCGTTTCTGGGTGTTGTTGATAAATGGCTTTTGCTTTGCATAGTAGAGTTTCAAGTTGCACTAACGGATGTAGCGCCGAACTGTATTTACTGACGTTGGTTTTCTGAAGTGTTCCTGAGCCCATGTGGTGATATACTTTACATTTTGATGTTGTTTTTTGATTCAGTGCCACCTGAGGGATCGAAGGTCACGGGCATTCCATGTTGGTTTTCGGCCTTGCCGCTTACATGCAGTGATTTCTCCAGATTCTCTGAACCTTTTGAGGATATTATGGACCGCAGATGTTGAAATCCCTAAATTCCTTGCAATTGTACGTTGAGGAACATTGAACATTAAATATCTTGTCTATCTATCTATCTATCTATCTATCTATCTATCTATCTATCTATCTATCTATCTATCTATCTATCTATCTATCTATCTATCTATCTATCTATCTATCTATCTATCTATCTATCTATCTATCTATTTATCTATCTATCTATCTATCTATCTACTGTATCTGTCTGTCTGTTCACCCATCCATATTTGCAACACGGTGAATTTATGTTTAACACAACTTCATTGGAATTGGGGTTGTACAATAAAAACAGTCACCGTCCATTCTATTCGATTCACTTTTAAACTGGCTGTTTTTGGGACACCAACACGTTCCTGCAGTGGCTTGTGTCATTTGCCTGTTGGGCAAAAAAACACATGAAGGCCATTGGGACCATTTCTCCCACTTGTTGTACCACTAAACTCCTTAAAATATTGCTCGTTGTTTGAAAGCAGGCGAGGGCTCAAATCAACAACCGGCCTCTCTCTCCCCGCATTAAAAATGTAATCCTGAGAATTTTTTTTTTAATAAATTTACCTGGAATCCGATGACGTTTTTTTCTCTAACTGTACTGGATTACAGTTTTTGTTGTTGTTGTGTGTCCTGAATATGTAATGTAGTAGGCCTACATATATTCCGTTACTCCCCAAGCCTAACTATATGTTAGCATGCCACCAGTTAGCAAGTTAAGGTTTTATCAGTTCTCATTCCAAATTGGGCAAAATGGACATCTTGTGATTCTTATCACTTTACATTTGCGCTTTCGCCACCCAGGTTGCTATTATTTGCATTTTAGCACATCCATTCATCCATTTTCCATACCGCTTATTCTCACCAGGGTCGCGGGCACATGTCATTTAGTACCTGACCACAGGGCAGAAAGTAAGATCCATATCCAACCACATACAACTATTAAATGTGTGCTTGCACATCTGCATGATTGTCCAGTTGGCTCTACCCGCAGTCCTTTTCCTCCGCTACATTTGTTTGGCCCTGGTAATGTTGGCTGTCACGGTTCATCGCCTGAGACATCCACTGATTTACACCAGGTGGCGCTTTGGGTATTGTCCAGCTGAAAGAGCTGCCCTGACCTATGACCCCTGACCTCTGAGAGCTGCCCTGTGCCCTACCTAGAGGACAGGGTTGGATTTGTTGCTGTGAGCAGAGGCAGCATGGGGATTAAACTAGACTGAGGGGTTTCTGTTGGGAAATGGATACTCTCACAACTCCCGAGGTCCTAACCTCAAAACTCTAGGGCTGATATTCATACATCTCAACAATGCTGGAAAGGTAACACAACACTGAAGATGTTAAGCAACCACTGCTGACACTGTCTGATATGATCTACATATAGTTCATTTTGGGTTTAACAATTACTCTGCAGTGGATAATATCGTACTAAGAGAATAGCTTCGAAACAAATAAAAACCTGATCGTTGACCAAATATAGTTCTTAAATGAAAGCATGCCTAAGCAAATAACAGCAGTAACTTTGGATATGTAGGGATTTTAAATACATTTTATCTATAATAAAGAGTTAATATAGCTAATACTTAGTTAATAGTAATTCCAGTTAACAATTTTCCGACTTTTACAGGTAATTTCTAAGTACGATTTAAGCATAGTTCGCTGTCATGTAAGTGCAAAAATAAAGTGTAATATTTACAATTATTAAGAAGAATGGTAATGGGAAAGAAAATGCAAAAAGAACACAAGAGACTATGTCTGTTATCCGCTCTGTATTTGCAAATGGTGAGCAGATAGCATGAATCGACTTTCAAAGTTCGTATTCCAGGTCCAGGTCTTTCTGTTTGTCAATGGCTCAGTCAGTAAGGAGTTTGATGTGGGTCTGAAGGCCAAGGGTTCAAATTCCACTGCAGCTAAAAAATATAGAGAGATTTTATTTAATAAAAAAAAAAAAAAACCTGGAAATTTGGACTGCTCCCAGAATACTGTCGGGCTACCCTTGAGCAAAGCATTCCATCTCCCAAACTCACTTCAGAGTCGCACCACCCTTGAAGAACCCCTTCCCTCTGGCATTTCTCCTTTCCTGCGTCGTGTGGGTTAATTTCAAGGTAGTTGTCTGCATAGGCATTTCTCCGTTTTTGGGGGTTTCAATTGAATCCCAGCACCCCTAAAATTTGAGATTATTTATTTATTTATATGATTTTTTAAACAAGCTAGAAAAGTGCATAACCTTACAGTACTTAGTAGAAACATAATATTTGAACAACAAAACTACACCATCCCCTTTGCCTCAAAAAATGGTCTGTTCCACCTAATCCCTCCCACCTGTCCCAGAGCATGCTATCTGCATAGAGCCCTGCCTTCCACTGATATATAGTACATAGTCGTGGTGTAAGTACATGGCTTAAACCAGGATATGTGGAACATATCTTAACTTCTACCACTCAATAATAACACACTATTATCATTACCATTCCTCATTTTTGCTGCATTTA
Source organism: Phyllopteryx taeniolatus (assembly GCF_024500385.1). Classification (NCBI taxonomy): domain Eukaryota; kingdom Metazoa; phylum Chordata; class Actinopteri; order Syngnathiformes; family Syngnathidae; genus Phyllopteryx; species Phyllopteryx taeniolatus. The sequence continues at coordinate 7,290,373 of NC_084512.1, forward strand.
ATCATAGCTGACTGTTTTTGTCAATAGGTAGGATTTAGGTGATGTTTTTTTTCTAGGTAGCTAAAGTTTCAGGTGGTCAGAGACACCACCACGTCCTCTGTTTGAATTGGAATGGGAGAAACTTTTTTGTCATGTGCATTTGTTAATATTAAAGCCAAGGTGCCTCTGACAAACTAACTAACTAGATGCCCATGAACATTATAACTCCTACTAGAGTACAAAGAGAAGGAGGAGCAAAGAAATGATTTTACACATTAGTATTGAAAGTATTCACAAAAATCCCTTTGTGTTAATATGTTTTACATGCTGTGCATTGCATTTCATATAAAAGTCCCAAAAATAAGTCAGAGGTCCATTTTTGGGATTTCTAATTGGCCTAGTCACTATAGGAGGCTGGCTTACTCCAGGAAAAAATGCATAATGTTATGTGTAGGTAGAGGTTCTGCTGTACCAAAATAAATTATCCTCAGATTGAAATTAGTAGGGTGATAAGTTTGTTTAATAAATCAAAATCATTCCTCTTTTGCTGTGGCTAAACATTCAACCTTTATCAGATTTGATTGTTTAGTGACAGACTTTCCCAATAAGTGTTCTGCCGCTTTTTTGTGGAAACTTGTAAATGTACAAAACAGTGAAATTTATCCCGCCTAAACCTGTCATCCTAGAATTGCCCTTGGTTGACAGTGACAAGATCTTTCAGTGTGTAATAGGTCTCTTTATTTGAATATCTTCAGAATCAAGCGCTGCGATTGGCTGGCGACCAGTTCAGGTGCGCGAAGATAGCTGGGATAGGCTCCAGCACACCTGCGACCCTAGTGAGGATAAGCGGTACAGAAAATGGATGGATGGATAGAGTCAAGCTACAGATGCATGAAAAGGCATGTGAACCCTTTGGAATCACCTGGATTTCTGTATACAGTATATTGGTCCTAAAAATGTGACAATGATGGTCATCTAAGAGACAATTATAGACAAACGGTCTTCTTAAAAGGAATAACACACAAGAAATTATTTGTGTTATGTAATGTATGTTTTTACTGCTCACAACATGTAAACGTCACCATTCAGCATGGTAAAAGTTTGATAACTGTTTGAGCCATCCATCCATTTTCTGAGCCACTTCTCCTCACTAGGGTCGCAGGCGTGCTGGAGCCTATCCCAGCTATCATCGGGCAGGAGGCGGGGTACACCCTGAACTGGTTGCCAGCCAATCGCAGGGCACATACAAACAAACAACCATTCGCACTCACAGTCACACCTATGGGCAATTTAGAGTCTCGAATTAATGCATGTTTTTGGGATGTGGGAGGAAACCGGAGTGCCCGGAGAAAACCCACGCACGCACGGGGAGAACATGCAAACTCAACACAGGCGGGGCCGGGGATGGCAGCATTCACTTCAACCAAATGTTTCCTGTGCTTGGAGTAGACCTGCACTACTTCAGTTATAATATATGATATATTATTCTTATAATATTCTTGGGATGTCTGATGTGAAACGCAATGTGTCCAGGCCTTGAGGTAGCAAAGAAGCCCAAACCATGATGCCCCCCTCCACCAATACTCATGAGATTTTGATGGTGGTGTGCTGTGCATTCTTTTTCTCCACACATAGTGTTGTCTGTACCTTCCAAGCAACTCATTTGTCTACACAAATAGTTTGGCAGTGGTGCTGTGAAACATACAGGTGCTATTTTGCAAACTTCAAACCTGTAACAATGTTTTTGGGACAGCAGTGGCTTCTTCCCTGGTGTGCTCCAGGGACGTCCATTACGGCTTAATGTTTGACAAATGGTAGATTTGTCAACAAAGATGTTAGCATGTGCCAAAAAAATATAGATTTACTGCTGTTATGTCTTTAGCCAACACTCTAGAATCTATCTTCACTTCATTAAGCATTCTGCACTGTGGTGTGGCAGTCATATTCAGACGACAGCCACTCCCAGGGTAATTTGCATTTATAAAGCACGTTTCATTAAAAAGAAAATCTCAAAATGCTCAGACATTCTTCATTTATCAACAATCTGTCCTACCATGGACCGATGAACGATTAGGCTTTAGAGATGACCTTTTTTAACCCTTTCCAGCTTCATGCAAGTTAACAGCTCTCAATCACTTTCTCTTCTGCGAGTCATGCTTGTTGAGAATAAAAAACTCAAAACTGGTGTGTTTTTATGGCGTTGGAAAACTTTAACCACATATATTTACTACTCTACACTTGAAATGTTTGCTGGGTGTGTCCAATTAAAGCATAAAAAAATGTAAACAAAAATCCAGAAATCCTGGTAATTTCTAAGGGTTCCCATTTTCTTGCAACTGTATAGCTCAATGCCATGCGTATTCAATCCGAAGCTTGGCTGTGTTCCCTTTGACCAACTAGAAAACTATACACTCATACACCTGACCAGATGTACAAGTATATTTGTCAACTGACCTTGTAACAGCCAAAACACCCATGGCATACTTAAATATAGATTGTGTCATGTGATTATTAATTGGCGATGCTGATGGTCTGAATCTGACCCTATGAACACATGATATTTGCACCAGCTTCTAGTAAACATATGTGGTGTCCATAAACAAGCACAAAAACAATAGATCTCAGATTATCTTTGAACAACCTGCTGACAAAGCACATTTTATCAGTTCTGACAGCTGTCTGTCTCGGCTAATTAATAATTTAGTCTTACATACTAGCGGTCATTAATAAGTTATGTAGGAAAAACTAGGAGGTCAAGCGGGCATCTATTTGGACCTCAAATTCCTTTAAACATTCACAACATTTCACTGTTTGACTTGTGCAAGTTATTTTTATCCACTTTCCATTCACATGCACAGCCAAATGTCTCAGCCTCCAGTGATTCAAGCTATATATATATATATATATATATATATATATATATATATATATATATATATATATATATACACTCTGTGTGTGCCCTGTCAAGAGCCAGGTGGTTGGCACTTGGTGCGAGGACCATGTTGATACGTGATTGGAGCCGATGACGGAGGGTGAGCAGACAGACAGCAGCTGTCAGTCTGATTCGGGTACAGCCAAACACCACATCCAGTGATAAAGCTCACCAATACCCTGAGGTCCATGTCTAGCTTAGGGAGCTCCAGAGTTCACAGAGGGCTTTAACACCAAAGTTGTATAAACCAGATTTAACAAAAGCTGTTTTATTTTTGGATTAACCAATTAAACTATCATTTTCTCATCAAAATATGTGGTACCTCCGTCCCTGAGGAGTCACCTAGCCTTTAGCATCTCTTTAGTCCCTACACCTTCACCTTAGCTCCTCCTGACAACGATTACCAACGATCCACTCCTGGATCAGTGTTGCATCATCTTGACACATGACACGGAAATACTTGATCTCACAGTTACTCAATCTCAACAACAGTTCCACTCCTCATACATCTAATCCATCAAAATTATTAGGACATGATGGACTCTTGTTGCTTTGAATGTGAGTCAGCACCCTTATTGTAATTTACGATAAGGTAAACTCTGTTAGTCCCACAATGGGGAAATTTGCATTTCCATTTTTATTTTTTTTCACTCTTTTCACTCAATGTGACGTGTTTTCGCCAATTCCTGCAGAGCAAATTGTTGGACTGTCAGGCTTTTGGATGCACAAATGATTTAAACCGGGCACTCTGTGGACAAATGGACAAATACAAATTTGCAAAGCACAAGGTCGTTTGCGAAGATCACTTCAAACCGTGGTGTTACGAGACTGAGTAGAAGAAGCAAGCTGACAGGATCGGCTCCATGCTCTAGCGGAAAACAATTGTTGAATATGCTGTCCTGAGTATTTTTGTTCAATGCTCATCGAAACACAAAAGTTGACAAGGCCAGGAAAGGCAAGGGCTGTGAGGAGGGATGTAAGGAAGGCAATATAGTTTCAAATTGTGTCTAACATGTAAAGCTGACAATGTCCTATGCCAGCTCGTAGGCTACCAGTTTGTATCGCTTGTATTTTAGCTTTCGCTTGGTGCTATGCATTTGTTAAGTGACGGTGTACATGGTGTACATGCATGTAACCACTAACCACTAACTAACCAGTGCTAATTATCGTCCTGTATCGCGCACAGTTGTACCTGCACTGCTAGGTGTAGTACAGTAATAGTAATGTTAACAACTAAAGAAGTGAGGCCATGCCGTTGGCAGCATGATGAATTTAAAGCCGAGCGCAACAAACACAAAAAACAAGCCTTTCTTCCTCTGATAACCACGTCAGGGTTTCCATTTCAGACTTAGTGTACATGGGCTTGAATGAGTAAGGGCGTATAGCCCAGAGGTGGGACCAAGTCCTTGCTTTGGAAGTCACAAGTAAGTCTCGAGTCTTTACCCTCAAGTCCCAAGTCAAGTCTCGAGACAAGCTAGTCCCGAGTCCCAATTTTCGAGTCATTTTAACAACAAAGTAATAATATATTTTAATATATATTATATTCATTTATTAAATATAACTTAAAATCGTTATTAATTTCCAACATTAGTAGCAATTCCACTAATACTAATGAGCACACATTACAACAAAACCTGTAGAAGAAAACACAAGCAGCTTGTGCTGATCATTCACAGATCTGACGATTGCCACATGGTATCCTTTAGATGCCCTTGCATGGTGATGCATGGTCACATTTTTGTGTAGGCACACAGCAGCTGGAACCCATCCAGTGTCTGCAGCAGCCGTGTTTGCACCATAAAACCCCATGTTACTTCCACCTTAAACATTTCCTTCCTTGTGAAGAATTTGGGATGCAAGAGATTACCATAGTAAGATGACTTTTGCCATCATCAACATGCATGTTGATGCACCGCTTTCTTACACACATGCCATTTTCTTTATTTTACATTGTTGTTAAATAGGTCTATAGTTCCCTCTTTGATTGTAAAGTAAATTGCTGAAATAAACTGAAACTCATGACCCATTACATTTATCTAATGTATATGCTTTGGAAGGAAATTTGGAACCGTTACAGTACATTACAGCCTGACAGTTTTACAGTCGTTCTTTGGTCAGACTGCAAACCAGTATTTAACTCTACACACACCTTCCTCTCAGACCAGGGCTGTAATTCAAAAGCCCCACTATGTGTAAATAGGTTTCCCCAAAACTATGATTGTCCCATTGAAGCTTCTAGTATTTTTTTTCTCTGTTCCGCCTGACTGGTACAGTGTAGACATGGGCCCACTGTCTGACTAGCAACACAAACTGGTTGAAGAGCTGGAATAGAATTGCACTCAAACTCATATAAGCAGCATTTGTTGGCTGTTTATCCCTTCTAACTTGATGGAAATGGATTGTTGTTATCAGCTACATCTTTCTTAGCAGTACATTAACACATGTAGCGTTCAGGCTTACTGGATGTGCCAAAGGCAGAGAGTGGTGCTTCAATAAAAAGTGGGAATGCGAGTGTTTGGAGGAGAGATGTCTGGAGCAAAAAAGGCTGCTAACAGCGTTGAGTTTAAAGGCCAACAGGGCTTCGGATATGAATGGATATGAATCTCACCCAAGCATGGTGACCTATGACTTTCTCCCAAAAGCCCTGGGGGAAGCAGAGCAGTTATTGTCTTCATCTTCTTTCCCAAACTCCTCTTGACCTGTGCTGTCTTCATCTGAAGTAGCCCAATGCATCCATTTATTTCATTACTAAATGTCTGAACATAAACTTCTTTTCTCCTCATATCTATTCACACTGTGTTGTTCTCACTCATTCGAGGCTATGAACAGAGCCGTCGATTCATTTGCCGGACATGACCGCATTGTGTTAGAATGTGAGGATGAAAAAAAGAGACATACTGGTTGACCTTTTGGGTGGTGTCAAGAAATGGAGAGTAACTCTGAGGTCACTGTGAATGAGAGAGGATGAGAAAACTGGGATCAACTAGCTGCTCTGTGTGTTGCAGGACATTCGGATCTTTCAGGACATTGATGCTGCAGTTTGAAAGGACTGCGTGCTAATTTAACCACCATCAATCTTTCACTGTATTGTATACGTATTACATGAATGTAAAAATGTCTTTTCTGTTTGTCATTCAAACACACACCATTACTCAACCATTATTTGACTAAAGGACATTAAAAGTTTGCATTGTTTGTCTTTGGAGAAAGCATGGATAGACATCCATGTAGAGTACATTCTTTTTGTCATCACGCTGACTATGCCTTGGGTTTTTGTTCTGTCCAGGCTGGTGTATAATGGTTTCACATTGATTTAACACATTGGTACACAGGCCATTAGTTAACCTTTTCAATGAATAAATGAATGAAGAATAGAAAAGGAAAGCAGAAATAGCAATAGATGGTATTTGAATGCTAGACCAAGTAATCATAATGAATGTTTTCCTGTTCTTAACCAGTCAAGGGTCTTAGCTAATCTTTGTCAAAGTTGAAAGTATAAATTGTCGAGCAAAAAATAATAGTACTTGAGATAAGAATGTTTACCATTTGACTCTTTTGTGCATATGAGTAAACTATCCTAGGAAAAAGTAAATCAAAAAAATCTGCCTGCTCTAATGAGGATTGAAGAGTTCCCAAATTTTCCACAGTCAGCAATAGATCACATTCTAATTGTATCATGGACCAAATGGTGTTACAGCCAAAGAAAGATGAAGTGAAGTGTGATGGGAGATTAATCACTAGGCAATATTTGCTGATGGAAAAGCAATGGAAACCCCCTTAAGAGTTCATTCTCTATGTTGAAGGAACATGTAAATGGTTTGCAATGGCGATGCAAAACAGTTGTGAGGGCTGCTAATGGTGTGGTTCAGGTGATGTTTTTATTCTGGGGTGTGGTGACATAGGTCAATTTTAAGTGATCAAAAATGTTATGGAAATCAGGATGCGGTCTGTGTGATGTCATCCACTGGACATCTGTGCTGCGATGACTGACAAGATGCAACGTGTTCCGGCCCCAAAGGTTCCCACATACGTAGACATTCATATGAATAGAGTTGTCTCAACAGTCTGTCAATGTTTACATGACATTTGACAAAATTGAGTGACTGTGTATTATTATTTTAACCTGTCCTGTACAGCTGCATGGTCTTGCAAAATGGAGGATCTGTATGCCTTTTGTGCTGGAACAGTTTTGCTGGCCAACAGGGGAGTTTGAAATACTCCCTCTGCTTATTTTTAAATGTTTTAATTATTCTGATGTTTACTGAAAATGCATCCAGACAGAAAAGGGTTTAAGGGGACAGACCGAGGGACAGCGTGGACAAGGGGAATAGAAGTGTGAATCACAGCAGAGCAATAGTTAGACAGTCTAGATCAATGATTCCCAACCAGTATGCCGAGGCACATTAGTGTGCCGTGAGCGCTCTTCAGGTGTGGCGTGGGAAATTATCATCCATCCATCCATTTTCTGAGCCGCTTCTCCTCACTAGGGTCGCGGCCGCGCTGGAGCCTATCCCAGCTATCATCGGGCAGGAGGCGGGGTACACCCTGAACTGGTTGCCAGCCAACAGTAGGGCACATACAAACAAACAACCATTTGCACTCACGTTCTCACCTACGGGCAATTTACAGTTGTCAATTAACATTACCATGCATGTTTTAGGGAGGAAACCGGAGTGCCCGGAGAAAACCCACGCAGGCACAGGGAGAACATGCAAACTCCACACAGGTGGGGCCGGGATTTGAACCCCGGTCCTCAGAACTGTGAGGCAGTTGTCCACCGTGTCGCCACGGGAAATTATCAAATTTTACTTAATTGCTCAAGAACTTATTTATTTCCAGGAAATATCCATCCATCCATCCATTTTCTGAGCCGCTTCTCCTCACTAGGGTCGCGGGCGTGCTGGAGCCTATCCCAGCTTTCATCGGGCAGGAGGTGGGGTACACCCTGAACAGGTTGCCAGCCAATCGCAGGGCACATACAAACAAACAATCATTCGCACTCACATTCACATTCACACCTACGGGCAATGTTAGAGTCTCCAATTAAGGCATGTTTTTGGTATGTGGGAGGAAGCCGCAGTGCTTCCCGGGTCCTCAGAACTGTGAGGCTGACGCTCTAACCAGTCGGTCACCGTGCCGCCTTCCAGGAAATAATGTATCTTTATTCATCTATTAATGCCAGTGAGGCATAATGACAGACAGAACAAATAAATGCTCTTCTATTAGATGACAGGAAGTACATACAGTAATTCATGTATCCACTTTTTGTGACATTTTTGTTTGTGGGTGTGCCATGAGATTTGTCAATTGTAAAATATGTGCCTAGGCTCCATAAAGGTTAGAAATCACTGGTTGAGATATTTGAACACAAGTAACATTACAACAGTCTAATCGTGTTCTTATTTGTGGATGGCGTGGTGACACCCAGTGAGGACATGCAATAACTAACCAAGAGAACAACATGAGAGAGGACAGAAAAGGGCAGGACAGGACAGGATGTGGGAAATGAGCAAGGCAGTGCTACTGATGAGTGGTGTGGTGGGATTGTTTTTTTAGTGTCTAAACACTTGGAAGAACCTGTGAATTGTTAGTATAACCTGTGTTGTTATTAGTGGTCCCAGTACAAGCAATTGAAGCCTATAGTGTGTCTATCAAACTTATTAGTGAATGAACACCATATCACATGCACGTTAGTCAACTGATGTACGGAGTTGCTGAGCTGGCACATTGAGGGAGGGTGGGCCCGGCCCCCTCCACCCACAAGCGGGAGCCAAGTCAGTGAGCCCGTCCAGCCGGGGACCCAAGCAGGGTGACGCCAGCCGGGACTCAGGGAGGTCCCCAGCCCAACCGAAGCGACCAGACCTGTCCCAAAGGGAGGGGCCTCCCCAGCATGACACTGCCATCCCCCCTGTGTATGACGCATTAAAACTGGAGGACTGGCAGGGCAGAGAAGGGGTATGGGGGGCGACCAGCCCTGAAACCAGCACAGATGTGTCATCACCAGGCCTGGCTCCTGCCCCATCATACCTCGTGCCAATCCCCCAGGGGACCCTGAATGAGATGTAAATGTGCCAAATGTGGGGAAATATCTACAGTGTAAGTACTAAAAATGTGCAAAGTGTGTGACGTGAGAGGACAGACTCCTGCAGGTCCGGCACGGCCCAACCGCCTGGAAGACCACAGAGAAAAGGGTGGCAGCCCCTCTCCACCCAAGTCTCCGCTAAGGAGCAGAAGTCTTTTTTTTTTTGTCCTGTTCGGCTGTTAGGTCAACCAGAAAGGAGGATCTGTATCCCTTTTATGCCGGAGACAGAAAAAAGTTAAAGAGGATTGACCGAAAAAACAAAAGGGAGAGACAGTGAAAAGATAACTAAATAATATAGGAAGAAAAGAAAAGAAAAAACAGGACATTAGCTGTAGGAAATATGAAGAAAGTAAATCATTACACGCTTAGTACAATGACACATTAGATTCAAGTGTTGTATGGGGCAGTAGTGCGGCACCCTGTGACGGAAGGACAGGACAATATAGGATAGGACTGGACAGGACAAGGACCAGAGGGGAAGCATGCAGGTCATAGGTAGTGGTCCCGGCTGTACACCTGAAGTGTGGTGGGAGTGTTCTAAACAACTATAGAAACAGATTGCAAATGAGGGGATACCCAGGAAGTTCACATAGTTATGAGTTATTTATCACAATGAGTGAGTGGCCTCACACCAAGCGAATAAGTCCCAGAAGAGAGTATCTGCGGACACATGCAAGTCAATTGACACTGTCTCGCATGCACAATAACCTTCAGAGGGGAGCTGTAAGTAAGTGAGTGATTAAGAGGCATCATCAGGCAGAAATGAACTAAGTTCAGTTCACTTTCGCCCAAAATATGAACTCGTTCATGAACTTTCATTCATTGAACTCGTTCAGGTACAAGACTGGTCATGTCATTCAGCTCGTCCATGTACAGCCCTTTGGTCTCTGTGTAGTTTAGATGCATTTTAAAACAGAAGAAACAATATTGGCCAGAAGCGACTACGTAAGAGTAGCTTCACATAGACACAGAAACACACCTCCCTCCGCAATGGACCTGGTGCAGGCCCTGTCTGGGACCCAGAGACTTGGTACTAATGAGACTAAATGAGGCTGGAGCCTCTCTGTGAAGAGGTCAGAGCATGTCAACAGTCAGTCATGCAGCTGGTAACAATACTGGTTGGAACACGTGCAAACCAGTTACACAAACTGTCTAATCAGTGAAGGAGCAGTGGAAACAGAAAATCTGTTTTTTCAGTCACCTAGCTTTGCTTCACTACTGCACTACTAGTTTGCTTGCAGTCAAAGATTTTAGTGGCTAGATAAGCAAGAATAAGTAAGAAACAGTTGTTCGTCAACCAACCTACCTGTCAGTTGCTAATAGCTGAGTTCTGACATGGATGTGCTGATTAAAAGCAGTGAAGGAGGGGGCAGGACTGGGCTGATGTAAGGCAGGAGGGAGGCCAAGTAATAGTGACACAGGCCAGGCCTTGGTTTTCCTCAGCATGAGGCAGAATTGTGCTGACCATGTCTCATGGGGTGATTGGGAATCCGTGGGGGTGGGGGTTGAGCGGATTGAAAGAAGTTTATTTGCCTGTGGGTTATATAGGCTTCCTTCAAAAACAAACAGAAGTAATTTTGTTTGCCGTGTGTTTTAGCAGCTGTGACCTCCTATATGACTAAAGCTTGACCTCATCCTTGCAGCCTTGAGGGATTTCAGCTCCTTAAATGTTCACCAATGAATGGATCCCATTTTTTTTCTGCAGGTATAATTTTAGTGTCTTAACAATTACTACAAACACTGTTTGGGTAAAGTGTGTAGGTGGCAGGACATGATGTAGAGACGTATTGTTGTCATTATGTCGCAAGTTCTTGTTTTGGTCTAAACACCTGTACCTGTGTATTCTATCATTCAGGTGTTGGTGGTGAGATAGAAATGCCCATAGTGTGCTCACTAGGCAATCAACCCTCTGGAACAAGACCAGCTCAGGTCATAAATGAGTGAAAAACAAAACCTCAGTTAAGCATCTACTTGGACTGATTCAGACATTTGCTCTTATGGGTGATGAAGAAAGCTTTGTTTTGGGGTTTCCTTGATAAAAATAAATTTACATACTAGAAAATCAACAAGCACTAGAAATCTGTTTTAAAGGCTAAACCAGTACTTGAAACAGACTATTTCTATGACTCAAGGGCTGGGAGATGATGATTGCGATGTTGCCATAGAGATTAATATAACCAAATATTGTGCATGAAAATTCACGACAAAGTTTTGCAACAGCTGTTCTATGACCACAAACTTCAAGTAGTCAATTCTTGACATTCTAGTTTTCTGTACTGAAACTCCTCATTTGAGCGACAGGACTGAAATAACAGGAATGACTTTTTAGCATAATTTAGCAACTACTAAAAATATAGCCACATGTCATTTATGCTAATAGTATGTTGACAGTAAGCACAAGTGATTCAACAAAGAAGTGATTCTCGCCCGAAGATAGCTGGGATAGGCTCCAGCACGCCCACGATCCTAAGGAGGATAAGCGGTACAGAAAATGGATGGATGAATATTTCTTTTAGAAAGTGGGGACAGGCATTAAATGCTATTTTCCCAGTGTTCTATGTAGTTTAAATTAATCTTTGAAGTTATTTTTTTATTGTATATACAATTAGCTCAATGTGCAGGACTTTATTAAAAAATGCATTTTGCACTTAATTTTATCATCCATTTATACATTGTATTTCCAGGGGACACAAATGGCACTGATTCGGTGGATTGGCCCAGAAGCTGTAACATAGTATGCAGGATTCTTATGATTGAAGGCATTTGATTTTTCTCTGTAGAAAACAATACATTTACATCATTATTTAAAATCAAGTGTCTGAATTAAATGTATAATGATGAGTCAATTCAGCTGTGTAGTTAGTTGTTGGCTTCATCTACTAACAATACAATTGATGAATTGTTTTGTCTGTCTTGCCTATGCAAAGCATCACATGCAGTAACCATTGAAATAAAGTTCTATCGAAAAAAATATAGTTCAATCATTCCAGTTTGGATTTTTTTTAAAGGTTGCAATGGAAAACATTGTTTAATATTAGTTAAAAAACAAAACAAAACAAAACAATAAAGACACGTGGCGAAAGCTGTGGGTCTATTTGTTTCTCCATCTTTTTCCGCCTTTCCTTTGCCTGCTTTCTGCTTCTTCATTCTAATGTGGTTTATTTAATCTTTGAGAGGCTCATGCAATACCACTCGCTCCCACCCCACCCCCATCTTGGCAACTTTCTCACATGAAGGATAAAGGCTATGAAGAGAGTGTGAGTGTGACTGAACAGAGAATGAATTCATGGTGGTTTTGCTCTGCTTCTTATCAATTTCCTGGGTCAGTGAATGCAGCTCTCAGAGGAGGGCCAATTCAGTTTAAGACCTGAAGAAAACCCCCAACAAAACAAAAAAACTATCCACTCAATCCTGTATTTCACTTCCACTTGCATGGAATCAACAAATACTCTATGTACTGGACATAAGTAAATTAATTAAGGAATCTGAAGAAAAGAAAAGGTGATGTAACACAGTATTAAACATGACTCTGTCCCAGCTTTTTTGGAACGTGTTGCAGCCATAAAATTCTTAGTTAATAATTATTTGCTACAAACAATAAAGTTGATCAGTTTGAACATTAAATATCTTGTCTTTGTAGTGTATTCAATTAAATATAGGTCGAACATGATTTGTAAATCATTGTATTCTGTTTTTATTTATGTTTAACACAATGACCCAATTTCATTGGAATTGGTGTTGTAATTGATCCAGAACCATGGTTCTTCAAAAAAACAATGCCACAGCACTAGAATTTCCCAAAAGTGAACGAAGCCAATATGATTTTGGATTTCCTGATGCTCTCGCAAAGTCTTTATTGATGCTTATTTATCCAAATCACAGTAACCCATACTTAGTGGCCTGTCTATAATGACTGGGCCCTTTTGCAGCTATGCACTGGTTAGGAACAAATAAAAGAGGAGGGATATTGGGTATCATAAATTATTTGTGGTGCAGGTAGCCCCCATCTCCATCCCCCTGGTGTGTGTGTTGGGGACGGGAGGGGAGGTATTACAGGATATTAAATGGTAATGGAAGGTCAAAAGCACAACGGTCCATGGGAAAATGTCTCACTGCGGCCCAACATTGGTCTTGGGACTCTGGGAGGTAAAATGAGGTCGCCCTGCCGCAAGGGATCATTATAGAATTGGGTGAGGTGGTTATGGACAGATTTGGGGGGCGATTAGGATGCCAGACCCCCTCTCAACCACCTACCCCATCATCATCCTTCCAAAACCAAAGTTTCCCTTGCTTACTTGGTCCATGGAAAAAGGCTCCCCGTTGTCTTTTGGGTAGAGCAGGGAAACACTGATGAGAAAAGAGGTCACCAATATGGTACCAAAATACTTTAGTTATCAACTGAAAATTAGCAGAATGAAATTATTGGTGTTTTCGTGTTTCTAGAGTAGTTGTCCTTCTATGTAACAATTGACCTATGAAGCATTTTTGACAATTCAAGTATAAAGCCAACATTGTCAAAGCAGACCCCAACCACATGGACCAAAAAAAAACAAAAAAACTGCAATACAGATGCAGATCCAGTGGCTGTTGTTTTACTAGGTGCTTTATTGCTCAGTGACTTTTTTTTGTGTGTGTCAATGTCTTTATGTCTCAAAAGTGTTCTCTGTCAATTGACTGTCTGTTGTCGTACTAGAGCGGCTCCAACTACCGGAGGCAAATTCCTTGTGTGTTTTTTTTGGACATACTTGGCAAATAAAGATGATTCTGATAGGTGAAGAAGCACTCCAAGCACAAACAATCCAGCAGCGCTATAGTCTACCTCTGTTGTTTTGGTTGTGACATACTCGCACATTCACAGACTGATCACTTAGAGTTACAAACTAGTTCTGTATTTGGCACTTTAACTGCTTCCACAGTATTTTCTAATTGTTGAAATCACTGTGTCCACATACATGGAATGTTTTTTTCCATAAAAGAACAAACTGCACATTTATACAGTATTTACAATAGTCAAGACTTTGAAAATTACTAACGCTGGAGATTAGCTGAACAAAATAAGGATTCATCCAGACATGAAAGAAATGAACAGTGAGACAGGAAGAGTCTGGGGGAGACTAACTTGGATTTCACATTTCTTTTATTTAACAGTACTGTCTAAACCCAGAATGAAAACTACCAACAGATCGTATACAGCAGTGGTAACCTTGTTGGAGGTACGGAACCCCGCCAGCTTAATCTGGAGTTCACGGAACACTTCCTAATTTTAAAAATAAAATATTGTTTATTTCTAACTCAAAACAGGTATATATTTTATTGTCTGTGTAGCTTCTCAGTCATCCAGGTCATGCACGAAATGAACCATGTATCAGTTGCACACAAAATCACTGTGTTAAAAGAACAAAACCAATAAAACTTTAATTTCACACACACACACACACACACACACATAATTCAATTTAATGAAAATTTACTGTCAGTGAATGTGAATTTTGCTGTTGCCATTCCCCTTGGTGAGTGCCACTGTCATGTCAGAGGAACGGACTTCGTTGTGTAAACTCACAACAAAATTTGTTCCTTGATGTTATTTGTACAATCCTTGAAAAGGGTTCGTCGGTAAGAGTACATTTTTTAGGCTCTTTTTTATTATTGGATGCGCTGTCTGACGCCACAGGAATGCTACTCAACTCTAGTGTATCATTGAAATGTCTTTAAATAAAGAAAATTTTAAAAAATAAAAACAAAAAAAGCGCAGTGCCGTAATGGTAAACGCCCACCTTGATGCAGAGTTGGGTTTTGAACGGCACGAACACGGCATTAAAAGTGCAGTGTAAGAAGGCTTCTACGGATACATGCAACCACGCACACACGGTGTGTGTCGAGTCCTCCGTTGAACCCCAACGACTGCCTCACCGAACCCCTGGGGTTCAATCGAACCCATGTTAAGAACCACTGGTATACAGGGATGCGTTTGGATTTTGCACGTGTGACCGGCATCACCCGCACCATCCATTTCATCCAGCAACACTTCTGGTGGCCCAGCCTAGTCAAAGACACCCGAGAGTTTGTCCTAGCCTACTCGGTCTGTGCCCGAGGTACGGCTTCACATCAACCCCAAGCTGGTCTGCTGCGCCCCTTACCCATTCCAAGCCGCCCTTGGTCCCACATCTCCCTGGACTTTGTCACTAGCCTACCCCCATCTGAATGTAACACAGTCATCCTCACCATTATTAACGGGTTCTCCAAGTGTGTTTACTATGTACCTCTTCCCAAATTGCCCTCAGCCTTTGAGACTTCTAACCTTCTTGTCTTCCACGTATTCAGACTTCATGGTATCCCTATTGAAGACTGGGGTCTTCAGTTCTCATCCCCAGTCTGGAAAGACTGCAAGGCAGTGGGCGCAGCAGCCAGTCTGTGGTCCGGCTACCGTCCCTAAACCAATGGCCAGAGGGAGTGGGCAAATCAAAACCTGGAATTCACTCTTCGTTGCGTTGCTGCTCGCCACCCTGCCTCCTGGTGCACCTTCTTCCTGTGGGTGGAATATGCCCACAACTCCCACAGCTCTGCCAATCTGTATGGAAGGGCTCGGTCGACGGAGAAGAACAAGTGGCTTGTGGCTCTACATTGATCTCCTACTCTGGAATACATGTTGGGTCAGATGGTTGGCTCTCCTCCCCTGACCTTCCACTCCAAACGGAATCCCTTTAACTCACTCCTCGCTACATTGGTCCATTCCCTATCACCAAACTCATTAATCCCACCTCTGTTCAGTTAAAACTTCCCCAATCCCTCAATATCCATCGAACATTCTACATGTCCCTGCTTAAAACGGTGTCCACCAGCACTCTTAGCCCTACGGCCGTACCTCCTCCGTGTCATCGATGGCAGTCCTGCCTTCACAGTGTCGCACACCCTGGATGTGCGGCCCCGGGGCAGAGGATTTCAGTTTTTGGTGGACTGGGAGGGATATGGCCCTGAAGAATGAGCATGGATTTCGCGCAAATCGATTTTGGGCGACTCCCTTATTAGGGACTTCTATGCCGCTCACCTTGGGAAGCCTGGTGGGACGCCTGGGGACATCCTTTGACAGGGGGGTATTGTCATGACCCATGCCCTCCAGTTCCTCCCTGGGGCATGGGTGGCAGTTTGCACCCTGACCCTCTGTCTCTCACCCTATCGCTCTTCCAGCAATCAGCATGACCTGTGCCGCACACGGTCTTCAAGCTGCTATGATTACAACCTGCATTTAAAGCCTGTCAAGCCCAGCAAGCCTTCTCCTGAGAATTGACCATTGTCTGTGACTCACCGGCCGACTCTCGTACTTCCAGGTTTCTTGTGGTACAGTAACTTTCCCAAGACCCGCTACTGTACTTACCCGATTGTGTTCTTTCCCGTCTCCAGCGTTCCTCCCTTGCCTGCCTCGCCTCTCTGCCTGCTCCAGCCTCGCTCCCAAGCCACTCCACCTGGTCACGTTCCCGCTCTATGCTCACTCGTTGTCCTGCCGGTCCACATCCCATCTTGGATATCCTTACCCTGTGTCAACATGCAATAAACCACTCTTAATTAACTCCCTCCGCCTCAGTCTGCTCTTGGGTCCAATCCAACTCAGATCGTAACACAATAAATGTTGAAAATAGGTAGAAAGGTGAAAAGGGACATATCATTTACACTCCATCACCTTTCCTACCCTTCATTCAGTGGCCACAATTGTTTCTTCATTCCCAGCAGTTCCACTATCGCCTTGCCTGAAAACTATTCTGTTGTTCTTCAGAATTTTTACATTACCATTGAGAAAGTAATCATGCTTTTTTGCCTGTGCTATGCAAAGTAAGATGTTCCCTAATACACTCCCCCTTTCCGTTATCATCAATCGCTTTTAGGATATTTAATTCATGTTCACTGGTATAGGCTGGATGAGACAAAAGACTGAGCCAAGCAAAATCCTCAAATCTTGTTCCCTTTCAGTCAAGACCCCCTCAAGCCCACCCATTCACCTAACACCACCCATGACCTGTTCTTCCATCCTCAGTCATTTATAAAAATCCCTGCTGGGAGTTGAATAGAAGCTCCAAATTTCCACATGAAGAAAGCAGCCAACAACGATACTCTCTCCCCTGGCAAGTTTATTTGTCTTCGAGCTGTGAGAAAACCTGGTGGGGCTGCGGTTATGAATATTCATGCCACCGAGTTCCTTGTCAATCAGTCAAATAGAGCTGAGGAGGGAGTTTTCCTTTGGCTAAGTGACATGCTAATTCAGATTCCAAATGTTTCTTATTATTTCTCAAAGTATATCTAAACCTAAGAATCAAATTCACACACAAAAAATCAAGCAAACTACAATTACACTTTCTGTAACTGTAACCATTCATCCTTATAAAATGTATATGTCAAATGTTATGTTCTTTAGTTACATTCGTAATATATTGCTTGAATGTTGACTGCAAGGACCTTCATGGTGAGCGTGATCTTTATCTAATGTGGGCCTGGCCTTGGAAAACAAGAGCTGAAGAGGGGGGCGTTGAGAGTAATGAGAAAAAGAATGGGTAAAGAGACAGTCGGGGGAAAAAAGCTCTGCTGGACACCCCTCACAGAGGCATGATTCCAGCTATTCACAAATGGATTCAAATGCAAATCCAGAAGTGAAGATCCTGAGGCAATCCAACTTTTATTTGACCAAATGTGGCTACACCACCAACAGACGTGAACCACACATCCTCCACAACACAGTTTGCCACTTAATGTGTGTAATAGTGTGTACATATACTTTTAATTTGAAGTAAGATACAAATGCTGAAAAATTTCATTCATTTTTACTGCTGTAGAGCCCTTCAGAAGCATTGATTTGTTTCAAGTGCTTTTCTACCTACATTTCCTCTTTAGACTTTTAATTGCAAATTGCTACGTAGCCACTGCCCATCGGTCCCAAACCCATATAAAAATGGTTGGGTTGTGTCAGGAAGGGCATCAGGTGTAAACTGTGCCAAACAATCATGACAGTCACTCTCTGTGGGGCAAGTCACAACAAAACAACTTTTGAGTGTAAATTATAGAGGATGGTAACTGCACCATAACGTGCACATTTTGGCCCATCCCTATTTTACTTTTTCTGTTCCCACCTCCTAGCCCTTCCAGCGAGGGAGTCAGAAATGAACCTGAACTGATTGGGAGTCAAAAGCAGTTGCTAGGGGAGGTTCATTGGAGTAGAAGCAGTTGCCGGGGTAGCAGTGGAGGTGGTCAGTTGCCATGGCAGAGTGGGGGCTGGCTGGGCTGTGTGGCTCGTCCCGTTGGTTGCTTGGGAATGCCGAAGAAATTGGGTGAGTGCTAAAGCCATTAGGGAATCCTTACCATATGAAAGGCAGAGGGGGTGTGGCTGGCTGAAGATGAGTCCTGGGAGGATAACTCCACTGTCAAACAGCAGGAGTCCAACAAAACACCTTTTCATTGGCCATTACTGCACCCCCTCTTCCCCCACACCACCTAACACACAGACAAATGCAACCGCCACTCTGTGCTCTGATCCTAGCTGAGCCTATTCAGAGCCAGCCACTCTGACCAGAAAATAAGGGAATTCCCCCTGAAGTAATGGAATGACACCATGTCCAGACAGAAGAGTAAAGAGAAAGACAACGTCAAGCATACTGTAGTGAAGTCTGTGGGTAGTCACTGTTGTTGTACTTTGAACTGGTATCCAAATATATTCATTCACATAACTAGAAGTAACAGCTAACTGGAACAACAAGCAAAGGAAACCAGTGTGTCTGATTGTGTGTGAAGACACAGCCGCAGGTATGGGCAGCAGCACGGAGAAGGAGTGATAAAAGCCAGCCTCAGTTTCCCGTTCCTAACAGGCTAATGGTGGGGATTTACAGGCCTTTTATTATGATTGCATCAATTAGTCGTAATGCGCACCAGTCCTCTGACTGACTGACTGTCTCACTGACTTCTTTGTCTGCCACGGGACAAATGTTGCACACTGGAACCAAAGAGGAAATGGATAATATAATACAGGATGGAACAAATAGTGTTAAATTTGCAATAATTAGGGAATTAGCTCCGTCGACACCATAGCTGATTGTTACACTGTATGTGAGGGTGGTAAACAAAAGAAAAGTAACAAAAATACAGTATATAGTTGTGAAGATAAGATGTATAGATGAAGGAAAGATAAAACAAGCAATGCCTCCTTCATCGCACTTTGTGCTTTGCAAAGGTAACAATCATTGTGTGTTTAAGAGTTTGTGTTTTGTCTGGTCTTAATTAGTTTTTATCCATACATGTGGCACTTGATCATCCCAAATCAAACCATCAACAATCTAAGCTGCTGAGGTCATTTTGTTATACTCGTATTTTAAGGGACTTTGAAGTTCAATGATCGCCGGTACGACCATCTGCTACAGCTGCAGCTCTTAGTGACTCACTGTCGATGGCTGAAGTGGTTGAGAATTATGGCTCGCTGATGAGTGGCTGATCTTATGGATTCCTCTCCAAGAGCCATTAAAATGGGTTCTTCTCTAAATACAACAGTTGCTTTTTTAACACTGCTGACCTCACCTTACATTATATTGAGTAAACTATAGTACAACAGTAATATTTTCTAATATTAAACCTGTGGAACTGTTTTGTATTAACGTCCCTCAGCATAGTGCGACTACAATTGTTAGGTTTCATGCTGTTACACGTGTAGTATGTCTTGGAAGTAGTGTGGTGGAAGCGTGCAGTTAAAACCTGAGATTCGATTTAAAGACATAAAGACCATCACAACTAAGCTGCAGTAATATAACCCATTTTTTGTAGAGGATAAAGAATATATTTCTGTGACTACTGTTATATTTCCTGTGTTTAAATGTTTCTGTATGTGTGTGTTTTAGTATGAGTTATTTAAAGGTCTATACCACCTCAACTTCGAAGCTAATTTCTTTAGCTCATCTATGGCATTTCAAATTTTGTGTTAGCATTAAGCTAATGGACTTTGTAAAACAAAGCTATGTGTTTGGTTAAATATAAAACATGTAAAGCCCAATTATTTTAGTTTTACAGTAAACGTCAACAGTGAGTGTCAATAAACAGCTTGAAGCAAGCACACTTTTTGAACTTTTTCCTTTCTCCCAAACTGCACACAGCATGCTCAAAGAGGGGAGAACACATTGTATGCCCAGCTTTTCTCTGTTCTCAATTTGCTGTTCACATGGTGCAATAGCTCAAGATCGAACCACATGATGTCCATCCATGTTAGCGTGACTACGAGAAATTCAAGTCAACACGATTTTTCTTGATTTCGGTGGGTATACAAGTTTCAATAACTGGGCTGAATTTCCATAACTGTTCTGAATTGTATGTGTTTGTGTAATGTGTATCCCAATCCATTCAAACAATAAAAATGACAAGGAGAGATCTTGGAACCACAATGTAGTTACCACTAGATAAGCTAACAGTTAGCTTCGTTTCTTATTCAAACAATAATAATAAGATAACTCCTGGAATTATTTTTGTGATTCCTTTATAATGGCATGTAATGCAAAAGAGAAAAACAACATGTTTTATAGTTTCTTTATTTTTCTTTTAAGTGACCGCTCAGTAATGCGATGAAATTGTGGTCACATCTGATCCAACTCGCTTCTTTCCCGATTATGAGTCAGCAGTGAGGTCGTGAATGACTCAATGTGTGTGGGACTAACGTGGGCGTAAACCCTGTGGTTGGGAGTATGACTAAGGGGCGATTTAATAGTCTCTGGATGTTTATGTGAGTGTCAGGAGGGTGAGCAAGAGGGGTGTGTTCCTGATGGTATCTTGTGATTGGCCGATGCCAAGGGAGGAGCCAAAGACAGATGTTGGTCATAACGGAATTAAATAATTGCTGTGTTGGCAATAAATGTGAGGTGGACATTATATCTAATCAATATGGATTCATTTTAATGCACAAACTCAAAGGTCTGTTATGTCTATTTTTCATTTGTTGGCTGCTGGATTTAGAAGTGCAAATCTTTTACTTTATTCATCAGAATAATTTCATCCCAGAACATTCTAGCTACAACCAAACAGGTTGTAACATATCAGTCAGAGGACTTGCATGTTGTTTTAGGTGTTTGTTTTCCTACTCATTTATTGCATAATTAAGAGGGCTTGTTGATACTTATTCAGACTTGAGATGAATGTGAATGGAATGTGATTCAAAAAGCATTTTGTTATTATGTATACATAACTCTGGTTTCTATGGGCTGAAATATGTGCCAGCAGGAACTGAATTTGAATCATTTATACTTGAATTTGAATTTCTACACTTGAATAATTGCATTTACAAACTGAATTTGAATTTGTATTGTTTTATTTGAAACATTGTATTTAAAAACTGAATCTGAAGAGTATAATTTGAAATTGAATGTATTAGTTTGAAACTGAAGTCCAGTAAACTTGAAAGTGATGTAAGATTTTTTTTATCCGCAATGAAAATTCAAATTATATATTTTCACATTTAGTTTGATCATTTCAGATTCAGTTCGACAAATTGGATTTCAAATGAGCTGTGACAGACATCCAGGAACTGTAAGGAATTGCATCCCTTGTCCATTTTCTTTTGGACATTAGCAGGTGGTAAGCAGCTTGGATTTGGAAAAAAAAAAATAATGGTTTGGTCTCTGGTTTCACTGATGGTGGAGTGGTACACTCGCCTGACTTTGGTGCAGGCAGTGTGGGTTCAGTTCCCACTCAGTGACGGTGTGAATGTGAGTGCGAATGGTTGCCCGTGTCTATATGTGCCCTGCGACTGACTGGCGACCAGTTCAGGGTGTAGTCCGCCTTTCGCCCGAAGTCAGCTGGGATAGACTCCAGCGTCCCGAGACCCTAACCAGGATAAGCGGTGTTGAAAATGGATGGATGAAATGGATGGTCTCTGGTTCGGTTTGGTGGTTTCGAGATGTAAATACACATCAAACACACTCCAATGCTTGGATTCATTCAGTATTTATAGGAAAAGAATTCGAACACATCAGGTTTACAGTATATTGAAAAATGTGACTTATAATAAGAATTATAGGTGCCATGGAATGCAGTAATAGAGTATAGTCAATGTTTATCTCTAATAACTTGGAAACTGCGCCATGGTTTTTAAGTTTGAAACTGTGAGGCCAAATTTCAACCCTCTAACCTTTGACTTTAACAGTTTTGTCTTTGGTGGAAAACATCAAACTCCAACGGCTACATAAGGGCTGGACTCCAATTCCTTCATGTAAACCCCCTAAATTCATTTGAAACAGTGCTGTCTGTATCGAGATGTGCTGTGTGCTTTTTCTACCCCTAGGTGGCAGTAAAGCCTAAGGCATGGAGCTCAATGCACCAGCGACTTTCATGCCTGGATGGCGTTACGGTGGGAAAAAAACGGAAAGACAACTTCGTCACGTCGGTGTGATACGTCCTTTCCTATGTTCGAAAGGAAGCACCTTTTTATCTCTTTCTGACCGTATGATGCATTCCACAAAGGTTAAGAAAATGTGGTGTAAAGATTAAAATACTGTCGACAGTTAGAAGATTTGACTTCCCGGAGAGTCCCTGTGTCACATGATAAAAAACAAAGGCACTGATTGGTCGAAGACGAGATCTTTGCATCGCCGATGGATTGCTATTCCTTACAGTTCCCGGAGTCTGTCAGAGCTAATTTGAAATTGAATTTGTCGAACTGAATCTGAAATGATCAAACTGAATGTGAAAATATATAACTTGAATTTTCATTGCGGATAAAAAAATCTTACATTCACTTTCAAGTTTATTGGACTTCAGATTCAAACTCATAAATTCAATTTGAAATTATACTCTTCAGATTCAGTTTTTAAATGCAATGTTTCAAATTAAATAATACAAATTCAAATTCTGTTTTTCAAATTCAGTTTGAAAATGCAATTATTCAAGTGCAGAAATACAAATTAGAGTATAAATGATTCACATTCAGTTCCTGCTGGCACATATTTCAGCCCATATGGTTCAGCTAAGAATATAACCTTTGTTGTTAGTTTGTCCAGTTCAATTTAATTCAGAAATTAGGATGTTGAAAATATTACAAAATCTAATGATTATGTTTTTGTCTGGATCTCTGGTGTTATTGTACTGTAATTGACACATATCCACTGGCGCCTTCACTGATTCATAGAGACACACAGGCATATGCGCACACACGCACACACACACACACACACACAAGCACACACAGCAGCAGCCAGAATGATTAGTCACGGAGGAGTCCCATTCCCTCACTGTGTTTATCAATTAACACTGCAAACGTGGGAAAGAGAAGCAGAAAAAAATCCAAGGGGATTAAACGGGAGACTGGCAGCAGCACATGTTGCCTGACTCTTTCCACGTTCTGTTACTTTCCTGTGTTGTCGCCTTCCTTTTGGCATGTTTTTGTCTTTGTCTTTGTCCATCTGTCCATGGGTTCAAATCCCTCCAAGTTTTATGGCTTTATGTTCTTTGAAGCCATGAAGACTACAAATGAACTCTATTATGATTTTCCTTTGCACTCACTTGTATGAGACCTTATGATGTAAAAAGATTGATACAGATGTTTTGTACTATTAGTGCTGATAGTATTTTTTTGAAAAACATACTGTGGAAGCTCAAAATTGGAATCCTCTGAGGGTCATGCAAGCAAATCCCTAAAACTATGACTCAAGTCACACAAAAAACCTGGGAGATCGGACTGTCCTCCTGCGTGGTGAAGTCATGTGGAATGTCAGAATATCTCACTAGACTCTCTCTGTTCAGCCAGCATTAAAGTTAGCGCTGTTTTGCTTTTTTTTGGCTTTTGTTTTTTTTGTTTTTGTTACAACTGTTGAAGCTCGTGTCCTAGTGTCCAGCATTGAGTATTTCAGTGCTCGTCTATCCGGTATGATGCGACTTGAGTTGATGACTAGTGAGTGAGCCTAGTATGTCGAGGCAAAAGAGACGGTGAAGTCCAGCTAGCTGCCAACTGGCCAGTCACTGTACTTATGTTATCAAAGAGAGATTTAGATTATTTCCTTTCCTAAAATCTGAACACATCAGAGGTCAACTGCATCCAAGAATAAATTGTTCGGGGGCTTTAAGATTGCATTATTTCATGTATAAGATACAGTGTATCAGAGAAGAATATCTGAAACCAAACTGAACTCAATCATTATGTACTTCTTGGGGTATTTCACATTTACCAAATTATGGGGATCTATTGGCTTGATGCTGCATCAGAAATCAGCTGTTAAAACTTTGAGCCATTCATCACAATGCACAAACGGACTACTAACAGACCCATACAGGCTCAGTGGGCTCTATCACTTATGGTACATAAAGAAAGCTGGTCCATCAAGAATCATTGATGCAAACTTAATTTAAATACGACAAGTTAGCCTACATTTCTGTTCCAAAACTGCTGGCTTTATTAAAACAAAGACATTTTGACAAAATAGCAGAAGGGGACCATATTGCACCTGAATTTAAAAAAGGTGCTGTTCCCACATCTGCCATACTCCATGTTTGTTAAATGACCATCAACCCACTCAGACATCCACACCATGGGAAACAGTTTCCCTGTAACTTCAACAAGAATAACATCTCCATGTTTAGCCTTCAGAAGTCCTTCTTTGGGCGAGATTGCTTCGGACCAAGACTGTGGGAATGTTGTGGAGTTTGAACTTCACTGTTGTTACCACTCAGCCATTTTGGACACATAAGGCCCCACACGGAGCCAGCTGTTTGTTCAAGCCCAACTAAGCTGTTGGTATTAGAACCAAATTGACCCATGGAGGGCCAATTGGGACTGAGTGAGGAATCAGGCTTAGATCAGTGGCGCAAAAAATGGTTTAACAATGAGAGCTGTGAAATGTATCTTCTGCTGGTGGGACAGAAAAAGTCCATTTTTTTTGTGTCTCTTCACCCCAACCTTAGTTATTAATTTACTCAATTTGAACATGTTCATTTATAACTGGAGTTGAGCACAAGTCAGCCAGCCTTTGTTTGTCCAAAAGACAAAGGCATCTCAGGGTCTTTTTCTGGCTGCTGCTGTGTTGTGGGGATGGAGTGTCATGCATACTGATGTTGTTTGAACTTCTGCTCACTGTTTATGCACATCCTGTCTCACTCTTAAAACTGGGATTAAGTCTCTCTCTCTCTCTCTCTGTCTCTCTCGCTCTCTCTCTCAGAAAGTTTAAAGAACAAAAAGCAAAGAAAACAATAAAACACTCACAGGTTCTTGATGAATAATGGTAACACATAGCGTAGACCTAGTCCATTGGTGGTCAGATTGCTAGTGTGAGCAGCTACCATTAAGGCCCGACCGATTTTAATCAGTCGATATTAGCCCTTTTCAAACTGGCAAAAATCGGCCGATTTTTTTATTATTATTTTTTTACCACAGTAACACCTTGCAACATAAGACAAAGATAATGACATTCAAACAAGCATTCAAAATAAAATAGGGAAAAATCAGCTAAAAAAATCAGCCAATTTTTCTCTCTTTTGTAAAGTTAAATATTAAAGGACAAAGGATTGTAAAAAAGTCAAATGTTCTGCCTGTAATTCATATCTTTATTGGCATAAGCGTTAATGGACCAAATATGTTTTATATTATTCATTTTATATACTTTTTAAATTAATTGGTCAATTAATCAGTTATCAGAATTGTATTCTGCCAAAAATCTGAATCAGCATTAGCCTATCAAAATCCATATCACTCGACAGGTAGTGCTTGTGAAGGCGCTAGCTAACACCACAGTAAACATCTTCAAGAATCGCTCCCTCTTGTCATCAGAAGAGCCAAAATATTTAAAATGTATATAAATCTTTTAGATGCACAGAAGCAAATTATCTGAACTACTGTTAAAAATAGCGTGTTTGGACGAGAGTAAAATCCGTGATTTAAATGGATATTGTCATCAATGGCATCTTTCTAACTTCTTATTCCACGGGCACAATGCTGTCAGAAACTGTTTTGCCATTTATCCCAGTCTCCTGGACGTGAAAGGCACAAATGATGTGCTCGACCAGTCCTGCCAGGCAACAGGTGGGCAGCCAAATGAGAAATTGAGCCTTTCTCTTGCTCTCATTTGCTGTGTCATTGTCTTTTATTCACAGTGCCTTGAAAAGGTATTTGCCATCTTCCTTTTTTCCTCCCTCCTTAATTCTTCTTCATCAATGATTTCTTAAGGTCTTATCCTAAAGTAATTATACATTATTGAATTAATAGTTAACTGATTAAGTTTTTGGAAAGCTGAGTTCAATTTCACTGGCCTGTTTACCACCAGATTTGTTGAATCAAGAAAGTACCTGTCAGACAAAGTAAGCTATGCCACAATCCAAAGACATTTACAAACAAATGAGAAACAGTGATTGAAATTCATCAGTCTGGAAATGGTTACAAAGCCATTTCCAAGGCTTTGAGACTGTAACAAACGACTGTCATCATCCATAAATGGAGAGAACTGGGAACACTGGCCAAACAAAATTACTCCAAGAATGGAATGACAACTCACCCAGGAGGTCACAAGACTCCACAACGACATCCAATTAACTGCAGGCCTTACTGGCATCACTTAAACTCAGTGCTCATGCCTCAACCGTAAGAAAGACACTGGGCAAAATGTCGCCCATGGGAGAGCTCTAAGGCGAAAACCACTGCTGACAATAAAAGAAAATAAAGGCTTATGTCACATTTGCGAATAAACATCTTGATGTTCTCCAGGACTTTTTGAGAAATATTCCGTGGCCTGACAAAACAAAAGTTTAACATTTTGGAAAGTGTGCACCTAGCGTTAAAAAAACCCACATCATTTTATAAAAAGAACAAAAGTCAAGCATCATGGTGGCAGTGTAATGGTCTGGTGTTGCTGATTGAGTTTTTCTGCTGCCGAACCTATTCAGTAATTTCCGCCAATGGTGGCACAACCAGATGTTAGGTTCAGGGGCTAATTACTTTTTCAGACAAGACAAGACTGGTTTGCCCCTTAGTAAATAAAAGTTTGTCAACTGCATTCAATATTTCGGTCATTTTTGTGAGATATTAAAATTAGTTTGATGATCTGAAAAATGTAAGGGTGGTAAAAAAGAAAAAACAGGAAGGGGCAAATACTTTTTTATGGCACAGAATTGACTTCCACATCCTTAAATAGTTTCACAGTGTAAGCATCAAAGTGCACAGATATCTCAGGAAACTCTTGAAAACCTTGATGTACCTCCTTGTCGTGATGCTGGGCCCACTACAAACACAGCACCTTTTTCCCTGACCATCTCTCTGTGGGAGTAAAGGCACCTTATCATTTTCAAAGTATCAGACTTGAATATCGGATAAATAAGGGCCAGGAAGCAAACACAATGCCTTCCTGGGGTAAAAAAGACAGCAAAGATTGTGTGTAAAGGGAGTCATACTATTATGTTAACCTCATTTAGGCCTACCTCTCTGCACTGGGGTCAGGGTCCACAATGGTGAGCAAAGATAAGTAATAACGAGGAAGAGCATGAAATGGAGTGGGATACGAACAGCATGCAAGTTCCCGCATTGAAAATGTCTCCCACTTCCCTTGGGAGAATGAAAACACACTGATAAGGAAAAGAAAGAATAGGACATTTCATCTTCCTGTGGGTATTGAGAACGATGGTGGCGATATGGCACAGTGTCAGAAGAGGAACGCATCAGAGATTGCAATTGGTAATATCAATGGTAAAATAAAATATGAAACGAGAAGATGCCCTAAAAGAAGGTGGAGGAGGGGAATAGTGAGGAGTAGAAAGACACTTCATTCACTCAAAAATGTGTGTGTGTGCGTGGGGGGGTGTTTACTTTCCTGTATGTTGATAAAGTGGGACAGGAAGGAAGCGTCCATGATGACCAGTAAACTCCACTTTCTGTGCCAGAGCCATTACCGCTGCATTGTTCTCCATCAGCTGCTGTTGTTGACCCTGTTTTCATTATCTCATTGCTATTGTCTCAAGAGCTTTAAGTGGTGAGCCACATTCACATGATAACACACACATAGTCATGCAACCCCCCCCCCCCCACCCCCACACACACACATACACATAATAATGACCATGAATTGTGTCTTCCCTCTGTTGAACTACAGTTAAAGCAGAACAGATGGCCACTGTTGAGTCATTTTCCTGATGTATAGCTTTCATTAAAAAAAAAAAGCTTTCTACTTCAGGGATTCAATTATTTCTCTGTGACAAAGTGACCAACAGACTTTCACAGAAGTTTGGTATGTGATACTTTTCTGATCACATCAACACTCCTTTTAACCAAGCAAAAATGGAAACGCGAACAACTGCACATAGTGATGTTGAATACTCACTGTTCTGCCCACATGACGGTAAGGGGAATCAAATGTGCATAGCCTGTGTCATTATCTACATTTTTAACAACTTGTCCCAACTAAGGGCCATATTCTCCTGTGTGTTTAAGTCAAGAAAAGCGGGGAGCTGCATGCTTTTCTGGCTGTGCCCCTTCTCCCGCCGAGTCAAATCTGTCATTTACGCACCTTCCCGCCAGATACACACTCCGGGTGTAGCCACCCTGAAATGTGGGCGTTCTCTGTCAAATTTGCCATTCTCCTGTGGGCTTAAGCACCTTTCCACTTCCCCACTCGAGACACTGTTGAAAGTCTAGCGCCCCGTGAAGGTGAAACATCATATTGCACATTTTAATTCTGCTTACTGCTCAACCGGTGACGGGCCTGCGGTTGACTCATGCCGCCGGTCTGGGATATGACCTGGCCCATAATGTTCACCTACGCTCACCCACTGTCCAAAGACCATAATGTGTTCCTATCAACATTATGCCGATGGCTGAACATTTACATATTATACTGTTTCAATAATTGGTAGAATATAGCAGATTTTACTTCACCTGCAAGAAACTTTTCCACTTCAAAGATGCTGCTGGTGGGTTGGAATTTTTCTTAAAGCGCCGCTCACATTAACTGGAGGAATCGGAATGGTGCAATGGTAGGTTAGATTTTGAATAATCTGTTTTTATTTGATCAATGTCGGTCATGAAATCCGTTTAAGTGACTCGTCCGAATTCAGGTCGAAGAAATAAAAGTATACACACCCCTGTCCAATGCCAGGTTTTTGTAATATAAAATAATTTTGAACACGATAAATCAGTTTAAAACTTTTTCCACCATTAATGTGACCTAGAATTTTAAGAAGTCAACTGATTTATCTTTGTATCTTTTTGAGCAGGGAGGTGAAAATAAACAGCTGACATAAACTTGCATGTGACTGACTTGGACTTGACGTTGAACTTGCTGCCAGGTCACCATTGCAAAAGAGACGTTCTGTTTTAACTGGTCTTTTACCTGGTTAAATAAAGTTCAACTAAAATAAATAAAAATAAATCTGGTTGCACAAGGATGCACTCCCTCTTATAACGGTGATGTGGCTGTGTTCAGAAGTAACAGATCACATTCAAACTCATGTACAATAGGAGTCCACACACACCTGCCACCATTTCAAATTTTTAGTGCCCAAAACCAACAACAGATGCATAGGGCCTCACAGAAACATTATTATACCTATGGATAAAGTGTGTGTGTGTGTGTGTGTGCGTGTGTGTGAGAGAGAGAGAGAGAGAGAGAGACCGAGAGAGAGAGAGAGAGAGAAAGAGAGAGAAAGAGAGCGAGAGAAAAACAGAACATACCTCAGAAGATGCATCGTTACTTGTGACCATAAAATAGGGATGATTTTGCCATATGCCCAGCCAAAATACAGCAAAAACATCTGCAACAAGGTGTTTTCTCAAGTTACAAGTGGGCTGAAATATGGATGTTTGGGCAGTGACAAAACTACACTGCATGTTAAAGCTGTTGTTTTTCGTAGTCTGGAATATAGATGCGAGTAGCTCTCACGACTCACGAGTCACTTTGATTGGCCCCCAAAGCCCAATAGAAGACTTTGTGTACAGACGCGTCTTTCTTGTATCCTTTGTTTGGTGAACTTGAGTCAAACATCACCGTGGCAATGTTGGATTGGAGCAACGGCAGCCAATTGGAAAGTCGAAAACCAAAGTCTAAAAATAGGTCGCGTATGCAATTATTGATAAATGCATGGTAGGTTAATTGAAGACTCTAAATTGCTTGTAGGTGTGAATGTGAGTGCGAATGTTTTTTTTGTCTATATGTGATTGGCTGGCGACCAGTTCAGGGTGTACCCCGCCTCTCGCCCCAAAGTCAGCACCAGCATGCTCGTGACCCGAGTGAGGAAAGCAGTACGCAAAATGGATGGATGGAAAGTAGAGACATGTAAATCATTGTAACAGAGTACAAGTACTGTTTCTTTTTTAAATAAATGCATTAAAAGTACAATTTATCCAAAATGTTACTTGAGTAAATGTAACAGAGTAAATGTAGTGCGTCCCTACCCACCTCTGACACTGACTCCTTCATTGAATCATTCATTCCGTACCGCTTATAAATAAAAATTGTACCGGCATTATCAGATTACTAGCAACCTTTTATTGCTCAGTGATTGTTTTTCTTTCTGACTCAAAAGTATTCTCTGTCAATTGGCTGTCTGTTGTCGTACTAGAGCGGCTCCAACTACCAGAGACAAATTCCTTGTGTGTTTTTTGGACATACTTGGCAAAATAAAGATGATTCTGATTCTCATTCTCATTCTGAAACTACACTCAGTTACATCTGTATTTGCTTTAATTTTATGGCCTGGGTGTGTTTTTCATAAAAATATTTCCTGTAATAATGACTTCTTCATTAGCATAGGTTAGTGATAAACTATGGCATATTTTGACTTGTGTAAAAATTCAGGGTACGTCGCTGCTCTAGGAGTGGAACTCCATCCTACACTTAGGACCCTTATACACTGAAATATTTAACATGCATCCTAGGTGATACTTGACTTTTATTTTGGAAATAACAGTATTTTTATAGGCATGCGTCACAAAATGTATTACTTAGCGTGTAACAGTATGTATTTGTATTCAGTACGCCTCTATCGGACCCACACGGTATTAGGTAAGCGATAGGAGATGTAAGTGCTTATGCTCTAGCCACAAGACTACTCTGTGAAAAAGAAGGAAGACAACATTTTTAAGTATATATCCAGCAACTGATGCATTGTTCTAGAAATAAAAAGCTCTCATTCACAAAGGCATACAGACTTTCAATGCAAGGTCCTAGTAAAAGACAGGAAATAAATTACAGTCTACCTTATTTTGGCACATTTGTGTGAGTGTGTGAAAGGGACAAGGGTGTGATTGAAGGTCACAACGTGCGTATGAGTCAGTCCATGAAATGTTTAATGTATAAGGAACACTGCCACATTGGCCCGTGTGCCTTTTAGCCAATCATTTTTTTGGTAACACAAAGTTTCTTGAACGTTTATGCGGTGCAAAACCCAAACCACTGCTTGTCACAACATCCTGCTCATTCTGAGCCCCCACATGACTCTAATTCAGATACATTTGACTGTTTCACACTTCTTATACAGTTTTTGAGGAAAAGGTTGAACACCCTTTCAGAGAGCCACTGAAATGAAGCTTTTTGGAACTATAAAGGAAAAACAAGCATTTCAGACATTCTTTTCTCCCTAGTTTCTATCTCTACTGTATTTCTATCAGTCAAGGAGCAGACCGCAGGAGGAAGGGTTCTGATGTTTTCCGTGTAGCCATAAATAAGTCTATCCCTGCTCAAGCTTTATGGAATCCAGAACCTCTTTATCCCTTCCATGTGTTGCCCATGAGCCAGGGCCCTGAACCTTGACCTCAGAGCCTTTGACTCAGTTATCTAGAGCTCAAGGAAGACAGTGAATGTATGTTTACGCATGTGTATGTTAATGGGTGGAGTTCATCCAGGGTTGATTGTTCACCCCCTTGTGCATCACCTTACCTTCCAGGCACATTTTACTGGCTATGAATTACACGCACACAAAGACACACTTCAGCTGACCTTGGCCAACTCATACTCATGCACACCAGATTTAGGAGGGTCATATTTCCTCTTTAAGAAAAACACAGCTTAAAAATACATGAAAACACAAACATTTGTGTTTTTCACTTGATAAAGTTGCAATAAAAAGTATGTGAAGCCTTTGGAAGAACCTGGATTTCTGTATCGATCAATGTCACAACATTAGACAAAGAGTTTTCTTAAAAATACCACACAAACAATATGTTTACATTTTTTATTGAACAAATTTAAACATTTGCAATGCAGTTTGGAAAAGTGTGTGAACCTTTGGATTCAATTGCCCCTCCTTTGGCACCAATAACTTCAACCAAACATTTCCCCGAAGATGCAAATTAGACTTACACAACAGTCAAAAGGGATTTTGGACAAATCCTATCCTTATTCTTGGAATGTCTGGTGTGAATTGCTCTTATGAGGACATTCCACAGCATCTCAATCAGGTTGAGGACAGAACTCTGACTGGCATTTGCTAAAGCCATTCTGAAGTTGATTTACTTCTGTGCTTTGTATCGTAGTCCTTTTGCATAACCCATTTACTGTTGAGGTTCAATAGGTGGACAGTTGCAAAATGTCTTAACAAACTTGGGAATTATTTTTTTCCATCAAGCAAGGCAAACCATGATGCCCCCTCGCCCATGCTTCGCAGTTGTGGTTGAGGTTTTGATGGTGGTGTGCTGTACCTTTTTTCCACACATAGTGTTGTGTGTACCTTCCAAACAACTCAACTTTGGTTTCAGCTGTCCACACAGTGGTTTGCCAGTGGCGCTGTGGAGCATCCACATGCTCTTTTGCAAACTTCAAACATGAAGCCACCCATTACTCCATTCTTGGTTGAGATAAATTTAATGGAAGTTAATTTGAATGGTAGATTTACTTATCACGGATTTCTTAACAGAGAAGTTAGCATATGCCAGAACTTTCTGATAGTCTTTAGCCAACATGCTAAGGTTATTTTTTCCCTAAATGATTATTTTCCACTGCTCTGGCAGTCTTCTTTACAGTTCTGAACATTCTCCATTCATAACAATAGTCTTACCATGGAATGATTAACATCAAAGCTTTGGGGAGACTTTTGTAACCCTGTCCAGTTTCATGCAGTTCAACAATATTTAAGCATAGGTCTTTTGAGTGCTCTTTAGTGTGGAGCATGGTTCACCTCAGGAAATGCTTTGAAATAATAGCAAACTCAAAACTGGCAGCTTTAACCACACTTCAAATCTCATCACATTGATTGAATTCCAGGCTAGCAGACTCAGATTAGCTATTAGGGAAGGCGGGTCCCCCCCCCACACACATACCGAATGCTCACTCCCGCCTCCCTTAAGTCCTCTGAAAAGTACAGTTCATCGAAAATGTTATTTGAGTAAATGTAACGCGTTACTACCCACCTCCGGTTATCAATCTTTCCCACACACATATAGACGATACACTCACACAGATCCTCGCACATTCGCTTATAACAATTATACACTTATCATTAATATGCCAAGCATAACTTTTGCTTAGTGGAATGTAAATTGAATTTGTTCGCAGGTAAAAAGAATTAAGATGATGGATTATATCACAAAATTACAAACTTTTCATACAAGAAACCCATTTGTCCAAATCAGAGGAAAATTCCCTTTCTGATTTCAGTCAGACTTTTTCAGCAGACAAAAATTAGTTTCAATACAAACTCATAATAGACTGCTTTTTACACTGATTAGCACATTAATTGACCCAGAAGGCCGATTAATAATTGTTCAGACAACTATATTTAACAAATCATAAACATTAATGTACTGTATCTTCTTCATTTCCTTTCGGCTTGGGGTTAGGGGTCGCCACAGCGTGTCATCCTTTTCCATGTGAGCCTATCTCCTGCATCCTCCTCTCTAACACCAACTGCCCTCATCTCTTCCCTCACGACATCCATCAACCTCCTTTTTGGTCTTCCTCTAGCTCTCTTGCCTGGCAGCTCCATCCTCATCATCCTTCTACCAATATACTCACTCTCTCTCCTCTGGACGTGTCCAAACCATCAAAGTCTGCTCTCTCTAACTTTGTCTCCAAAACATCGAACCTTGGCCGTCCCTCTGATGAGCTCATTTCTAATTTTATCCAACCTGGTCACTCCGAGATCGAACCTCAACATCTTCATTTCAGCCACCTCCAGCTCTGCTTCCTGTTGTCTCTTCAATGCCACTGTCTCTAATCCGTATGTCATGGCTGGCCTCCCCACTGTCTTATAAACGTTGCCCTTCATTCTAGCAGAGACTTTTCTGTCACGTAACACACCTGACACCATCCTCCACCCGTTCCAACCTGCTTGGACCCGTTTCTTCACTTCCTGACCACACTCACCATTGCGCTGGACTGTTGACCGCAAGTATTTAAAGTCGGAGGACCCTTGGTATCGCTTCTCCCTGTAGTCTCACTCTTCCCCATCCGCCCATCTCATTAATGCACATATATTCTGTCTTACTTCGGCTAATCTTCATTCATTTCCTTTCCAGTGCATGCCTCCACCTTTCTAACTTTTCCTCCACCTGCTCCCTTCTTTCACTGCAGATCACAATGACATCTGCAAATATCCAGTCTAACCTCATCTGTCAGCCTATCCCTCACCATTGCAAACAGGAAGGAGCTTCGGGCTGATCCCTGATGCAGTCCCACCTCAGAGAAGTCTAATGCCCAAGTCTTCCAAGAGTTCATTTTTTTTACCACCCTGCACTGTGAATGTTTCTGTCTGTGTAATAAAAATATGAAAACATATACAGTAACTGTTTGTGGTATTAGAGAGATACATGTTTTACAATTTCTTGTAACCATAAAATAGTGCTAATGTTGCCGTATGCAGAGCCAAAACAACAGCAAAAACATCTGCAACTTACCGCAAGGTGTTTTCTCAAGTTTCTCAAGTCTACGCTGTATGTTAAAGCTGTTGTTTTTCGTAGTCTGTAATATAAACACGAGTCGCGCGCGGCTGTCACGACTCACCTTGATTGGCCCGTGAAGCCCAATAGAAGACTTTGTGTGCAGACGTGACTCTCTTGTGTCGTTTGATTGGGGAACTTGAGTCAAACATCACTGTGGTAATCACGGTGGATTGGAGCAACGGCGCAGATGCGGAAGTAGAAAACGAAAGTCTAAAAATAGATTGTGCACGCACTTATTGATGAATGGAAGTAGCGAGCTGCATATCAATTATTGTAACGGAATAAAAGTACCGTTTCTTCTTCACATAAACACTCGAGTAAAAGTAAAACGTATGCTTCATTAATATTACTCTCACAAGTACAACTTTTCCAAAATGTTACTTGAGTAAATGTTCCTACTCACCTGTGTGTGTGTGTCTTGACTATTTATTTTTATTGTATTTTACGGTTAAAACAGCAGGGAGGCCAAGGCTGGGCGGTGTCAACAGGACGACTTGCCCACCTATACACACATTGGATCGCAGATGCGCACAAGCACACGTGCACAGGCGTCTGGATCCTTTCGTGTTTCTCTGCAGGTTGCTACGAACTTTGGGTTAAAGGGGCTAAAGCTCAAAGGTGAAAGGTCATCTTTTAACAGGGGCCACTCTTTCTTAACCCCATAGCTCCCAATTAGATTTCCATCAAGCTAACGAAGCTCCATTTACTGGTAAGGAGGGCTGGTTGTTTTTAACCAAGGTCAACCCAGATCGCACCTCATTCACAAAAGGACGATGGACTCAGGTGGGGGGGCAATAAATATGTATATTCTGACCTACAGTAGATTAATCTGTTTTTTACATAATTTTGCTGGCAAATGAATAAATGCATTATACCACCTGAAGGCTGCAGCACCCTGAGCGATGCGGCTGAAACCGTCTTAACTGTCGCGCAATGTGCGTGGTTTGGCAACTTTTTTTCATGAATGGCAAATCAGTCTGCTACTGTTTTTGCTGTGATTCAAAATTTGAATCACCGGTGCACACCGTTGCAACGTCGCAGATTACAGCCAATCAAAATGCACATAAATTTCACTCACGCTAAAGATACATTTCCGGGTTTTAAGCAAGCAAGACACCGAATGGCTGCCACGCTGCCCCAAGCCAAATAATTGGAGTATATAAAGCATCAAATATGCCGTTTTACATCAACACTTAAGTATATTCATAATGTGTAGTGTGTGGATGAAAAAGCGAAGCTTGTGACCAAAATGCGGTAAGTACCTCACTGCGTTCATTCAAATGAATGGAGTCAGCGAGACTCCTTTAAAAAATACGCACTTTCACTTCTCACCCACGTCCACTCTCTTGAGCAACCTGCTTCTTCCTTAATTCCTTAATATGTTTATCGTTTAAGAAATGCGATAAAGTACAATATACTGTATATACAGCATCAAACGCCTATACAGGCTCGGCTAACACAAATGTGAAACAGTACATTACATTACTATTGATGGCAGACAGACAGATAAACAGATTTTGAGGCTTGTAAGGTTTATGTAAAATGGTCCTCATTCTTCTCTGTATGTAAATCGGCCTCCCTTTTGTCATCTGCCAGCCCCATTGCACGTCCCGGGTCGCTGCAGACCTGCGGTCCATAGAAAGCTTTCTTTGTGTCACTACGGGCCTGACCAGCCGCTTCTGCACACTTGGCTCCTTCTCAAGGCTTGGCCGACCCGCAGATCCCCTAAGCAGGCCAAGCCTTGCTCCTCTGTAGTTCATCCCAGACAAAGAGCCTCCACACTGGTTTGACTCCTCTCAACTCTCTCCTCTGTTCTACTCTCTCGCCTCCATCTGAACAGTTCAACATGCCATTTATTTGACATCAATACCTTCCATTGATCCAAATGAAATTTTCCCCCATGCATGATTTCCTATTGAATTATGTAATCTGCCATTAAATTTTCAAGTAGTACACTGACCGTAATAATTTAATTGAGACGTGTTGTTGTGTCTTCCCTCGTGCTTTTCTTGGTAATTGTCTTCCATTGGAAAACTAAGCATGTGGTTAGAATAAAATGAAGAAATCACTTTGAATGTTTTGCAAATGGAGATACAGTGTTCTTTTCTAAATCATTGAATATAATTTAAATGTAACCAATTAAATAATAGTGGTACCAAGCAGAATTGTAAGTCAAACACATACAGTATGAACACAAATGCACACATACACACAGAAAAGTCTCCAGTCAAAGATGCCATGCAGAAAACAAGAGATAACAGTATGTTGAACCAAAAGGACAAAGGTCAAAGGCCAACTTCTTTACATCCCCCACTGTGGAGTGAGATTCTTCAGTGATTTTTTTTGAAGAAGTTATTCTGAAGCTGTACTGGGTCTTTATGTTTATTTTTTTTTTTCTCAAAACATATTGGCATTTCAAAAGCATTTTATTATTGTGATGACAAAGGAAAATCCTTTTTTGTTTCACAAACTGTCCATCCATCCATTTTCCGTATTGCTTATCCTTACTAAGGTCGTGGGCGTGCTGGAGCCTATCCCAGCTATCTTCGGGCCAAAGGCGGGTAGATCCTGGACTGGTCGCCAGCCAATCGCAGGGCACATAGAAACAGACAACCATTCACATTCCCACCATTGCACCATGCACACTCCACACAGACGAGCCCGGATTTGAACCTGTGTCCTCAGAAATGTGACGCGGATAAGCTAATCAGTCGTCACCGTGCCACAACTTTTTTTTTAAGTACAGTATTTTCCGCACTATAAGGCGGACTTAAAAGCCTTTAATTTTCTCAAAAATCGACGGTGCGCCTTTTAACCCGGTGCGCTTTATGTGTGCACTGAGTTCCAAAATCTGTAAAAATGTCGTTGTGCGAGTTTGGTAAGCGCTCCGCTTCATTGACTGTCGGACCATATCCTGCCGACATAGGGACGTAATACTACACTACGTACGCTGGCAGCGATAAACCAATTAGAGAACATTACGTAAAGCCACATACAGTACATAGGCTGACCTCCGCCATGCCTCCGGTAGGTATACTGTACTAGCTAAACAACATTTGTTTGGCTAAGGACCCCCGAAAATGGCACCAGCGAAGAGACATGCTTACGAGGCAGAATTCAAACTGCAGGCTATCAGTTACGCGGTTGTAAATGGGAATAGAGCAGCCGTGAGAGAATTCAAAATCAAGCACGAGAACACTCGGGAGAAGCGTCTCTACAGTCACCATTCGACTGAAGGCAATATCGATAGCACAAGACATGAAGATCGAATACTTTCAAGGAGGTTCGTCTTGGTGCGTTCGTTTTATGAAAAGGCGGCATCTCGCCATCCGTGCAAGGACTACCGTGGTGCAGCAACTGCCAGCGAACTCCAACCGCTGGACATTGGTGTAAACAAGGCGTTCAAAATGAAGTTGCGAGTGGCGTGGGAGCGATGGATGAGAGACGGTGAACACACCTTTACTAAGTCTGGGAGGGGCGCCGGACGAGTTGCGCCACCATATGTGAATGGATTGTGGAGGCCTGGGCTAAGGTATCTGCTTTGACTGTTGTCCGAGCTTTCGCAAAAGCCTGCATCATTGCTGAACAGCCACCTGGCAACGAGACTGACTCGGACAATGACGAGAGGGAACCCGGCATGTTTGATGGCAAAATTGCCCAGCTGTTCAATTCAGATACAGATGAGGACTTCGTTGGATTTGCGACAAAAGATTGATCAAAAAAAAATGTGATTGTCTTTTTAAATACGTAGTAGAATAAAGTTCAACCAAACTCACTGTTTTACTTCCGTTACCTTCTTTTAGCATGCGCCGAATAATACGTTGCGCCTTATGTATGGCTTAAATAAAGAAATAGACCCCGTAATTATGGTGCGGAAAATACGGTAATTGTTGTTTTTGTTTATGCTAGTTATTTTGAAAAAAATCATGTAACATTCAACATCATTTAGAATTTTTCCAGATTTTGGGGTAGTCAGCAGTCCCGTATCGTCAATAGATCCACCCCTGCACTGAATAACAGCCAAATCCCATCTTCACATTTGGAAACAAAACATTCTGGAATCTGGAGTGAGCTGACCATTTTTAAAGCCGTTATTTGAGTATCATTAATGCAATTCTAGTAATCTATTTTTGCAATTATGTTCTGTATTAGCGTCACGGTGGACGGCTGGTTAGAACGTCTGCCTCACAGTTCTGAGGACTGGGGTTCAATTCCCGGCCCCCCCTGTGTGGAGTTTGCATGTTCTCTGCATGCCTGCGTGCGTTTTCTCCAGGTACTCCGGTTTCCTCCCCCCCAACGCCTCAAAAAAACATGCGTGGTAGGTTGATTGATGACTTTAATTGGCCCTAGGTGTGAATGTGAGTGTGAATGGTTGTTTGTTTATATGTGTCCTGCGATTGGCTGGCGTCCAGTTCAGGGTGTAGCTTGCCTCTCGCATGAAGATAGCTGTGATAGGCTCCAGTACGCCCGCGAACCTAATGAAGATAAGCGGTACAGAAAATGGATGGATGGATGTACTGTAATACAAAAGAACCAAAGAACACATTCACTCCCATTTACATAGCGCCCATGAACACACCTTGCGTTTTCACGCAGCTGCAACGTGCCTGCTATGAATGGAGGCTGTGGCCACACTGAATCGGTTGCTAAATATGGACTCATATGACATATGAAGGCTCGTATTTAGTGTGTTCAGACGAATTTTGTCCTGGAACAAAAACTGGCACTAATGAATGAAAATTAATTGAGCACTGTTCACAGGTGCCATAATGAGCATGTTCTCAATAAGGTTAAATAGAAATGAACGAAGTTCAGTTCATGTTCGCCCAAAATATGAACTTCCCCCACCTGCCTCATCCTGTCTGTACTCTCTTCTTCACCTCTCTTCCACACTCCCTATTGTTCTGAACAATTGATCTAAACTAATTGATCTCCTGCATCTTCTCCACCTCTATTCCTTGTAACCTAATTATTAACTGTTGTTTCATGATACAGAAAACAAAATGAGTAAGAGTATGTAAGTGAACACAAAAGAGAGGTAAAAGAGGGAGGTATGCTGTGGGCAACTTACTTCTTGCATCAACGTTTTTAAAATAAAAACAAATAACACAAGCGAGTGCAAACTGTAGGCTGGTCACAAGCCCAGATAAATGCAGAGGGTTGCATCAGGAAGGGCATCCGGCTTAAAACAAATATGAGCATTCATCCAAAGAATTTCATACCGGATCGGTCGCGGCCCCTACAGGGTTCCAGTGGAAATTCAACACTGTGGGTCTAAGAGGAAGGAGAGGTGGAAAGCTGGTTCTTAGCAGAAAGAGAAAAGGAAAGCACAGAGCTTAGAACTGAAAATGGGGACTTTGAATGTTGGAATTTTGACAAGCTCGGGAGTTGGTTGACATAATGATTAGGAGACAGGTTGATATATTGTGTGTCCTGGGGCCTCATGTACAAAGACTTGCGTGGATTTCCTACTGAAACATGTCGTATGCTCAAATCCAGAAAACATCTTACACACAAAAATATCCAGATATATGAATCTGTGTGTACGCAAGCACATTTCCTTCGTACATCCCAATCAATGTGGAAATGAGCGCACGTGTTGGAGGAGCCAACCCCTCCCTGTCCATGCCCACATTTAAATGTCCAAATCATATTTAAATGAACCTTGCACCTGAGATCCCGATCTCTGCATGATCAGGAAAAAAAGGAAAATGAGCAACGTAATGAAGTAAAAGAATTTTTCTGAATGTGAAGTTGCTCAATGAAATGAAGGTGCACAAGAAAATCCTCTTTTGGCACGCTGTCCTCCGGCGTTAACAACAAGCAAAAGAGGAGTGAATGGGAGAGCGTGTGTGTCAATGCTGTGGAGTCAGAACAGCGCACAAACGCTGAGCTAAAAAAAGATGTGGTCAGACATCAAGGTGGATGTGAAGCGGAGGACAGCTGTCCACCGCCAAAGTGTGGCCAAAACAGGCAGAGGAATCGGCGCCGAGGGCCTCATCCCGTTTGAGGAGAGAGTTTCTGCAATCATGGGTGACACTGCTCTCTCAGGGGTGGTGGTGGTGGTGACATGTGGCTGACTCTGATTACCCCACAAGGTAAATACTATGTATTTTTATAACTCACAACAAATGTGTTCATACAGTAACCTACACTCAGCCCTATGAGATTAAGGTTCATGCGTAAATGTTGTCTGTATGGTATTTGTAATAAATCTTTTGAATTCAAATACAACCCCAATTAAATATAAATAAAAACAGAATACAATGATTTGCAAATCGTCGTGTCGACGTCGTGTCCTGCGGACGAAAGAGGAAAAGAACCATCCGGACTGTTATGGACGCATAGTTCAAAAGGCAGCATCTGTGATGGTATGAGGCTGTGTTAGTTTCAATGGCATGGGTAACTTACACACCTGTGCAGGCACCATTAATGCTGAATGGTACATACAGGTTTTGGAGAAACATATGCTGCCATCCAAGCAACGTCTTTTTCATGGACGCCCCTGCTTATTTCAGCAAGACAATGCCAAACCACATTCTGCATGTGTTTCAACAGTGTGACTTCGTAGTAAAAGAGTGCGGGTACTAGACTGGTCCGCCTGCAGTCCAGACCGGTCTCCCATTGAAAATGTGTGGAGCATTATGAAGCATAAAATACGACAACGGAGACCCCGGACTGTTGAACAGGTAAAGCTGTCCCAAGCAAGACTGGGAAGGAATTCCACCTACAAAGCTTCAACAATTAGTGTCCTCAGTTCCCAAACGTTTATTGAATGTTATTAAAAGAAAAGGGGCAGCACGACTGGTTAGAGCGTCAGCCTCACAGTTCTGAGGACCCGGGTTCAGTCCCCGGCCCCGTCTGTGTGGAGTTTGCATGTTCTCCCCGTGTCTGTGTGGGTTTTCTCCGGGCACTCCGGTTTCCTCCCACATCCCAAAAACATGCATGAATTGGAGACTCTAAATTGCCCGTAGGCATGACTGTGAGTGCGAATGGTTGTTTGTTCCTATGTGCCCTGCGATTGGCTGGCAACCAGTTCAGGGTGTACCCCGCCTCCTGCCCGATGACAGCTGGGATAGGCTCCAGCACGCCCGCGACCCTAGTGAGGAGAAGCGGCTCAGAAAATGGATGGATGGATGGATAAAAGAAAAGGTGATGTATCACAGTGGTAAACATGACCCTGTCCGAGCTTTTTTGGAAAGTGTTGCAGCCATAGAATTTAAGTTAAACTTTAGTGTTTTTAGCAAATAATCATTATCAGTTTGAACATTTTAAGTGTTTTTAATTAAATACAGGTTGAACATTATTTGTAATCTGTTATTTATGTTTATGTTTCTAAGTTAATGATTATTTGCTAAAAACAATAAATTTTATCAGTTTGAACATTAAATATCTTGTGTGAATAGTGTATTCAATTAAATAAAGGTTTAACATGATTTGCAAATCATTGGAATGAATGAATGAATGTATTCTGTTTTTATTTATGTTTAACACAATGTCCCAACTTCATTGGAATTGGGGATGTAGAAGCACATTGGCATATCAAAGACGATAACAAAAACTT
This sequence comes from Phyllopteryx taeniolatus, assembly GCF_024500385.1. Taxonomy (NCBI): domain Eukaryota; kingdom Metazoa; phylum Chordata; class Actinopteri; order Syngnathiformes; family Syngnathidae; genus Phyllopteryx; species Phyllopteryx taeniolatus. The sequence continues at coordinate 7,332,785 of NC_084512.1, forward strand.
TGACTCCTGTTTGATTACTCAGTTTATTATTTTAATAGACAGGAGAGGACACGCAGTCGCGGCCACGTGTTACATGTTCGGGGGATTCACAGACGTGGAGGATTGCTCCCCCGTCCCTCACTGACAAAAAAGAGTCCTTTGAATTTACTTAATTTGAACATGTACATCGGTTGCACATGATTGACATGTGTTAAAATCACATAATTTACCCCTCTTCTCCTAAAAAATATTATGTCATTTTAACAGATTTTAATTATATGCAACCGAATTAAATTCAAAGGATTCTTTTTTTCAGTGCTGGCATCACTGGTGTCACAGACGCAGAGGATTCGTCCCCATTCCTGTCTGGCATCTCCTCCGGCATCCCCAGCGTCTCCGACGCAATTACACTCCACCAACCGGCTGCTGCTGCCTGCCCGACTGGCCGTGTCCTCACCCGTGCTGTGCTGGAGTCACGAGATTGTAAGGGCAATAGGCAGCATGAATGATGGCCTTGATCAATTTATAGGCATCCTCACAGATATCAGTTATTCATTAAATGCACTGGTCAACAAGTGAATTCCGAGTCCATGCTTCTTTTACATTGTTTAAATCAAATGTTGTCGGGCATGAATTGTTTTTCTATCAGTGTCTCTGATGTGCAGATTTATTATAACAGTTTCCCAGCATCACCTCTAAGTGTCTCCAAAGCACCAACAGCTGCAGAAGCGTGCGTATGCCAGCCATGAAGTTGGCGTAAGGCACCGCACATTTCCACGGTCATTTCACTCTTGGTACATCTGAACTTTGCCGTGAAAAACGTTTTTGTGCGTACGGAGCTTTTTTACATGAGGCCCCAGGAGAGGAGGTGGAAAGGCAGTAAGGCTAGAAGCTGAGGGATAGGGTTCAAATTATTTTACTATGGTGTAGATTGGAAGATAAATTGAGTCAAAGGTATCTTAAAGGAAGAGTTGAGAATTTTCTGGAGGTGAAAAGAATGACATTGATTGATGAGGCTGAAACCTGAAATTGAGGGTAGTATGTTTAATGTACTCTAATTAGTGGTCATGCCACATAGATAGAATGTGAACTACAATAAAAGAGAGAGACACATTCTGGAAGCAGCTAGATGAACTAGTTCAGAGCATCCCAAAGAGAGACAGAGGAGAGACATGTTCGTGAAGGAAACAGGAGTGATGAAGAACTGACGTGTAGGTTTTGGTACTGAGAGGGACAGATTAAGATGGACTATGTCAAAAGGATGAAAGTTGAATTTTTTTTTCCAGGAGAGGCAGAAACATAGGTTGACCTACAAGAGCAAGGCGTTAAAAATGCACAGATGTTGTGCAGATGATGTAATCTGAAGGAGGTTAGTGATTTTAAAGTAGTCTTAAGGGAGAGTCTAGCTAGATAGCATAGGATGGTGGTGAGTAAAATGACTCTGTTTGTAATGAGGAAGATAAAGAAGTCAAAGAGCAGAGAACCATTTGGTGGAAGGTGAGAAAGGAAGAGTGTTGTGTAGCTTTTCGAGAAGAGGTAACAACGGCTCTCGGTCGAGCTTCAAGAAGACTGGGCCACAACAGCCAAGGTAATTGGAGAGAGTACTTGGTGTATCTTCTGGTAGGAAAGGGGAGAAAGAGACTTGGTGGTGGAACCTCAAAGTTCAGGAAATCATACAGGGAAAGAGGTTAGCTAAGAAGAAGTGGGAAACTGAGAGGAGACAAGAATACATGGAGATGCAAAGGTAGAGGTGGCAAAGGCCAAATAAGAGGCATATGATGACATGTATGCCAGGTTGGACACTAAAAAAGGAGAGAAAGATCTATACAGATTGGGCAGACAGGTAGATGATAAGGATGTGCATCATGTTAGGGTGATTAAGGATAGTGATGGAAATGTATTGACTGGTGCCAGTAGTGTGCAGGATATGTGGAAAGAATACTTTGAGGAGTTTATGAAACGGGAAAATGAGAAGGAAGGGTAGAAGAGGCAATTGTGGTGGACCAGGCAGTAAGAAATGCGCTCAAGCGGATGAAAACTGGAACGGCAGTTGGTCCTGATGACTGGTCAACTGTGGAGAAATGGAAACATCTAGGATTGGCGGCTGTAGAGTTTTTGACCAGGTTGTTCAATAGAATTGTAGAGGTTGAGAAGATGCCAGAGGAATGGAGGAAAAGTGTGCTGGTGCCCATTTTTAAGAACAAGGGCGAAGTGCAAACTTGTGGGAACTATTGAGGAATAAAGTAGATGAGCCACACAATGAAGTTATTGGAAAGAGTAGTGGAGGCTAGACTCAGGACAGAAGTGATTATTTGTGAGCAACAGTACAGTTTATTGTCTAGGAAGAGTACCACATATGCATCATTTTCCTTGATAGTGTTGATGAAGAACTACAGAGAAGGTCAAAAGAAGCTGCAGTGTGTTTTTGTAAATCCAGACAAAGCCTTTGACCGGCTACCCAGGGAGGAATTGTGGTACTGCAGCAGAAGTCTGGAGCGGCAGAGAAGTATCTTTGAATATTACAGGACATGTATGAGGGCAGCAGAATAGTGGTGAGGTGTCCTGTAGGTGTGACAGAGGAGTTTAAGGTGGAGGTGGGACTGCATCAGGGATCAGCCCTGAGCACCTTCCTGTTTGCACTGGTGATGGATAGGCTGACAAATGAGGTTAGACTGGGATCCCCATGGACCATGATGTCTGTAGATGACATTGTGAAGTGAAAAGCAGGGAGCAGCTGGGCAAATTGACACATTCACCAGATAAACGTGCCACGTCATCTTGTTTGGCTTTCACAAATGATATAAGTTATGTTGCTTCTTGTAAATTACATATAATAATTTCCATATCAATAAGGTTAGTGAGCAAACCTCTTTCAAGTTGATATCACATCATATTGGGCTCCAGTGGTCCCGAGGAGAAACTAGAGCAGGGATTCTCAACTGGTGGTTTGGGACCCAAAAGCGGGTTGCAGACAGGTAGTGATAAAACTGAAGGTACCGACATACGACATTTTGAGGTTATGAGGTTTGCGCAATAACCTAGTTTACTGGGTGGCGTAAGAATATGTCGTCAAGTGGTGGTCAAGCTTAGTTACACTTGTACTTGCTGTAATACTGTAAAAAAAAATATATATATATATATATATATATAAAACATAAGTAGTGTAAATATATATGAATTACTCAGAGAATATTCTGCACTCTGTGCGCTAATGCCAGATGATATAACAGGGGGGGATTTACTTATGATTGCACATCTGGATTGGACTGTACTTAATGGAGTTCATGCAGTAACTTGCAGATTCTTTTATTGGGTGAATATCCCCTTGTGTATGTCTTGTGGAGCCCCTTCTGCATTCAGCAGGCCCGCTGGTGAAGGCTTTACTGCCTTAAATTCTGTCTCAAATTGCTGCACCTCAATTATTTGAGCCAACCAATAATTAGTGTGCCATTAATGTGAGGCGTGTCACACCTTTGGTGGCTGTTATGGCATGGGTACGTATGTTCTTCCCCTTCAGCCTAATTTCTTGCAGTGCTACAGTTTGCCATTGTGGTTTGCCCTTCATCTTTCTGCATGATTTACAAGCATGTACGCCCACACACAGAAACAGCCTCAAGACACGCTCAATCCACTTCAGCAACCACATACTGAAGTTCCCTCGAGCAAGAGGTTAATGTCAAACCACCTCCAGATGCAGTAAGGGTAAAGTGCAATTTCCACAGCCACATTCATCACTATGAAGATGTGCTGCTACAGTGACTGACAGCCACATTAAATGGACATGCGGCTGACAGGAGAGTGAACTACTATCGGAAAATGCTGGGATTCATGAAAAAAGACATTTAATCAAACACACAAGTAAGACAAAACATTCACGTACAGTAGAGCCTACCAGGTAACTTTGAAAATCACTCTCTTTACGCACAGTGCAAATACTGAATACAAAGTGTTTCTCTTCCACTCTTTGGCAGTTTGTACCATAGGCCTTTACATCTGGTTGGGTCATTTGGTAGGATCAGCTCAGTTACATTTACTCAAGTTATGTGTGTGTAAAAATGCAAGCTTTCTCATGTTTTTTTTTTTTTTTAAACACACACATGCACTCACACTCACACTCACACGCACACACACACACACACACACACACACACATACGCACACAGGCATCCACTTTATGCACAAAGAGTGTGAAGGCATGGAAAATTACCCCATACAATCACAATTCCACACGATCATTGAAGATGTAATGCCTGTCAGAAATGGCTGTCAGAGGATATAGTCGGGACTTGTTATGCTCCATTGTAAAAAAAAAAGATAGGGGGCCCACAGGCTACACCTGCACGTCTATTCTCTGTTTCGCCAAACAGGTTCTCTCACCCATCACATTGCCCTTTTCAACAAGGAGGCCTGCTTTCCCTCCCAATAAAAAGCAGTCTACAGAGGAGGGGAATGTGTGGGGGATGACAGAGGATGAGAAAAACACACAAAGATGGATTCAAGTTACGCAAAAGCACAATGAAAAAACACTACTGTCCACATGGTCCGGAAGGCACAGTGAATGTTGCTGACAGGTTATTTTTTGCCATTCTTTTAGGCAAGAACAATGAGGAAAGGTTGATTGTCACATATTACTCCACAAAAGCTTTGATGAATTATGAAGTCAATCTTGTCAAGAAATACAGAAAATATTGAATTGATTCAACAGACAAATGTCCACAAGTACGTCCTTAACACACAGCTGGAAAAACAATCAAGACAGCAGGATTTTTTAACTTATAAAAATGGACATCATGTCTCAATAAAACAACTAGAACCCTCCCAGCCAATCAGGAAAGATAAGTAAGGAAAGTAATTAAAATAATGAACAACTAGAATAAAATATAATGACTTGTTTACTTTATTATATGTGGTTACTAAATGGTTAGAGGTAAAACAATTTAAATAAATTGCATTCATACATATCTGTGACTTACTCAAAACTAACAACCTTTCAAATACTGTAGCACCTGAAATCAAAGAGTTTTGTGTATTTGATATGGACATCACAAAGACATGGGACAAGCCAGATGCATTGCAAATAATCGGAAACCGTTGTCAAATGATTTCTGAGAGGTAAAGAGGCGACAATCACTGTAACTGTTTGTTAGTTCTTTTCTGGTTGTTTGTTATAAATCCAACTCAAGTTGGGAACTGTTGTACAGCCAAGTAATTTCTCACCGCCCCCACCCCTCCCCATATTCTTGGCGTTCGTCTGAGGCCTACGCTTGTGTTATAGTCCTTTTCGTTCAGTCATACTTAAATGTATGCTAAAACATGTGGATGTGCGTTCGTCCATTAATGGGGGGCCCTATCCAGTGCATGTGTGTATTGTCCAGGTCAAATAAAGACCTGGAGGTGGGTGTGGCTAACTTTCCCTCGGGTCAGTTGCTTCGCAGAGCAGTATTCCGTCATATTCCCTCATTTGGGGGCCATTAGAGAGGAAATAGGGCCTCTGGCGTTCCTCCCCTCTGCTTTTCCACCTCTCCCCAAACTACCCCCATGGTCTCAGTATCCTGTCCGCTCCCCTTATTCACGCTGTCCACTCTTTCTTTCCTCTATGTTTTCACAGTGTTAACAATCAAGCAGTGGCCCCGAGTGTTCTGGGGCCTATCAGGTCGGCCGCTAGTGTTGATTGTGATGGATGGTGGGGGCTGGTACCAGGCCCACCGTACATGCGTATTCATCTGCTCGCTCGCTCCTATTTTGTAAAAGAAGGATTGGTAAGACTCCGTTGGAAATGTGTACCAGACCACATGCTTGTTTTTTTTATGCTTAAGCAACCTCTTCAAAGCAAAAGCAAGACAAGTTTGCACTGGGGGAAAAACTGAATACAAATGGCATCTGTGGAGGATCTGCATTCCGGGACGTTCTTGGTTTGGAGTCTGCACTGCATGGAAATACTGATGTTAGGGTCACAACACATGCAGGCAGATTATATTTTTTATCCAGCCGAATGGAGGGTGAGTATACCAAAGACATCAGTCAACGTCTGTCTCTTGCAAGGCATGCAAGGATGAAAAAATAATAATCTTGCCACATCATGTATGAACCCCCTAAAGACTCAGCAGTAAGTACCAGTTAGGAGAGAATGGTTTTCCATTTATAGTCAGAATGTGTACATCCAACAACTACCTTCTAAATGGGGCATATAAACAGGACATTTATGTGATGCAGACCCAAAGCAATAAGAATCCAATGTTCCCATACGTGTCCATTTTAAATTAGAGTATTTAATTGCTGACATCCTGTTGTCATTAATTACAGCTACATAAATTATTTTTAAACTTTGTGACGTTTAGAAAGCGAGATCAAGTAAGTTGTTTACACCTTCCTCATACAATTTCTGATTTATTTTAACACTAATCAACTTATTTTTACTTTTCGGCCTTTTCCTTTCCATTAGTAACTGTTGCTAATCCTGTCAAGATTTCTGAACCACGGGGCTTCCACTCTCTGCATGCCCCACGGAAATACGATCCAACTTTTAGGAAAATTATATTTCGCAAAGAAGCAGGCAGAAGCGTTTGCAATATGCATTTAAAGGTTATGTCCTTAGTATCAAATTGACACAAGAAAATAATGCAAAACAACTGCATATTGAACAAATGCATAATGATCACAGAGTTCGAGTGAAGCATTTTACTACTGACTGTCTACTACTTTCCAGCATCACAGAAGGTAAATAGGCCTCACATTAGTAGAATACCTAGCATAACAATTAACAATTAGCATTTTGGCCTACCAGCTAATGACAGCCTAACATTATTTTACGGATAATATAAGTACATTGCTTACCTTGGAGCAGACACAGGTGTACTTGACTGTTGTGGACAACCACATACTGTAGTTTAATACAGAGCCTGCATTTTTCTGGCTTAATCTCAGCTTTTGGAAATGGAATCAACCTCTCTGGATAATGCGTCAATTGTGCAGGTGCTCCAAACATCGTTTAACCTTTACTTGTTTTTTTTTTTTAAAGAGCAAACTCATCAATGAATAAACAAATGAACTTCATGAATTTAACAGACCACTGCAGGGATAGGGCCACTCTTGGGGTGCTTTGCTGTCAGTGGCCAGTCTGTGTTCAGGTGGTATGGCTTACCGAAAGAAGAATTAACAATGGTTTTATCACGGGCACAGTTTGATAGGGAATTAATATTGGTATTTCTGTTTTGTTTTGATGGGAAACATTTTGGAATCCCCAAAAATCAGGACAACCTGGTCAACTGAGCAACATAAAGCGCAGCGGTTGGCTCTGTATAAAGTTCACAACGTCAGTAAGTGAAAGCAATGGGTTCTCGTAAATACAATTCCCACATATCTTTCATTATATTCCTAAACTTCTTTTTCTCTTTAGGCCACAGACAAACAAAGTTTGTAATTTGCTAACTTGGAATCAGACCAACAGATTGACAAACTTTTCATTTTTTTTGGTCATTTATATGTGGCGCCTTGAGGCAAGGTAATGAAATCTTTTCATTCACGGCCAGTTTTACCTGTGTTTGCAGACCACTTAGGGGCATTGGCGGGTTGTGGACCATTTGCTTATCTTTGGGGTGAGTAATGTGTGTTTCTGTGTGTCTGTGGTTGCAGCCAGGCCCTGCCTGAAGTCATCAATCACTCCAACCTGAGGGCTGGAGAACTATGTATATGTGTGTGTTTCAGCACGAGAAAAAGAGAGACAGGCAAGCAATTCACTTGCCTGCATGTGGGGCGTGGGACGGGGCTGGCGGTGCTGGTTGAGATTTGCCTCCATAAAAATTTATGTCCGAGGTATGTGCCCTGTATGACACCTTTCGAGTGCGACACCCCATGACAGATCGTCAAAAGGGGTGTACAGTCCGAGATTTTGGTTTATTGTCAAATCGCAGTTCGTAGTGTATGCACTCTGTGCGCCGCCTGTCGGGCTGATCAACAACGGCAACATATCAGAAACCGGCCCTGTCAGTCAGTTTATATGCTATAACTGCTGACAGCAGTGACTTAGAACTAAATAAACACTATACTTTAATCTAGGTAGGTAGATAGATAGATAGATAGATAGATAGATAGATAGATAGATAGATAGATAGATAGATAGATAGATAGATAGATAGATAGATAGATAGATAGATAGATAGATAGATAGATAGATAGATAGATAGATAGAGCAGGTCTACTGTTATTGTTCTTGACCTTCACCAAAACTTATAATGTTATAATGCTTCAACATAAGTAGTTCAATCATTTTGTAAATGTACAATAATTGGTATATATGGTGTATTTAAGTGCATGTAGTGTAAACGTTACCTTTAATTATTACATGGCACACAGCTGCTTTCATGGACCACAATCGGCAGTGTATTGAGAATGTTTACGATTAGGAACTTACTGTATTGTGTTGGCATGTCAAGTCTGCACTAAGTTGCTGATTTAATGTGGCTTCAACTACACTAATATTGAACTTATAGCTTCATGTTGATTATATCATTCTGTAACTTGTGTGTGTACATTACCAAGTAATGGGTATGGTTAAGCTAATGCTTTTTTTGTACTGTGGATATGTCATGGGTGTGTGTTCCGGTTTTTGTCGTCCCCCTGTCTCGTACACACCTGTTCCTGAGAGCATCTTCACCACCTGTGCCTTGTTAACCCTAATTACCCCTTGCATTTAACCTCGTGTCTCATTCTTTCTCGTCGCCAGTTTGTTGTACCTTGTCGTCGCGTTCCAGCATTCCTCGTTTCCACGTCACAGACTCACAGTAAGACTAGACCCTGTTCTGATTATCGACCTCGCCTTTTTGCCTCACGTTTTTGGATACCGTTGCCTTTTTTGGATTGCCTGCCTGTGTACCGACCTCTGCCCGTATATTAAACCTCTCTTTTTGAAACTGTCCATTTGTTTTGGAGTTTTTGGGTCCTATCCTCTGTTCCGTTTATGACAGGATAAGGGATATTCCCTGCCACTTGGCAGCTGCCGAAAGTAACTAGTTACTTTTTTCTAACTTAGTTACTTTTGAAAACAAGTAATCAGCAAAGAACATCCTTCGGCGTCCCCTGACGTCCAGCTAGGCTCTCGGCGGCTGGCGTAACTTTTCTGCATACCACCGCGGTGGACACCATCACCGACACCAGCCCCCTCACCTTACTGTTATTGTCATCAGATTAATGGAAAGAGTCTTTGAGTGTCTTGAGAAGCGCGATATGTTTAATTTATTATTATTATTATTATTGTTATTATCAAATAACAAGCCTTAATAATCGCATTAGAGACACAGAGGGAGTGATACGTATGTGTACGTATATACATTTTTTATTAATTTACTTTTATTATAAATATGTGTGCATGTTTTCATGTGCTTGACTGACTCAACATTAGCCATTAGCTTGAAGAAACGGCTGCTAGTGAAAGACACACTAAACACTAAACCCTGTATTAAACCTTTAGGGGTACCAGTGCACCCAGACACACTGAACATCAAAACACTGAATGTTGTAATAAAATCTGCTATTGCTTTTGCAAATGACACATTTCAACTGCATGTTAACTACTTGGTGCAACATGGCACTCTCTCTGTTTTTCCATTGGCAAATACATGTACCACTAGGGAGTAAGAGGTACTTCTAGCCCAGACACTTTCTTTAACCTTTATTGATCCAGGTAAGGCAATTGAGAGCAGATTCTCATTTGCAATGCCGACCTGAGTAAAACAAAGCAAAATTAAACTAAACACTTACAATCATAAATTGGTGACATTTCAACGGCGAACATCTATGAGGATATGTGGCTAGAAGTGACAAAAATAAATACACATTACCATGCACAATTTCTCTGCCTTACCTCCAGCTGCAATATTATATTCAGGCTTAATTTACTTTAACATGGAGGTTTTGACTGCAGCTTTTTTTGTTTTCAGTGGTCTGGACTGACTATCTGCTTACATGCTGCTGAGTGCTTGCTTTGAATGACTCAAGAGATTCAGACCTGCTGACGTAAAGAAGGAAAACAGGATCTGATCAGAATCAAGCAACAGCTGTGACGGATAAAGAATCACAACAGGAGGTGATCTATTTCAGATTTGGACACAGCATCAGAAGAAGGAAACATCCTAGGTTATTTGCACTGAGGTGGAGAATCCCTCTGGAATGGATTGAATGTGTGAACGTGTGTATGTGTGTGTGTGCATGTGTGTGACATTATCCAGAGACCTGACGACTCAACACTCAGTGCTCGTGGCGTTGATGTGGGTGGGCGGCGTCTGCAGGTTGAAGTGACAAGTCAGCCACTTGGTGGGATCTGACAGAGGGCCGGTGGTTATCTGACTGACCTGCTGACAGCAACACACAAACGCGTGTGTGTGCGTGTGTGTTTGTGTGTGTGTATATGTGTCCTTTTTCTGTGTCTATTAATGCATTACTTAAACTGTCCATGATGTGACAAAGCAAGGCAGATAGTTTAGCAAGACTCACTGTTACGACATCATCGTTAAACATTGCGGATACAGCAATCATCTCCACACCACATGGTTCTGCTTTTTTTATCCCCTTCATAAACAAACGTACATGTGTTTTCTCTTGTGAGTGGATCTTTTTATATATACAATTTCCCAGTCAGCAAGTGTTGTAACACCAACACTCATACAAAGTCATCCACACAAACCTTCAGCATACAACTCTTCAAACATCAAACAACACTATACTATCTGAACTCACTCCCTTTACTCCATGTTTTACCCTCTGACCCTGTCCAGACCTTCCCCGAACACAAACACTTCAGGGTCTCACCCCTGACCTCACACCCACACCAAGCGCACTGCAAAACACGGGCAAGGCATTCCACCGTCATTTCGCTTGGCATATGTGGCGCAACACTTCACTCCCTGTAGGTTCCTCTTTTCACCATCTCTTTACTCTTTACCACCTAAACTAAACCTCAGTCAAGGACAGCTGTCTCCAAAAGCAGACTGTAGCACACATTAACATTAATGCAAATGGTGACTAAATGTTAACACTGTCAGTGCAATGACAACGAAGACTTGGAGCACAAACGTTGGATGTTTGCTGAATGCTGATTATTGTTGTCATTGGGCTGAAATGCATGAAACTTAAAGGCCCAGTAAAGTGGCCCAAAATGTCTTTGAAATTTGACACACCACAGGTAAGGGTATTGTTAACAAGATGGACAAATTTGAATGAAGAAAAATAAATTGTATGTGAAATTGTGCTTCAAAATGGTCAAGAACTAAGACATCGCAATGCTTTTAAAACCCCGTCCCTTGGAACTTTCTGCTGTCAATCAAATGTGCCAGTAGCATTCCCAGCGATGCACGTTGCACTCATTCTCACGGCCCGCAAAGTCACTGAGCCCAAGGGTAATGACCAGCAGCCGTGCCACCACGACAATTTCCCCTCCTTTGCCTCTGTTGAAATTCAGAAATTCTGCTGTGGCCGCTGCAGGGTTCACTATATGCGGCCACAGCAGTGCGATGGACAGCAGTTCCTCTGGCTGATTTGTTTTCCTCCTCCTCCTCACCTCACGGTGTCGTGGTCGGCAACTGTGAGGCTGACTGCCTACGGCAACTACTCTAGCCGTTGGCAGGGGTGGCGGATCCATGCATGGAGTTACACCACAGCAGATAAACATTAGCCCAAATAACACAAAACATACTGTACATACACTTCAGGGAAGATGATTGTTTTTAGTTATAGGCACAGTTTGTTGGCTAACTTCATGTTATACTGGTAAAAATGCATGAATTAGGAAGTGGCAATTCTGCCGAATAGCCACTGTGTGGAATAAGGGCGCTTGGTAGTTATATAGCAGGAGAGGGGAGTAATTCCAGAAAGCATACGCCTCAGCCATCTTTCATAACGGGGCGAGTTTTCAGCCCCACCCAAAAAATCCGTCCATCTGAGATGGTGTAAAAGAGTTTTATATTGTATATATGTTGTTCTCAGTCTTTACACGTTTGGAGCACTTATCTTTAAAGATATTTAATATATTTTAAAAAGGCGGCACGGTGTGCGACTGGTTAGAGCGTCAGCCTCACAGTTCTGAGGACCCGGGTTCAATCCCTGCCCCGCCTGTGTGGGTTTTCTCCGGGTACTCCGGTTTCCTCCCACATCCCAAAAACATGCATGAATTGGAGACTCTAAATTGCCCGTAGGCATGACTGTGAGTGCGAACGGTTGTTTGTTCCTATGTGCCCTGCGATTGGGTGGCAACCAGTTCAGGGTGTACCCCGCCTCCTGCCCGATGACAGCTGGGATAGGCTCCAGCACGCCCGCGACCCTAGTGAGGAGAAGCGGCTCAGAAAATGGATGGATGGATGGATATTTAAAAAAAAAAAAAAAACATGAAAATTACTTGTCTGGGTCTTTTAAAAAAATGACTGAAATTGTTTTTCAGCAAAGATACATGCCCGGGCCTCATTAACGGTGCAAGGAAACTGAATAACTGTGAATAAATGCTTGTACAGTAATCTAGTAAATCCATTTTGCTTCAAGCTTCAAGTTATCGCTGAACCAAACAACTTGAAGTTTGTAAATAAAAACGGCCAGTTTTGTCAATACCACATTAGAATTACAGCACTGAATACTTCAAAAGGATATTTTTGTCACGATCGGATGGAGATTGGACCCAAGAGCAGGCGGAGGCTGAGAGGTTGTGATGAACAGTTTATTGAAAAGGGAAATGTAGGTGGTCCTTGGGATGCTCTGGCAGGTTATTGAGGCAAAGAATGCATGGCAGGCAGTGACGAGGACGGTTGGCTGGCTTGACGGCGAGGTGGCAGAGATCCACTTGACGAGGGACACGGAGGATCAAAAGAATGAATAACAGCAGCTTCTGGGGAAAGGAGACTCTTACATGTTGGCTGATCGTAAAGTTGAAAAATTGATTAATAATAATAGCGATAACAACAAACAATTGTTACGTCATTTGATGGGAACCATCCAAAAAGCTCTTTTTTTTTAGCCGTCCATAAAGTTAGAAAGTCTACACCCTGGACATATTTTTCCAAAAGGTCAGATTTTAAGGTTAAAAATCTAGGTTTACATGTGGACGAAAAGCCCCAAAACAGAGAAAATGTGTTCTTTAAAAATAATCTTTGTTCTCCTAATCTTATCCAAAAGTGTTGGAGAAGTGTCAACAAGATGCAAAATGCCACCTAACCGTGTGGTCGCCTCGGTTACGTGCGCGTTAGTTTTATCTATGTTTTTGTGTTTTTTGTTCGTCTTTGGCGACATTACGCGACTCACTTACGCAAGGCAAGACTTGCTTTTTAAAAAAAAGCCGGAACAGTTTTACTGTGTCAAAATGGAGTTTCTAAGCTGTCGCTGTGGTTTCTTAGTATGATCATGGATATTTATTGAGAATCAGAGTCGATCAGTCGAACAGAACAAGGTTTCTAGAGGGGAGTGAGAAAAGAAGACAACAAAAGGCCAAGCACTAACTGTAAATAAGATGAATAAAGTAAATCCTTATACTGTATATCTTGAACAATGACACATTAAATATGAGTGTTGTATGGGGCAGTAGTGCTACACCCTGTGCGTTAAGGACAGGACACGATAGGACAGGACAAGGACAGGAGAGGAAGCATGCAGGACAAGGGTCGTGAACCTGGCTGTACAACTTAAGTTTGGTGGGAGTGGCCATGTAAATTATAAACATCTATCATCTATCTCCAGAGTGTGAGTATGGGGATACCCAAGCAATTCGCATATTCATGAGTTATTTCTCGCAATAAGTGAGTGGCCCCACACCCAGCAAAAAAGTCCCAAGGGTGTGTGCCTGCGGACACATGCAAGTGAATTGACACCGTTTCGCATGCACAATGACTGACCGAAGTGTCCTGTAATTGCCGTGCCTGCACCACGGAGGCTGAGGACCCCACCCAATCAATCGAGAGGTGGGATCGGGCCCAGGAGTCCACCTGAGAGCAGCCTGGCGGCCGGAAAACGTCCCACACCGAGGGAACCAGGGCGGTCCGCCAGCCCCACCGAGGCGCCACGTCAACCGGCCACCCGGAAGAGGCCGCAGAGACCGTCAACAGTCAACATGGGACTGCACTTCATCCTAGAACACCTCAAAGGCGCGGGGACCTATGCGACGATCCTGTTCGTGGACTTCAGCTTTGCGTTCAACACCATCATCCCCGAACTCCTCTCCTCCAAGCTTCTCCAGCTCAGCGTCTCGCCTGTCATCTACCAGTGGATTTACAGCTTCTGGACGGGCAGGACACAGCAGATGAGACTGGTGGACACCACCTCATTTACACGCACCACCAGCACTGGGGCGCCCCAAGGATGTGCCCTCTCTCCGCTGCGCTTCTCTCTCTGGACGAACGACTGCACCTCATTGCACCTTGCTGTCAAACTCCTGAAGTTTGCAGACGACACCACAGTCATCGGCCTCATCAAAGATGATGACGAGTCTCCGTATCGACAGGAAGTGAAGCGGGTGGAGCCCTGGTGCGGCTGACACAACCTGGAGCTGAACACGCTCAAGACTGTAGAGATGCGTACTTCAGGAGGCATCCTTTGCCACAGCTGCCCCTCACGCTGTCCAACTGCCCTGTGTCAACCGTCGAGACCTTCAAGTTCCTGGGAATTACAGTCTCTCAGGACCTGAATGGGGATACCAATATCAACTCCATCCTCAAAAAGGCCCAGCAGAGGATGTACTTCCTGCAGCTTCTGAGGTAGCATGGCCTGCCACAGGAGCTGCTCATTGAATCATTCCTGTGTTCATCCATCACAGTTTGGTTTGGTGCTGCCACAAAAACGGACAAACTCCGACTGCAACCGACAATCAAAACTGCTGAAAAAATTGTCAGTACCACCCTATCTACCCTTGAGGACTTGCATGCTGCCAGAAATAAGAGCATGCAAAATCCTCTTGGACCCTCCACATCCTGGTCACCACCTCTTCCAGCTCCTTCCCTAAGGTAGGCACTAGCGAACAATGGAAACTAAAAACTAGCAGTCATTTCTAACTGCTCTAAATTGCTAGAGGACTCTGCATCATTTGCACAATTGTCAAAAAAAAAAAAAATGTATCAGCATTAGCACATTACTGGTAACCTTTTATTGCTCATTGACAGTGTTTATGTTTTTTGTCAGTTGACTGTCTGTTGTCGTACTAGAGCGGCTCCAACTACCGGAGACAAATTGTATTTTTGACATACTTGGCAAATAAAGATGATTCTGATTCTGATTACTCAGCTCACAACAGTGCTGTGTGGATCACTTATTTTAGGAGTATATAGCATAACGTATAAAAGTACATTATGTAAATTGTTTTTCTGTGGTTTTCCTGAAACGTGTTCCTCCCAACCCTACAGTATATAGTCCACAGTGTTTGGAACTGCTACCGTGTAGTTTGCGGGTAAATCCCATACATAGGCTCCCAAGTTTTCGTACACTCTATTTTGAGAGATACATATCAAATCTGACATCTGCTAGTTTGGATGTATTTTGCAACAGTATATAACTTGTCCATGATAAACGTATCCTTTGGATGCACTCACAAAATGCACAAACATAATTTGGCTATGTGAAACAAACTGTATTTTGTATTTACATTTATGCAACCCTGCAATCCACAGGAGTTGTGTGAGGGTCTGCAGGGCGCCAAAGATGGACAACCTTCGGTTCCCATGGTCTTTAACTATAGGCTTGAGTTGCAAATGACCGCCTTAAGTCTACCTCGACAGCCCTCCATGGCGGCAAGCATCATAGAAGATTAATGAACGTCAGGCTGGTGACAGATGCATGCTATGATTGGTGGGGGCTGTAATTTAGGCTGTAATTTGCAAAGTGGAAATGTAGGTGACTAAGGGTTTTCAATGTATGTACAGCATGTGTGTGAGTGTGTGTGTTTGTCTGTGTGCGTGAATAAGTGTGAAAGAGAGATGTAATTGACAGCCACGTGGGAGCACAGCACTCAGTTTGCACGATTCTGGTTTTCATCTTCTCTTCCTCATGACTCAAGCAAAATGTCATTACATCATTTCCTTTTTAATATCAATTGATTGACTGGGAGTGGAGTGTCTGTTACATGAGCACGCACTATTCACGCTGGATTTGGCTGTATAATGACAGTTGGGAGTTAAGAATTCAAGTCACAGATATGTAATGTTTTATATGTGTGTGCGTGTGTGTGAGACTCACATGGTTAAGCCATGAAGAGGGGCACTTTTGTTTAAGAGGAAACGGCGCTCAGAAAATCGGAAGGGTCATTATCATTTTTATTGTGGTGGCAGCCAGATAAGCTGCCCAGCTGCAGTGCTGAGAGGCTGTGGGCTCAAAGCACACACACATGCACACATGAGCAGCCCAGTTCTCCACCTGTTTCTCCTTCACAATCGATAGCTTTGATGCTTGGGAACGCAGCGGTGATGGCAGTGGACAGGGGCATTAGGATACGGAGCTACATGACCCAAGGGAGCCACGGGTGTCAAGGACTTTGATCCTTGTTCCAGCACTACATGTAGATTACCGGTCTCTGGAGGAGTACCACAACCCCTAAATCACCCCTCCTTCGATGATGTTACCCCAGACGCCCCACCTCCCCCAGGCCCCGCAACTCCCCTTTATCCATCGCCTCAGTCTCAGCTCCACTGATGATCCTCAGGGACAGGTGAACCAGAAACCAAGCCCAGACGCTCTCACGGTCAAACAGCACGGATTTTTTCAAAGTTGGAGCACTTACTTGAGCCAAAATACACAGACATTTATTTGTGTATGTATTTAAAGCAGACATTTTAAATCTGCATAGGTCTGAGTGCCAAAATGAGCATGATTCCAAATTATATACTTTTAAAGGTACCCTTCCATCAATTATTTAAATCAATTTTGAACAATCAATTTGGGGTGGAATTGCCCAAAATGTCCTTTTACAAGCTATTCTAGTTGGTTTTTTTCTACTGGGTATTTAAAACGGCCAGATTACCCAAGAATATCCATCCATCCATTTTCTGTATCGATTATCCTCACTAGGGTCGCGGGCGTGCTGGAGCCTATCCCAGCTATCTTCGGGCAAGAGGCGTGGTAAAACCTGAAGTGGTCGCCAGCCAATCGCAGGGTATATATAAACAAAAAACCATTCACACTCACATTCACACCTATGGGCTATGTAGAGTCTTCAATCAACCTACCACGCATGGTTTTGGGATGTGGGAGAAAACCGGAGTGCCCGGAGAAAACCCACCCGGGCACGGGGAGAACATGCAAACTCCACACAGGCAGGGCCGGGATTTGAACCCGTCCTCAGAACTGTGAGGCAGATGTGCTAACCAGTGGTTAACTGTGATGTCCCAAAAGCATATGACTATCCATAATGTCTCCTAGCCAGAAGCTGAACTGCACTTTGTTTATATGAATATTTTATATGTATATAAGCTTTGCTCTGATTGGATCACTGTTATTCTAATTTAAATACAGAAAACAGTTTGTTCTGTTTGGTCCTTGGAGATATCACAGCGTCTAGCGGCTTGAGGTGGCCAAGCGTTCATAGCGACATTGTGTTAGGATCCTTGTCTTACTATCATTGTGAAGCACAGTTCATTAAGCGTTGGATTGCTGGTCGACTATTAGGGAACGTGAGCTGAAAGGGGATGTGTGTGTAAAATTAAAAGAGGGGGGTAGTTTGAGGTCAGGCTTGTCTCCCATTCACACGAACACGTTCATTACTTTTGCACATTTTGGCAGCAAGCTGCACTATTTCATCATAAATTGGGTCATGCTACATCATAAATTATGAATATAGTTAAGTATTATTGTAAAACACAACAGATGCAGTGGGTACAGAAAGTTTTCCTACCCCCTTAAACTCTTTGTTATATTGCAGCCATTTGCAAAAATCATTTAAACTCATTTTTGTTCTGATTAATTTACACACAGCACCCTATATTGACAGAAAAAAACAGAATTGTTTAAATTTTTACAGTTTTATTAAAAAATAAAAACTGAAATATCACACAGCCATAAGTATACAGACCCTTTGCTCTGACACTCATATATTTAACTCAGGTGCTGTCCATTTCTTCTGATCATCCTTGAGATGGTTCTACACCTTCATTGGAGTCCAGCTGTGTTTGATTACACTGATTGGACTTGATTAGCAAATCCACACACCTGTCTATATAAGAGATTACAGCTCACAGTGCATGTCAGAGCAAATGAGAATCATGAGGTCAAAGAAACTGCCTGAAGAGCTCAGAGACAGAATTATGGCAAGGCACAGATTCTGCTGCACTTAAGGTTCCTAAGAGCACAGTGGCCTCCATAATCCTTAAATGGAAAACGTTTGGAATGACCAGAACCCTTCTTAGAGCTGGCCGTCCGGCCAAACTGAGCAATCGGGGGAGAAGAGCCTTGGTGAGAATGGTAAAGAAGAACCCAAAGATCACTGTGGCTGAGCTCCAGAGATGCAGTCGGGAGATGGGAGGATGTACTAGAAAGTCCACCATCACTGCAGCCCTCCACCAGTCGGGGCTTTATGGCAGAGCGGGCCGACGGAAACCTTTCCTCAGTGCAAGACACATTGCCAACACCGATCTAACCTGCCTCCGTGCAGTGTCACGAAAATGGACATTCCATTCCTTGATGCTGGTCAATCTGTTGTAATTATTAGAATTTTTTTCCAATGGAGACCAGTCTCATTTAGTGCCAACAACGTATAAATACATGACTTAAAAAGCAACTGTTCAGTGCCAAACACGTATTAATACGTGTTTACATGTTTTCACAGGAGGTGGTAGAGGAGGCGCTGACACAGCACCACAGAGAATAGAGATCTTGGGAAGCATTGTACTGAGGCACAATCACGAACAGAGGGCAGCGATGCACCATTTTAGATTTGACAAGCAGCCCTCAGAGCTCTGATTGTATGCACACAGCAGTTTACGGCCAAAAATGGCGGAGTGCACAAGTTGGAATTCGGATGAGCTTAAGTATTTTTACATTCCAAGAGATAAACTACATCTATCGTATTCGCAGAATATGAATTGTGGTAGGTAGCACAATTGTGTGTTTGAGTCAGAAGTGTGTGTAACTGAGCTCTTGTATAACCAGGATCACAGTCGCCATGTCAACAGCCAGTAAACAACACGGAGCGTCTTGACTGATGTGATTTCCGGTGAGTTTGTGTCACTCACAGCGGATTATATAGCTAAATACTGTAGATGATTATTTTGCAATGAAAAGCCATTCTTAAATGTTGTTTTAACTGGATTATACAATGAAAACACTTTCAGATGTCCAAGGTGTGACAAAAACCAAAAAAATATACAAGTATTGAAGTTGCTTTTGCACAAATGCTTCTTTTCACAAAAAGACAATTCTGAGACCAAAAAACGTAAAAACCAACCTACGTATGTTTCACTGCACATAACTAAAGAATGTAAAAGGGTAGGATCTGGCTGTTTTTTCTGCTGAAAGAAAAGAGTCCATCCTTTAATTTAGTGCTTTTGATATGTATATAACCATAGAACACAGTATTCTGTAAGCCTTGAAAGATCAGTCATAATCCTTAAAAATGGCTGGCACTCGAGGCTATCTTTTCTGAAAACGGCTGGCATTGAATGAGTTAAAAATAATCTACTTACAATTATCTACTTACAATTACTTGAAAAAAATGAAGCTAAAAATTCATGATTACCTAAGTAATTCCTTAATCTCACTCTTCTACAAGAGCAACTATGGAATCACATCTACATCTCTCCGTCCCTCTCTCTCTCTCTCTCTCTCTCTCTCTCTCTCTCTCTCTCTCTCTCTCTCTCTCTCTCTCTCTCTATATATATATATATTTTTTTTTTTTTTATTATTTTTTTTTCCTTCAAATTCTAAGTGAATTCATATAGTCAGACGTGCTTGTGGGCACACAGATACCCACCCATTTTTACACTGTATGCTCATGCTTATGCAAAGGTAATTCAGTAACATTAGTGTGCCTGTGCATAATGTGATTTATGACTACGTGGTTCATACAGAGTTGAAATGTGTTAAAGGTGAAACTAAAGAGGTCTGACACAGTTATAGCAACCAAATAAAGACTGACATAAAAGAGAGTTTAAAAAACTGATTTAAGGTCAAACTAAATGTGCCTCTGTGTTTGTGGGCTTGTGGTTTCAGTCAGTGCAACTGGAAGAGAGAGATGAAAAGTGATTGCGACAGAGTGAAAAGCAGAGAAAGAAATAAAGTTCAGCATGAAGAGGACAGGGCTGCAAACAGAGCATTCATTGTCAGAGTGGCCTGGTTACCATTTTAATGAAGGAGCTAGTATGCTCCCACAAAGTATACACTTCCACAATGATTAACACTTTGCAAATATGCTCAGACAATACCACAGCTTTTGGCAAACCCAATGACACAAACAAATACAGACATTTTTCAGGCAAAGGCCAAAAAAAATATGTTCACGAGAGGACACAGCTACCTGAGCTATGAACTGCACATTTAAGTACAGTGTCAATGAAAAGAAAAAACAGTGCAATGGATGGATGTCAAAAGCAATAGTACGGTATTGTATTCTACATAGAGCATGAACAAAAAAATACATACATTGCAGACCCCCGAAATACCTACATTTGTACTCCTTTGCACTTCAAGAATCCTGGGTGCCACATATCCCATATCCCATAATGCAACTCCATAGTTGCTTTCACATTCACAGCGGTGTCTTTCAACATTCCCTTTCCACCAGAAGTACACACAAATTCCAAGCACAAAACGCACAAAGGGAAAACTGGAGTGATATATTTTTTTAAAACCTATTTTTTATTTGACTCATTTGGATGACACTTAACCACATTTCTTTCCAGAATTGTGGATATTGTATAATTATAATGATATGATGACATAGGCTTATGATTGAATGTTTATTATGCTAAGGAAGTCAGTTATGCTGGTGGCACAAGTCACGTTGTTCCAGCAGCTGCACTGTGAAGGTTATGTGTACAATGCAGACCGAGCGTAACAGGCGTGAATGAGAATATGGATACAGACATACGTATGGGAACAGACACATCCATAATGAACCCAACAAACTCACCCATAAATCAAAAGCCAAATGTTTTGCGTACATGCCCAAATAATATAGAAGACTGGAGGAGAGTGATTTCAATCTAAAATTGGAATATGGCCTCAGTGGCTTTTTCTATATATTTTCTTCTCTTCCAAGAAATGTACTTTTCCATGCTGAGTAGGCAATTTTGAAATTGAGGAACTGTGAAATGCCCCTTCAGTTGGCAGTGAAGTAACATGCAGAACTCAGATCAGGTTTGATCCTCTGCCATAAGCCCACCAAATGCTTAACATACAGGAAGTGCAACATTCTTATGGTGAGATGTTGAGATGCATATGAGTATCTGTCCTTTTGAATCAACATTCTCCTCTTAGCTCTGATGTAGACCTGCGAGCCAGATGTCACCAGTACAACATAGGTTTCCTTTTTAGACCAGATGTGAATACTTACGAGAGGAAGCTTTAGAAATGGTGTATGTCACTGCAACTGTATCAAATTCACTCTTCCTCCATTTCTCAAATGCTTTATTCCATTCTTACAATTTTTTATTTCTTTTTATCTCTCACTCATTCACACAGCACATAATGTCTTCGGCAGCCGGGCAGGTGGCTCAAGGGTGATATGATGAAGAGGTGAACAAGAAGTGGAGGGAGGAAGAAGGAAAATCGAGGAGGGGGGTGAAGGCAGAGGGGAAGTCAATCTTTGGGGTTCACTGCTACTGGAGTTGAATTCCTTCACACCAGTTGCTGAAAGCTTCCCTGCATGCGTGAGAACGAATACACAGGCAAACATATACACAAGAGACATCAGCGGTGATTGCTTCCTGTCAGCTCTGATCATTCCCCCGGGACTCAAAAATGTCTAACCCCGGCATACGCGTGAAACCAGGGAGCTTAACTCAGCCTTTTTCTTTTTTTGCCCTTCAGTCTTTGGGCTTCATGGTCCAAATCTGTTGCTTTGATTTTTTTTTTCCTCTTCATCTTTCATCAAGCAGACAGGCTAATCACTAATGAACTTATGAAGCAGCCTGGGTGATAAAGGGTGTGTGTAGCTGGCAATAAGTGGCACAGATCTGCAGTAATTGCCAGAACGTCCACTTGTTTCGTCCAATGCATTTCATTCAAGAATAATGCAATGTTGTGCAAAATGTGCTCGTGGAGCTGAGCACTCCTTTATTTGTAACCATCTCCATGGGGGAATGAGAATCTTGACTCCAGTCAGGGTGTCACCCCCGCTTCCTTCAACTTTAGATCATTATATTACAGTGAAAGTGCCAAGATCAACTGTTAACAAAGCATAAAACATTTATTACCTGTACATGGTATGTAACACTGCAGCCGCTAAAAATATCTAACAACCACTGTAATAATTAAAAGAATTTGAGTGCTATTATGCTATTATGTATATATATATATATGTATATATATATATATATACACAACCCCAATTCCAATGAAGTTGGGATGTTGTGTTGAACATAAATAAAAACAGAATACAATGATTTGCAAATCATGTTCGACCTATATTTAATTGAATACACTACAAAGACAAGATATTTAATGTTCAAACTGATCAACTTGATTGTTTTTAGCAAATAATCATTAACTTAGAATGTTATGGCTGCAACACGTTCCAAAAAAGCTGGGAAAGGTAGCAAAAAAGAAAGTTGAGGAATGCTCATCAAGCACCTGTTTGGAACATCCCACAGGTGAACAGGCTAATTGGGAACAGGTGGGTGCCATGATTGGGTATAAAAGGAGCTTCCCTGAATTGCTCAGTCATTCACAAGCAAAGATGGGGCGAGATTCACCTCTTTATGAACAAGTGCGTGAGAAAATAGTCGAACTGTGTAAGGACAATGTTCCTCAATGTACAATTGCAAGGAATTTAGGGATTTCATCATCTACGGTCCATAATATCATTAAAAGGTTCCGAGAATCTGGAGAAATCACTGCATGTAAGTGGCAAGGCCGAAAACCAACATTGAATGCCCGTGACCTTCGATCCCTCAGGCGGCACTGCATCAAAAACCGACATCAATGTGTAAAGGATATCACCACATGAGCTCAGGAACACTTCAGAAAACCAATGTCAGTAAATACAGTTCGGCTCTACATCCGTAAGTGCAACTTGAAACTTTACTATGCAAAGCAAAAGCCATTTATCAACAACACCCAGAAACGCCGCCGGCTTCTCTGGGCCCGAGCTCATCTAAGATGGACTGATGCAAAGTGGAAAAGTGTTCTGTGGTCGGGCGAGTCCACATTTCAAATTGTTTTTGGAAATTGTGGACGTCGTGTCCTCCGGGCCAAAGATGAAAAGAACCAGACTGTTATGGACGCAAAGTTCAATTGTTAGTGCCAATAGCATGGGTAACTTACACATCTGTGAAGGCACCATTAATGCTGAAAGGTACATACAGGTTTTGGAGAAACATATGCTGACATCCAAGCAACGTCTTATTTATGGACGCCCCTGCTTATTTCATCAAGACAATGCCAAACCACATTCTGCGCGTGTTACAACAGCGTGGCTTCGTAGTAAAAGAGTGCGGGTTCTAGACTGGCCCGCCTGCAGTCCAGACCTGTCTCCCATTGAAAATGTGTGGCGCATAATGAAGCGTAAAATATGACAATGGAGACCCCGGACTGTTGAACAGCTGAAGCTGTACATCAAGCAAGAATGGGAAAGAATTCTACCTACAAAGCTTTAACAATTAGTGTCCTCAGTTCCCAAACGTTTATTGAATGGTGTTAAAAGAAAAGGTGATGTAACACAGTGGTAAACATCACCCTGTCCCAGCTTTTTTGGAACGTGTTGCAGCCATAAAATCCTAAATTCATGATTATTTGCTACAAAAAATAAAGTTTATCAGTTTGAACATTACATATCTTATCTTTGTAGTGTATTCAATTAAATATAGGTTGAGCATGATTTGCAAATCATTGTATTCTGTTTTTATTTATGTTTAACACAACATCCCAACTTCATTGGAATTGGGGTTGTATATATATACAAACTGATGGCTGAGCATTCTTCTTCACGACTTTCTGTTAAAGCGCAGAATACACGCCTCCATCAATCACAGCGAGTTGTCCAGGTCCTGCAGGAGCAACGCAGCCCAAGACCATCACACTACCACCACAATGTTTGGTGGGATGTTCTTTTTCTGAAATGCTGTGCTGCATTTACACCAGATGTAATAAGACACACACCTTCCAAGAAGCTCAACCTTCATCTCGTCAGTCCATATATTCTCCCAAAAGTCTTGGGAATCATTCAGATTTTTTTTCCCCCCAAAAGTAAGATAAGCCTTTATGTTCTTTTTGGTCAGCAGTGGTTTTCGCCTGGGATGTTTTCCTGTCATGGATGCCATTTTTGCCCCGTCTCTTCCTTGTTGCTGTGTCATGAACACTGACCTTAACTGAGGCAAGGGTGGCCTGGAGTTCTTTAGAAGTTGTCCGAAGTTGCTTTGTGGCCTACTGGATGAGTCATTACTGTACTCTTGGGGTAATCTTTGTAGGCCGGCCACTCCTGGGAAGGTTCACCACAGTTCCATAATTTCTCCATTTGACGTTAATGGCTCTGCCTATGGCTCGCTGAAATCTTAAAGCTTTAGAAATCGCTTTTGTAACCCTTTCCAGACTGTTAGATGTCCATCCATCCATCCATTTTCTGTACCGCTTATCCTCACTAGGGTCGCGGGCATGCTGGAGCCTATTCCAGCTATCATCGGGCAGGAGGCTGGGTACACCCTGAACTGGTTGCCAGCCAATTGCAGGGCACCTGATAGATTTCAATGACCTTATTTCTTGACTGTTTTTGAATTTGTTTGGATTGTGTCATTTTGTTGCAACTTTTTTTAGATTTTTGTCAGACAACTTATGTTTAAGTGATTTCTTGAGGTCAGGAGGTCTGTAGGTAATCAGGCTTGGCTGTGATTAGTGGAAAATTAACCAAAGTTGTGATTGGCCACAATTAATTCACGATTTAACAAGGGGGTAATTACTTTTTGACACAGGGCCAGGTAACTTTGAATAGTTTTTTTTTTCGTTAATAAATAAAAATACCATTTAAAAACAACATTTTAAGTTCACTTGAGTTATATTTGTCTGATACATTTGTTTGATGATCTTAAGGATTAAAGTCAGAAAACTATGCAAAATTATAAGAATTTGAGAAGGGGGCTAATACTTTTTCAAAGCACTTACATTTTTTGATGACATTATGGACTGTAGATGATGAAATCCCTAAATTCCTTGCAATTGAGAAACGTTCTTAAACTGTTGAACTATTTGCTCACGCAGCTTTTCACAAAGTGGTGAACTTCGCCCCATCCTTGCTCGTAAACAACTGAGCCTTTCGGGGATGCTCCTTTACATCCAATCATGGCGCTCACCTGGTTCCAATTAGCCTGTTGTGCAATGTTCCAAACAGGTGTTTTTTGAGCATTACTCAACTTTCCCCATCTTTGGTTGACTCTGTCCCAGCTTTTTCGGAAAACGTTGCAGGCATCAAATTCAAAATGAGAGAATGTTTGCAAAAAAATAAATAAATACATACAAATATTCATAAGTTTGAACATTAAATATCTTGTCTTTGGATTGTATTCAGTTGGATAAAGGTTGAAAAGGATTTGCCAATCATTGTATTCTGTTTTTATATACATTTTGCACAGCTTCCCAACTTCACTGGAATTGGGGTTTGTACATTATAATAAGCGAGCACTCACAATACCGTCAAGAATGGAGCTTACTGTCATTATTTATTATCAATAAACACATTTCCAACCAGCTTGGATTATGAACGTAATGTTTTCATCACATGATTGAAAAGAATGGTATGTTGCAGTGGGGTCAAAATGGGGTGTGCAACATTAAACTTCGAATTCTATGAAATTAAAGGCTATGTTTGATTACACCATGATAATTGTGTAAACTTCACGTCAGAAATAGACACCTCCATATCTGCTTATTTAAGGAGGCTAAAACGTTCACAGAGCAGGTGGTGTAAGAACAGGCAAACCTTGGTCAGCAAGTGTAAAATGTAACATCGATTCCAATTCTAAATGTATTGGCATCAACAGAAGTGTTGTATCAAATGACAGTAGTGTTTCAGCAATCAGTGTTCATATAAAAACCCACAACTTTTTACACACAAACAGCACGCTGTGATTGAGTATAGCTGCAGGCGTCTGGTGTTGTTTTGTGAATCATATTGCAGCATGCTGAAGCAGCTCCATCTGTGGCTGTGGCCGTCATTCCTCTGTGGCCACATCAAGGTTTCGCAATAAAGGGGGGTGGGGAGGGGGCATATCCCTCTTCGCCACAGTACAGCCACAACAGCCTTTATATGCAGATCCAATGGAATCTAAGTTAGAGGATGTGGCTAGCAATCTCTGGTGTTGTTTATATAACCATAATGGGCTAGAATGAATATTCAACAGTAAAATAGTGAAGAAAAGGTGGATTATTCTGTGCTCTTTGTCAACCCATTGAGTAATGTAGTCTGTAGTACCTAGCAGCCTTTCAGGGGTCCAGCACTTACTAATGGGATAAGGAACACAGTCATTAAAGACTAAATTACAAAATTGGTAAATTGCATAGTAATGGTTATGTGTATAAACAAGAAGAGTGTATGCTTGTGCCCGATTTGAGCCATGCTGGTTTTAAGTAAGGAGAGTTATGAACCTCAGTCACTCCATCTAGTTAATGATGTGCCTCCATCCATCACGCTTTGTATTAGACTGCCCCCTAGTGTTTCTTCATCTTCTGCAGCTCGGCTTTCTATCTAACTCTACTCAGCGCCTAAAGTTATCTAACACGTATTAGCACCAGGGGGACCCTGGGTTGAGTGAAATCAGCAGATGTGGATGCAATAATGACTCTCGAATTCCTCTGATCTTTGGCGCTGGGATTTTTCCCAGACTTTATGTCCTCTTGATCAACTCAATTAGGGAAACAAAATGTGCCTGGGGAGTCAGGACATACGGTTAGGTATGAGTGCGTATGGCTAGTGAAAGATGGAAAGAAGATGTAACACACATTTCACACTTTTGTCAGTGGATAATGATTCAACGGTATAGTAACTGCATTTTTACGTGGCTATACTACAACAACACCACCACCGTGTCAAACTGAAGGCCATAGGGCCAGATCTGGCCCTCCATGTCAGTCACGTACTATGTGGCCAGTGAAAGCTTGCCCAAAATTTCTCTGACTTCTGTTCAAATCTAGCCATGAAAATGATGGACAAAGCAGGGATCGATTGTGATATGAAGGGGCGATTATGAAGGTTCCTGCAGGAGGACAAGAAGTGTAACTGTCTTGCTCTCTAGTCACGTACCTCATTTGTAAACAAAGGGCAGCTCAGCTTCTGGCCACCAGACATTATGGATAGTCATATGCTTTTGGGGCGGCACGGTGGACGACTGGTTGGCACATCTGCCTCACAGTTCTGAGGACTCCGGTTCAAATCTGGCCTCGCCTGTGTGGAGTTTGCATGATATCCCCCGTGCCTGCGTGGGTTTTCTCCGGGTACTCCGGTTTCCCCCCACATCCCAAAAACTTGCCTGGTAGGTTAATTGAAGACTCTAAATTGCCCGCAGGTGTGAATGTGAGTGAGAAGGGTTGCTTGTTTCTCTGTGCGCTGTGATTGGCTGGCGACAAGTTCAGGGTGTACCCCGCCTCCTGCCCAAAGATAGCTGGGATAGGCTCCAGCATGCCCGCGATCCAAGTGAGGATAAGCTGCTGGGAAAATGAATGAATGAATGAATGAATATGCTTTTGGCAGAATATAATTTTTGTTAACTCATTTGAAATAGCATCACTGTGGACTTTACTGTGCAGTGTGTAAAAACTTGTAACAAATCCCATTATTATTGTTCTTTAGTCTATAATTGACACGACTACAAACTTTTGTACTTGTCTGCATGCTTAATTTCCTACAAAGACAAACTATCGATGTCATATCCTAAAAATAAATATTTCATTTTAAATATCAATAAATCTGTTGCTACTTAAACAAAAGATAAGCAGTTTGTTTTGCCTTTTGTTCTCTAAATGAGCATGAAAAAAAAAAAGTACAGACCGAACTGTGATTATCTTATCGATGCGTTTTCGCCGTGATGACTGGCTCACTGAGTGAAACCATAACGACGATGTGTCCCGTGATGAAAACAAGTTTTAACACATGATTTAAGCCTTGCATTAAAATGCTCCAGCATATCACCATTTCATTTGTATTAGGTGTCCTCTGCCAGCACAATACATACAAGAGGAGGATAGATCCTGTGAAGAAAATTACATTGGATGGACTTTTTAGTTGTCAATTGTACAAAATATAGTTATAGTGAATGCTATTACTTCCTTTTGGGAAAAAAGATTCTAAATTAAAACAGAATGTGTTTGACTTTAAATTGAACATTTAACTTTTCAATCTAACACTTCTTTAACTTCATTAACTAACATAGTAATATATACATGAAATACATATTCATTAGAGAACTGAGGTTTCCTTATAACATCAATCCATCCATTTTCTGAGCCGCTTCTCCTCACTCGGGTCGCGGGCGTGCTGGAGCCTATCACAGCTATCATCGGGCAGGAGACGGGATACACCCTGAACTGGTTGTACCGGAGAAAACCCACGCAGGCACGGGGAGAACATGCAAACTCCACACAGGCGAGGCTGAGGATTGAACCCCGGTCCTCAGAACTGTGAGACTGACGCTCTAACCAGTCGGCCACCATGCCGCCTGCTTATAACACGTTTTGTTATAAAATGCATCAGTTTGCCCCGAAATGTCAACATTTTATACAGCAGTTTATAATAAAACATGATGTGAGAGTCACCCCCAAGGAGAAAGACAGTGACTCTGCATTCCTTTGTGCACGTGAGGGTAACAAAGAGGAGACAGACAAAGTCTTACCTCCTGATCTGGAACACTTCCTGACACCCTTTTTTTTTTTCTTTCTTCCGAATATAAATAAATAATTTCTGCAATCAAGGTGTACTTCACACACAGACTCACACACAGTACAGAGAGATATTGATGGCTGGATGTCAGTAGGCAGCGAACTGCCTCACTCTCCTCTATTTCACAAGACCACATTAGCTGGACCATCAATCAGTGTGTGCGTGTGTGTGTGTGTGTGTGTGTGTGTGTGCTTGTGAATCACAAGCATCAGTCTGTATGAACTGTTCATGAACACACACACAGGCACACAATTAGAAAATGGACAGAGGTCACAGGTCTCTACCATTGACCTTCAAGACCTCATTACTACAGCCAATCATGAGACAAAACATGCAGCTGATTAGTGAAAGACCTTCACAAATAAACTGCAAAAGGCTGTCAGTGAGAGAGGGGGTCAGGGGATAGAAAGAGACGTTGGACGTGAGATCATTTAGCCTTGAGGTGAGAGGAGTGACTCTCTCGTGCAACTTAACCTCATGCTGCCCCTGCGAGTTCATGTCAGAGGACTTGTGAAGATATCACTACTGTACATATTAAAAGGAAGAAAACACGGACAGTTCACCCAAAGTTTATTATTCATGCGTTTATCTCTCTCTCTCTCTCTCTCTCTTTCTCTGTCTCTCTCTCTCTCTCTTTCGCAAATACACACACACACACACACACAAGTACGCATGCACGCACGCTCACACACATAATAATGTCAAGACAGTCCACTCACAGCTGAGAGTTAAGTGTGTGTTTTCATCCTTCAGTGCTTGACAACATCATGGCCCAGTCCCCTCCAACAGCTTGAGTGAGTTATATAAGACTTGGCAGAAGCTTCAGTAAATCACTGCATACATACACTGCGCCTGTAGAAACAGGTATATGTGTCAGTGTGTCCTCCCATCTGCATAACACACACAAGCAGTAAAACAAACGTGATCACCAACATACAACATATATAACAAACAAAATTTTAAATGTCTACATTTGCAGGGTTCCACCCTGACACAAAAGCAGTGTTGTGAATGACATTACAAGAGCTGAGCAATCTGGCTGCTGTGTACTGTTTGTTCTCCATTCCCCCATCAACCGTTCCTCTTGAGGAGTGAGAGGTAAATAGAGAGTGAAAGAGAGAAAGAGATATGTGCTTCATTCACCGTCGGGCCATCAGCCAAGAACATTCTGTTCTGCTTCATTTGAGGGAGGAATAGAAAATATTCTTACTATCCTACTGCATCTCTGTGCATGTACTACACTATCAGTATCCGTAACACCCGAGCTTTGATCATCAACCATCATATACAGGTCATTCATTGAAATCCTGTACATAAAAATGTCAGTTCACCAGATCACCAGTGATGGGTCAATGTGACTTTCTAGGAATGTTGTAGACGTGATCATTAGAAAATGTAAACAGTTGCAAAGATTTATAGAAATGGGTCTATTACTGTTGTTGATGCACCTGTTGTTGTGCTCTTGTTCGTTTTGACTTGACTTGAGTTAGTGTTGCATATTGATGTTGATTTGTTTCCTGCCAGGTTAAATCCATCCATCCCATCCATTTTCTGTACCGCTTATCCTCACTAGGGTCACGGGAGCCTAACCTTCAGGCGAGAGGCGGGATACATCCTGAACTGGTTGTCAGTCAATCGCAGGGCACATTTAAACAAACAACCATTCACACTCACATTCACACCTACCGGCAATTTAGAGTCTTCAATGAACATGCATGTTTTGGGGATGAGGGAGGAACTGGAGTACCTGGAGAAAACCCACGCAGGCACGGGGAAACAAACTCCACACAGGCGAGGCCGGGATTCGAACCCCGGTCCCCAGAACTGTGAGGCAGACGCCATAACCAGCCGTCTACCGTGCCGGACACCAGGTTCAATCATTGTTGATAGATTTTGTGAGAGAAGATTTACAACCCCAATTCCAATGAAGTTGGGACATTGTGTTAAACATAAATAAAAACAGAATACAATGATTTGCAAATCATGTTCAACATATGTTTAATTTAATACACTACAAAGACAAGATATTTAATGTTCAAATTGATAAACTTTATTGTTTTTAGCCAATAATCATTAACTTAGAATTTTATGGCTGCAACACGTTCCAAAAAAGCTGGGACAGGGTCATGTTTACCATTGTGTTACATCACCTTTTCTTTTAACAACATTCAATAAACGTTTAGGAACTGAGGACACTATTTGTTAAAGCTTTGTAGGTGGAATTCTTTCCCATTCTTGCTTGATGTACAGCTTCAGCTGTTCAACAGTCCGGGGTCTCCGTTGTTGCATTTTACGCTTCATAATGCGCCACACATTTTCAATGGGAGACAGATCTGGACTGCAGGCAGGGCAGTCTAGTACTCGCACTCTTACTACGAAGCCACGCTGTTGTAACACGTGCAGAATGTGGTTTGGCTTTGTCTAGCTGAAATAAGCAGGGGTGCCCATGAAAAAGACATTGCTTGGATGGCAGCATATGTTTCTCCAAAACCTGTATGTACCTTTCAGCATTAATGGTGCCTTCACAGATGTGTAAGTTACCCATGCCATTGACACTAACACAGCCCCATACCATCACACATGCTGGCTTTTGAACTTTGCGTCTATAACAGTCCGGATGGTTCTTTTCCTCTTTGGCCCGGAGGTTGCATGGATATCATTATTGATCATTTAAATTTGAGCAAATTTGAGCAAATTTGTTATTTCAGAAGTATATATCAAACTGGTAGCCCTTCGCATTAATCAATTCCCCAGAAGTAGCTCTCAGTTTCAAAAAGGTTGGTGACTCCTGCTATACAATGTAATAGTTTTCATTTTCCTCATTGTCCTCTTAGTCCTACAAACAGACTCTTTGTTAAAGTTATGAAGTAATAGACCTTGCTGTGGGCGTTGCATTACCATAAAAAGTATCTATTAAACAGGAGGTACTATACAGCACAGATTGGCCTATAAAAGGTGCATTTTCAGTGCTGCCTAGAGTGGCACATTTCAGAAACAGCCTCTTTAAGTTATTACTGATGGTGTGTGGAAAAGCTATGATGACAGAGGACTATGCGCCTTACAGCAGAAGGCTATAAACGGAATATGAGCTCAATGTGAATGCACAAGTATTATTGAGTGACTCACCACCACAGGCAATTAAGAAAGTTAAAAAGTCTGCTGTGATTGGAGGAAATCTGACTGACATCACCAGTGTGTCTATAGCAGAGGAGGGTCAGAAGTTAGCTCTTCATTTGACAAATGTCAAAGATTACCTTCCAATAAAAGGTGACTGTGGGGGTGATATGTAATTTTTAATGAGCTAATAATTGGGGTAGTGAGGTAAGTAGATCTGCTTTTCAAGCTATGGTACGAGCTGACCAAAAACAGCATCCAGTGCATAATACTCTGATCCAGTGTCTTGAGATACACTACGTTTTGAATGTCAGTTAAATCAACTGAAATCAGTGAAAGACAGTGCACATTGGTAATAACTACCTCTTAAAAGGGGCAGATTTTTATTAAGACTGTGGATCATGAGGTAGAGCAGATCTCGACAAAGTCCTTGGCTTGTTCCATACTTCTAGAAACAGTGCTAAAAGGCAGTTGTACTGTTGTTAAAACGTGTCTAGAGTGGTCCTTTCCAAAGTGGTCTCTAAGTGAATGCTGTGACTATACATTTAGAGTAAATCAAATGACTCAGAGCAAATATGAAGGTGGTCTTGGCCACCTGATACCAATATCTGATTGCAGTATGATCACAAATAGGAACAGATTTAAAGACCACCCACTCAAAAGCTCGTGGGAAAGCCCAAAAAATACCCTGCTGGTGAGCTAGACCTTTTCCCCTTTACTCTTACAGGTAATTTATGAGAGAGAAATGGTTAACTAAATTAAAAACAGATTAGCAGGTCGACCTCAAAAGTTTTTCACAATTCAGGAATCCAGGAGTGGCTTGCATGTTGACAAATGCAACATCGAGTTCACGTTGGTGTACTTCCTACTGTAATCCTTGCTTCCATTGCGAGTAGCAAGCAACATTTATGACAAGTATTATTAAAACTAAAGGAGGATGAGGCGTGATTAATGCAGTGGCGTCATTAGGCCTATTTCAGGGGATGCTTCAGCCCCCCTAAACAGTTCTTAAGCCCCCCTAAATAATTTGGTTATTTAACTTTTTTTTAAACAATATTTTTACCCCAAAAAAATCTTGACTAGGCAGGGATAAAACGACAATAACCCTTCTTGGGATTAGTTTCCCCCCAAAAAAGAAAGAAAAAAAGAGAACAGAAAAAAGAAAGAAATTGGGAGGGAAATAAAAGAAAGAAAAAATAAATTAGTGGATAGATGAATCCCGGGGCTGAGAAACCACAAGTATGCGGGGGGGGGGGCACTCTAATTCACAAGCTAGTAGTAGCATGAGACTTTCCGGAGCTAACTAATTGTTTCTACCAGCAGTGATGAAGAACCCAGAACTATTGGCTGGCTATTTACATAAAGATGAAGGAGGTTGAAGAGTGAACGTTATGCATGAATTCACATCATGAAACAGAACATTTATCCAAATTTAGCAAGCCGGTGTGTTTGGTCATGGTGGTATTGTTGACATACACAGTACTCATCATAGTTGAGTCGCTTTCATGAACCGCGAGGAATTAGTATGCTTCCTAGTTCCAAATCTGTTGCAAAAGGCGAACGACTTGACCAAAGAAAATGAAAAAAGACTGCACCAAAAATGTTCCAGACTCCAGAGACTTGTTTTGTATTCCTCACAGTTAACACTGCCTCCATGACACTCTCTCTCTCTCTCTCTCTCTCTCTCTCTCTCTCTCTCTGTCTCTCTCTCTCTCTCTGATGCTGTCTCTATCTCTCTCTCTCTGTCTTCCTCACACTTTGTTATAGTGCAGCCATTTGCTAAAATCATTTAAGTTCATTTTTCCCCTCATTAATGTACACACAGAACCCGATATTGACAGAAAATAACAGAATTTTTAAAATGTTTTCAGATTTATTAAAAAAGAAAAACTGAAATATCACACAGCCATAAGTATTCAGACCCTTTGCTGTGACACTCATATATTGAACTCGGGTGCTGTCCATTTCTTCTGCTCATCCTTGAGATGGTTCTACACCTTCATTGGAGTCCAGCTGTGTTTGATCACAGTATACTGATTGGACTTGATTATGAAAGCCACACACCTGTCTATATAAGACCTTACAGCTCACAGTGCATGTCAGAGCAAACGAGAATCATGAGGTCAAAGGAAATTGTGGCAAGGCACAGATCTGGCCAAGGTTACATAAAACATTCTGCTGCACTTAAGGTTCCTAAGAGCACAGTGGCCTCCATAATCCTTAAATGGAAGACGTTTGGGAGGACCAGAACCCTTCCTAGAGCTGGCTGTCCGGCCAAACTGAGTGAGCAATCGGGGGAGAAGAGCCTTGATGAGAGAGGTAAAGAAGAACCCAAAGATCACTGCAGCTGAGCTCCAGAGATGCAGTCGGGAGATGGGACAAAGTTCCAGAAAATCATCCATCACTGCAGTCCTCCCCCAGTCGGGGCTTTATGGCAGAGTGGCCCGACGGAAGCTTCTCCTCAGTGCAAGACACATGAAAGCCCGCATGGAGTTTGCCAAGAAACGCCTGAAGAACTCCAAGACGGTGAGAAATAAGATTCTTTGGTCTGATGAGCCCAAGATAGATTTTTTTTACCTTAATTCTAAGCGGTATGTGTGGAGAAAACCAGGCACTGCTCATCACCTGTCCAATACAGTCCCATCAGTGAAGCATGGTGGTGGCAGCATCATGCTGTAGGGTGTTTTTTAGTTGCAGGGACAGGGAGACAATTGAAGGAAAGACGAATGCGGCCGAGTACAGGGATATACTGGAAGAAAACTTTCTCCGTAGTGCTCAGGACCTCAGACTGGGCCAAAGTTTCACCTTCCAACAAGACAATGACAAAGACAAGCAATTTTGCAGTCATTTCTTAGATGAGGGCAGCACACAGATAAAATAATGGAGTGGCTGCAGAATAACTCTGTGACTGTTCTTGAATGGTGCAGCCAGAGCCCTGACTTAAACTCAATTGAGCATCTCTGGAGAGACCTGAAAATGGTAAATGGAAAATGGCTAATTGTTGAAGTTTTGTAGGTGGAATTCTTTCCCATTCTTGCTTGATGTACAGCTTCAGCTGTTCAACAGTCCGGGGTGTCCGTTGTCGTATTTTATGCTTCATAATGCGCCACACATTTTCAATGGGAGACAGGGCTAGTACCCGCACTCTTTTACTACGAAGCCACGCTGTTGTAACACGTGCAGAAAGTGGTTTGGCATTGTCTTGCTGAAATAAGCAGGGGCGTCCATGAAAAAGACGTTGCTTGGATGGCAGCATATGTTTCTCCAAAACTTTGCGTCCCTAACAGTCCGGATGATTCTTTTCCTCTTTGGCCCGGAGGACAAGATGTCCACAATTTTCAAAAACAATTTGAAATGTGGACTTGACGAACCATAAAACAAATTTCCACTTTGCATCAGTCCATCTTAGATGAGCTCGGGCCCAGAGAAGCCGGCAGCATTCCTGGGTGTTGTTGATAAATGGCTTTTGCTTTGCATAGTAGAGTTTCAAGTTGCACTTACGGATGTAGCGCCAAACTGTATTTACTGACATTGGTTTTCTGAAGTGGTCCTGAGCCCATGTGGTGATATCCTTTACACACTGATGTCGGTTTTTGATGCAGTGCCGCCTGAGGGATTGAAGGTCACGGGCATTCAATGTTGGTTTTCGGCCTTGCCGCTTACATGCAGTGATGCATGAAGATTCTCTGAAGTTTTTGATGATATTATGGACCGTAGATGATGAATTCCCTAAATTCCTTGCAATTGTACGTTGAGGAACATTGTCCTTAATGTGTTCGACTATTTTCTCACGCGCTTGTTCACAAAGTGGTGAACCTCGCCCCATCTTTGCTTGTGAATGACTGAGCAATTCAGGGAAGCTCCTTTTATACCCAATCATGGCACCCACCTGTTCCCACTTATCCTGTTCACCTGTGGGATGTTCCAAACAGGTATTGATGAGCATTCCTCAACTTTCTCAGTCTTTTTTGCCACCTGTCCCAGCTTTTTTGGAACGTGTTGCAGCAATAAAATTCTAAGTTAATGATTATTTGCTAAAAACAATCAAGTTTTTCATGTTTGAACATTAAATATCTTGTCTTTTTAGTTTATTCAATTAAATATAGGTTGAACATGATTTGTAAATCATTGTATTCTGTTTTGATTTATGTTTAATACAACGTCCCAAGTTCATTGGAATTGGGGTTGTAACAAAGAGTGAAAAATTTAAGGGGATCTGAATACTTTCCGTACCCACTGTAACTTTGCGTCCCTAACATGTCATGGCTGCCACGTCAATGCCCCACATTCAACATGGCAGCCAGGTAGCCACGGGAGGCACGTCTTTTGGAATTGGATCAAGTCATATTGTATATCTGTGACCAGGAAATACTGTAGATCAGTCCCATTCTCTGCCTGCATTGTGCCACAGTGCTACCAAACAACAGCGGCCAATTCTGGAATGAACAGACTTAATCAAATGTAGTTTAAGTGACAAATGGAAACTATTTTGGACACAATGTTAAGTCCCAATATCCATTATATCGGGGTCCACTGTACTTTCATTATAATTTTTACATTGAAGTGTCTATCGCAATATATACAGTTACCGTGAAGGATTCAGTTTCCAGCCCTAGTCCAAATATGCACAACGTTTGGATGACCTTGACCTACTGGGCCTAACTTCCTCCATCAAGTTTTATGTGACTCATGTCATATGCCACGTCATGGCCAATGGGGAATCTTAATTGTGCTTACATCCAAATTCCCATCTGGTTTTCATCCATATATTATTTGGACCTACGGGTATCCAATTCCCAGTGTTTTTGTTTTATTTGCCATTACATATCTGAATTGCGTAACCAAAAAAAGAAAACATCTGAACTGTGGTAATTTGAACCAGCAAATAAAGACATTTGAAAACATAAAGGTGTATACTATATCCTTGGCCTCTTCCAGCCCAGCTCTGTCAACCTTAGGCCACAGGTGATATTTCACAGGAAGAGATTTCAGCAAAATGGCTGATAGATGCAAGGATGGGAACTTGACCGACGGACAGAGAGGAGAGCGAACAACATGCTTTGTGCTGCAAGGCAAAACGTTGCATATTGGCACTTCAAGTTGAGTCTTGAATTCAGGAGAGGTGTAACTTAACCTCATAGAATTCTATATATATAAATCATGGACTTTCTCAAGCAAGAACCCTTTAAAAAAGGAAACTCCATAATCTCCCTAGTCATCACTTGAATACTAGAATGTGCCAAGGGACATTCTAGTTACCTTTGATTTTTACAAAGCAAAATGTCTTTAACATTGCTTAAAATCCAAACCAAACAATGCTTTAACACTGCGTTTTAAATTCCATCACCACATCCTTTAGCACACACAAGAGGTTCAGTGTATAAAAGACCCACCTTTCTACTGCCCGAACATTCAGCAGCTGTAACACTCCGCTGTTGACTTCATGTTGATTTAGCCATTAAAGGCTGCAGCAGGTCTGAAATCAAAACCTGCATGGCTGTTTAGCTTGGACTGAGTGTACCGCATTACTAAACACTTGAACTAGGTGAAACATCTGTACCTCTAACAGGTCTAGAGTGTATCTGCAAAAAGAGAAATGTGTCACTCAGATTAACAGACATTTCTTACTGAACCTCATAGAGTGGGGAAGAGTGACTCGATCATCAAATAAAATACAACTCAGTCTTTTAGGGTCAACAATTTGATCACAAACCTGTGTGCTGATTAATTAATGTGAGATGGATTAAAAAATTATCCAAAGCAGAATGGAGTTGTCCAATTAACCTATAACTCCAGTATTATTCTCAGACTCAAATATCCTGAGAACACCATTCATGTTTTTTATATATATATTTATATATATATATGCCAAGAAGCCACATTATGGCCACTTGCACAAAAGAATTACCGTAGGGATGAAAAACTTGCAATGAGCAGTGTGGTTTTCCTCCTGGCCTTGGAACAGTGGACCAGCTCTACACCTTCAGCAGGGTCCTGGAGTGTGCATGGGAGTTCACCCAAACAGTCCACATGTGCTTTGTTAACTTTGAGAAGGTGTTTGAACCATGTCCCTCGAGTAGTCCTATGGGAGGGGCTATAAGGGGGTGGTTGTGGATGGTGCTCTGGAAGTATGGTGTACTGGCTACCCCTTATACGGCCTTTCGGTCCCTGTATAACCAGGGTCAGTGTTTGGTCAGCATTGATGGCAGTAAATCAGATTTGTTTCCGGTGAGGCTTTGACTCTGTCAAGGCTGCACATTGTTACTGATTATGTTGATAACCTTCTCGGACAGAATTTCTAGACGAAGCCTGTGCATTGAGGGGTTTCATTTTGGTGACCTCAGTATTGCGTTTCTGCCTTTTGAAAATGATGTGATTCTGTTGGCTTCATCAAGCTGGAATCCTTAGCTCCTGCTGGAGCAGTTCACAGATGAATATGAAGTGGTTAAGATTAGAATTATCACTTCCATGGCTGAGACCTCAGTCCTTTGCCAGGAAAGGGTGGAGTGCCCTCTCCAGATCATGACCCAAATGTCAAAGTACAATTTACTTGGGGTCTTGTTCACGAGTGAGGGAAGAGTGGAGTGGAAGATTGAATGGCTGGTCAGTGCAGCATCTGGAGTGATGCAGACCGTGCATCGGTCTCCTGTGGTCTTGAATTACCGGTCAATCCACGCTGTCACTCTCACTTATGGTCACAAGCTGTAGGAAGTGACAAGAAGAACAAAATAATGGGCACAAGTGGCTGAAAAGCGTTTCCTCCCCCGCGTGACTGGGCTCTCACCCTTAGGGCTAGGGTGAAGCGCTCGATCATCCGGGCGGGGATCAGAGTAGTGTCGCTGCACCTCTGCATCAAGAGGAGCCAGATGTGGTGGTTCAGCCATCTGGTTAGGATGCTTGCTAGAGGCTTCTCTGGTGAGGTGGTCTAAGCACATGTCACCGAAAGGAGGCTCAGAGCAAAAACCACAAAAAGGACATGCTGGAGAGACTGTGGGGCTTATTTTTATGAACGGCGTAAATCCAACATGGCGGGCAGCGAAATGAGGCACCAGAGGTGGGTTAGATTGGTGTTGGTAATTTCCTAGATACGTGCAGCCTAGCGAATCTGAAGCTGGGTGGACTGCACCACTGTGGGAGTATTTACAGCCGACAATCAAACCAAAAAAAACAACTCTTCCCTTTAAATGTGGTGCAACTGACAGTTTCGAAGATGGCATGTCTGTGCAGAAGAGGTCAATGCATAATCGCAGCGATCCGTGCATGAATGGAGCATTTTCAATACTCTGGCCGGTGTATCAGCAGACA
The DNA here is from genome assembly GCF_024500385.1 of Phyllopteryx taeniolatus. Classification (NCBI taxonomy): domain Eukaryota; kingdom Metazoa; phylum Chordata; class Actinopteri; order Syngnathiformes; family Syngnathidae; genus Phyllopteryx; species Phyllopteryx taeniolatus. The sequence continues at coordinate 7,372,209 of NC_084512.1, forward strand.
ATGTGAACGGGCATATAGAATGAGCTGGTGAGTGGCTTAAATATGTCCACAAAGCTCAGAATCTGTCTGCCTGTGCCCCGATCAAATTCACCAAAATCATGTTAGACCAGTGGTCTACCCTGTGCTAGGATTTAGAAGTGGTCCGAGCAGGTATAAATTTAGATCGACTTGCTGCCACCCAATTGTCACTCCGCCGGGCAGATCTCCAAGGACACTACCTTGTTGCGCCGGAATGCCCAGCTTGGCGCAAAATGGTCTGCCAAATTTGAAAACACATGTAGCGAGGCTTGGGCTTGCACGAAAATCAGGATCCGCCAGCATTTGCGACCCACTGCAGATGCGCTAGCTACTAAAAGAGATCCTAAGTCTACCAGCTGGCCTGGGAACACATCTGGTTCCCATTGGAATAGCTGGAAGAAGTGGCTGGGAAGAGGGAAATCTGGGCTTCTCTGTATAGCCTGCTGCCCCTGCAACACAAACCCAGATAAGCGAAAGAAGATGGATGGATGGATGGACGGACGGCTGGATGGATACATGCAGCAAAAATATTACAAATATTTAAAACTGCGTAAAAAAACCATTGCAGAACACCGTAGAAATTCACAGTAACCAAAACACATTTCATGGAGTTCTTTCATCAGAATCCGAATCATCTTTATTTGCCAAGTATGTCAAAAATACAAGGAATTTGTCTCCGGTAGTTGGAGCCGCTCTAGTATGACAACAGACAGTCAATTGACAGAGAATACCTTTGAGACATAAAGACATAAAAAACAACAAAAGTCACTGAGCAATAAAAGGTTACCAGTAATGTGGTAATGCCGGAACAATTTTATTAAATTATTTTTTGACAATTGTGCAAAAAGATGCAGAATCCAATTAGAGCAGTTTGAAATGACTAATAGAACAATAGTCCGGTGCAATGACAACTGTGCAAAGGGCGCAGAGACTTCAAGAAATGTATGCAGTTTAAAGTGACTAGTAGTGCGATAATCTGGGACAATGTTGATTGTGCAAATGTTGCAGATGCTACTCAGGCACATGAGTGGCCAGTATTGGTCAACAACAGATATGCAAATAGTGCAGCGTGGCGAGACTACTACAGTGAGTGCACGAGTAATGTATAATTGGCCTGACAGAGATGTGACAACAACCTCAAGACAAGATTGGCAGCATGTTGCAATGGAATTAACTGTTTAAGAAGTTAATGGCAAGAGGGGAAAAGCTGTTGGAATGTCTGTTTGTTTTAGTTTGCATTGTTCAATAGCGCCTACCTGAGGGAAGGAGCTGGTAGAGGTGGTGACCAGGATGTGGAGGGTCCAAGCATTTTGTATGCTCTTGTCCTAGTTCTAGTCGTAGTCCTCAGTCCTCAGGTTTCTTGGCGACTGGGATGATGGTGGATCGTTTGAAACATGATGGTACTTCACACAGTTCCAGAGATCTATTGAAGATCTGTGTAAGACTGGAGCGAGCTGGTCTGCGCCGACTTTGCGGCAGGATGGGGACACAAGCTCTGGGCCTGCCGCTTTGTTGATCTTTTGTTGTTTGAAGATCCTGTTCGTGGATGGTCAACGCAGAAGTCAGAGATGTGATGGTGGTTGGTGGTGCGGCTGGGTAGGTGTGGGTGTGAAAGTGTCCTTTTCAAATCTGCAGTAGAAGGTGTTCACGTCGTTGGCTGGTCTTTTATTGTTCTCGGCTTGGGGGTTTGGTTGCTTGTAATTGACTAGCAATTGTAATGCATGTCAGACTGATTTAGAGTCATTAGCGGTAAACTGTTTTATTATTTATTATTAAGTATTATTTATTATATTTATTATATATTTTTGGCTAATAGTTGGTGTACAATTTTGGGTGACCTTGGAGTTAACGCAAAATATTTGTTGTCTTATCCCCCTTTGACTTCACCTTTTTCCACACTTTATATTCTGGGAATTCTATCGGGAATTTTGTATTGGATTAATTGTCCATCTGTAGTAAAAAAAAATTACAAGAAAATCAGTCTTATAGCAGTTGTATAAAAAATGAAATGGGTCCACACTTTTGCCCTAATAATATTTGTAAGGGGGGAAAAAAATATCACAGCCATCTGTAAGCATCGTATCCTATGCATGTGACATCTTATTTGTCAGCATTCATTTAAAGGCTTTGCTTTTCCTAAATAAAATGTTTTCCTTTGACCATTACACTTTAATTTAAAAGTTTGGAATTTCAATCTCGCATCATATTTTCATGAATAAAGTTGGGAGGGCTGTGGTAGAATGACCTCAAAATAACCCTGCAGAGGCGATAACTTATGACATCCCATAAGAGTTTCTGATGATCTGTGGCTTGATAAAAGTCCATTATCTTTCCTCGTGCAAGCCAGGTTCCACCACTAACTAACCTGCAAGTACAATTTACCATTAACCAGTATCATAGAAAATCATATAGGCGATTAAGATCATAGTCTTTCTCCCAAATAGCATTATAGATTACGGAACAAGGCTCTGAAATTCTATTTAACAGGTAAACAAATCACTGGAAGGGAGTCATGCAGTCACACAAAACCAGGAAAGCAAGAACTTACAGGCCAAGACACATAATAGTGTAAACAAATCTCTACTGTAAAATACACAAATGATGTGCCAGCTGACGTAAGACCTTGTGGTTCCTCATCAGACCTCCCACAGCTTTGGCATCCTGGACAACATTACAGACAGGACCCAAAAAATACACACATTCACACACTCAATCACAATCGCCCCACATCTATACACTATATAGCCTTCCGGCATACCTGTGCATACAGTACATGCTGTGTTTGACAGAATGCATGTGGGTATCTGTGCATGTGTGTAAAGCATGTTTGTATGCTTGTATATCTACTCTGGATGTATGAGTGTGTTGTGGGTGTGTGAGGTTAATTGTGTAGGTAAGGAAGCAGCCGTACAAAGAAACTTGCGGTTTGCTCTGTAAAAAGGGGCAATTTCCTGGTACACACAGCCTGATAAACTCAACGACAAGTTGAGACAGAAGAGTGAACGGTGTTTTGCTTTGTCTTCTCAGTCAGTCAGTCAGTCATGGATGAGGGAAGCTTGGATAAAACGGCTGTGCTCTCTGTTCTCTCAGTCAACTGAATGGGCATCACCAATTTATATTGGCATCCCTGAATCCAATTCTATTGATTTACAAATATAAATATTTTGGGCTGAAGACACTCATCAATAATTATTTGGCTCACATGTAATGACTGTTAATTTCCATGTAACCTGTCTCCCTAACGGCTCCTTATATTTGTCAGATGTTTGCATTTCTTTCTATCTTGAGATCACATTATTCATAATTAAAGCAATTACATTATATAATAACATCAGCAAATAGGAAATCATAAAGCATAAACATCCCAAAAATAGCTGCTGAGAATGGGAAGCAGAAAATCCCCACTTCTAAACGTAAAATCCGTATGCATCTCAGATGGATGTGTGATAAACAAAAAATGTTGAGAAATATCACAGTCAGATTACCATAAAAGGTAAAGAAGTAGTTTGACATTTGTTTTCTGAGAATTAAATGTGACAGCATAAGGCTGAACGTGCAAACATGTTTGCACATGCAGGCCGTACTCAAATAAGGGGATGGATACGAACAATGACTTGAAGTGACTCATTCTACACACTCACACACACAAGCAAGCACGCACGCACGCACACGCCCACGCACACACCCACGCACACGCACGCACACACACACACAGAGGAGGATAAAAACAGTACATTAGGGGACTGTACTTAACTTGAAATAAATTAACAGTGCATTTCCTATATTTACTCTGGGGCTGGACCAAATATTTTCACAGCCTGCATGTCTGACTTTATAAAGTGTCACTAGTTCAGGTTTGACTTGCGGATAAGCTTTGCATGTTCACAGACACACACACACACACACACACACACACACACACACATGCGCAAGTCATTAATGTGCAACCCCAAGGCAAACCCTTACAGATTACTCTGGAGGTAAGCCTTCTGATGATTTTCATTTGAAGTGCAGAGAATTTGCCTCAGTGCAGCACATTCAAAAATATTTTCAAAGCTTAATTTACAAACCTGACTTGAGATTTTTCTTCATGTCTGCATTGAAACAAAGGAGGCTTGTGTGTCTGCAGTCGGCAGGATTATACTGTGGTACTCTTTGATGACTCAGGCTGCGTTAGAACAGGACAAAGTGGGGAGAATGACAGATGGAAGGTGAGAACGTGACCCAGAGCAAGGGACGGTTTAGCATGATGCAAGAGCTCGTACAAGATAAGTGACAAGCATGTCAATTCACGTGTAGTTGTGTCATGCCAACTTTTAACATCATCTGTACAAACTGCCACCAGATTGTTTTATCTGTGTTATGAAGAACTTCTGCATGCTGGTACAAGATGAACTTAACTGTGACTTTTAAAGCTACTGTGTCAGGTCATATTCACTGTGGTTATGAACTAATCCAGTATGGACGATGGGTACATTTACAATTAAAAATCTAGTGAAAATGTAGTTTTCCATTTGTGTTTTTGAAAAGTGTCTTGTGCAGACAAAATTGTTGAACAAAATGGTCTCAGTTTCCAACAACTAAACACGCAGTAATTATGAAATTTGAGTCCCCTCCCCACCCCCTTTCAGTCAAAATCAGGCAAGGCCCGACTATCGGTCGGGGCTGAAAATCATAACTGGTAAACCTGTTCAATATTTTCAATCTCAAATCCTTATGTGTGTGATCAACACCAAGTTTAGCTAAGTCACGAACTGCGTGATTGTGAGGTGAAACAGAACTATAGCCAATTAGGAAGCAACCTGAAGCTTGCGCTGTTGCCAGGAGCAATTGGTTGTGTTGAGTGTTTGTACGTGTCCCCAAAGTGCGGAATGCACACTAGGAATTACAATCAAGTTACCAGATAATGTAACAGTTAGCCTTGCCAATTCTATTTTTTTCTTCTACTACGCTGTCTCCTTCTTTCTATTAGCCATCAGTTAGGTTTCCCTGTTGCACCAAGCTGCCTCTCAAAGGTCAGTCTATGTACTATGACAGACATTTGGTCAGGGGGAGAAGACTCGGGATAGTGGTGGAGATACAGTAGATATGTGTGATGAGCTGTGTTGGTCATCTCGCATACACCACACACCATAAGAGCAGTAAAAACACCCACGCTGCTTTTTTACTCATCATGTGTGGGGTCTCACATTTTAAAAATCCGTTATACTTTTAAAAAAATGGTATATGGGTATGTCACAAAAGAAACACAAAATTGGTCCTCTTGCGTTTACTGTGCAAAGAAACAGGTCAGTTCAAAATGATCAAATTTGACTAGAAATGGAGAAAAGTTCTCAGTCAAACTCATATTGTACTTGTTGCATGGTAGCATTAGAGCTCTCAGAGTAGGAGTGATGTATGCTGTGAGATGGATTCCAATCTCATAAATGTTCGGATTGCTCAGATTTTTTTCTGGGCCCTGCTTTTGAACTGCAGTATGTGTAATACACTCTGAACTCAGCACAATTTCCTGTCCTGCTGAGAGACTTTATGATCGCGACACACAATCAGAGTTAAACGTGCACATAAACCCACAGAACATACACTTTATCTTCGACATATGTCCGAATGAATGCACACCCACAACCAACCAGCCAGATTTGCTGTAAAGACACAGTATATGCTTTGTGGAGCTACGTGGAACAGTGAAAGAAAGGTCTAAGTAGTCTTACAAGATCAAATATAATAATCCCTAAAAAAATGCTCAGATATACGTGCAATGTTATTATCCTAAAACCATTTCATTGCCATTGTTCATCATGGTGGTGTGCAAACAAATTTGGACCAACGGCAAGGCAATGAGTTCATGGTATACGCCAAAAGGCAAAAAAAAAGCTACTCGGCTATAATAATGAAGTCCAAAAACCAAGAAACAAAGAAACTCAAGGTTCAGGCTCACCGGCATAAGCGACAGGCAACATAAACCGACCCAGAACATGCTCCATTTGACATTCGGTAACAGTCAGAGACCAACTGAATGCAAAACAGAGAGCTAAATAGTGACGAAACAACGCACCACACCTAGATAAGACATGAGTGACTGGAAAGAGCTGATTGGTTGATGCAAGAGGACCGACGAGAACAGGTGGAGACAAAGACATAACGAGCAGATGAGAAAGACACAGGAAAGCAAACCAAAAGTAAATCACAAAACAGGAAATTGAAATGATCAGGACCAATGTAACAAAACACAGATCATGAAATTTTAAAACTCAGTTAATAACTACAATTAGAATCTACTCATATGCTGTTGTAAAATCAACTCAAACTTCAGTCAAAGGTCTTCCGAACTGCTGATCAAATGCTCATGTATTCAAAATAAGAATCCATTTTGCCTTCTGAATTAATAAAAATACAACTATGGCTACGTTTCACACTGCAGGGCATGATGCCCAACTCGGATTGTTTGTTCAATCCGATCTTTTTATGTAGTCGTTCACATTACAAAAACAAATGCGACTTTGTACTTTGGATGGAATGCATCCGTGACCTCACACGTATGCACACAACTGCCAGGCGACATGTTTACAGAAGTAAAGGCGGCCCCTCGCGCAGGTCTCGTCAAGACGCATTTGTGGAAATTTCAAGGATTTTGTGCAACAGGAGCCAACATTTTCTCATGTTTATCAGTTGTAAAGTTTTCTGCTCCTTTGTCTGCCGTTTGCTTTTGTGGAACAGTTGTGACGTTTGTCGCCTTTTGTCGGATGAGCGCGCTGTAAGCATCCATATTGCACTCGCATTGGATACATATCCGATTTATATCCACATATAAAAGAGGCCTGGGTCGGATATGAAAACTTGGAATTGTACTCTTAACATTGACGTGAAAAAAATCAGATGCATGTCACATTGGGCCAAAAAAAATGGAATTAACTTGTAGTGTGAACACAGCCTAATTTGCAGGGTCAAACTGTAATCCACAATGAAGATTTATTAACCATCCATTTGTTGTCAAAACAGTTTATCCTGTTCCAGATTACACGCTGCACTGGTCATCAATCAATCACAGCGGCACATACGCACAGAAACAGACAGAGCTTATCGATTCACCTTGCCTCATCTGTGTGATGACGTCACATGCAAGAAGTGGATTTTGGGTATGAACCTTTCCAACATGGCATCTAGGCAGAAGCACTCATAAGTTTACCCATATTTCATGCGAAAACTTGATAACAGGGCTACTTGCAACACTTGTAACGCTTTAATTTTATCAAAGGTGGGGAATACATCTAATATCTGTTTGCGTGGTAGGTTAATTGAAGACTCAAAATTGCCCGTAGGTGTGAAAGTGAATGCTGGTTTGTTTATATGTGCCCTGCGATTGGCTGGTGACCAGTTCAGGGTGTAACCCGCCTCTCGCCCTAAGATAGCTGGAATAGGCTACAGCACGCCCGCGACCCTAGTGAGGATAAGCAGTACAGAAAATAAATGGATGTAGTCTATGTGATGGTCAAACTCCCTGCCTGCCTGCAAGTGCATCACAGCCTTTAAAAATGAACTTTTCTCCACGTCTGGAAATCATGCCTTATTCCACCCTACATAGTCAAATACTCATTCCTTAAATCCCATTCCCCCCTTATCTCCCCAGCCCTCTGTCTTTGTCTCTGTAGCCTCAGGACTGATAAACACTGTTGATCCTGGTACAATGCTCGCTGAATGAAGTGTTCCAATGGGAGCCTTTCTACTCAGGACCTTGTTTATTCTGCCCTCTCCCCATCAACCGTGTTTAATGTCACCGTGGCTTTTCTCTCCACACCAACACACTTGCACACACACGCACACACGCGCACACACACACACACACACACACACAGTTTATATAAGGTGTCATTGACTGAGACAGAGGGAAGAGAACAACTATATAGAACTATATACTATATAGATACAGAATATATATACTGTATATGTGTATTCAATTTGTTATTGGAAAGGTCAGCAAGTGTGTGTGCGTGCATCCGCGCGTGTGTGTGTGTGTGCGTGTGTGTGTGTGTGCGTGTGTGTGCGGTTGTGTGTTTGTAGCGGGGTGTTATGTGGCTTATATGCTAAGTGAACCCAGGCATACCAGCAACATGCACACAGTTTTGGCATTGTTGTTTTATGCAGAAAACAGCATTCCCTCTATTCCAAGCTTGTGTGTGTTCATGTTTGTGCGTGCACAAAACCTGTTTGATCAGTAGGTTTGTGTGCTTTCAAGTTCAAGTGTACGATTTGTGTAGTGTGTGAACACAGTTAATCGTAAAGTGAACCAAGTTTAACCAGACTACTGACAGGTGAAATCCCCGACGGTAAAATAGATTTTTCTACAGTAAAAGAAAAACATGTAACTCAGCAAGGCTTGCACATATGCTTACTTGATGAAATATACTGTCAGACTCAAATAATTCAAGATTATTCAATTTTAGTAATAAATGTTCAGCATAAATGTAAACATGGACCAAATGTGGTAACCTGTGATTTTACATCTATTTACTGCACATTATTCCTAAATGTATACTCAACATTATGGACATGAGCTCACGTCATAGACGCATATCCATTTTTTAACATACACGTGCACATCCAAATTACCGCCTAAATTCCTGATCATACCCCCATTCCCTCACAGCTGCTGAGATTCCAACTAATTTGGTAGTCAAGTGGACTCACATCTGCAACCTATTTGAGTTGTTGTTGTGTTGAGCTGGTCAAGGAGTTGAATTGGACACCACAACCAACCCCCGATTTCTACCTTCTAGACAGAAGGAAGTGAAGTCAAGACATCTTTAAAGAGTAGGTAAGCAGATATCCATGTTTTGTTCCTAAATTCATTAAATATGTTTGAAGTGCTAAAAACATATGCAAAGACTTACTGTATAACAATACAGTGCTGAATTGTTAAGATAAGCATCTTTTTCACCGTTTGAATTTTCCTGATTTTGTGGATGGGGCTAAAGCCCAGCTCCAGGACATCACGGGGCTGGGGCGTATACTTTCTAGCGTGAGTTCCCTCCCCCACTATATAAGGACAAAGTGACGTCGTTTCGTTTGGCCACGCTGCTCAGTTTTGAGTTAGCTGTGCTTAATTTCCATAACAAGGCCCATTTACCACTCCAGCATGCAGCTAGTAAGCTAACGATGGCTACATCCCGAAAATGCGTCTTTGCTGGATGCCTCAATTTATAGAACAGGTCGGTGATGTTATTGAAACTCCCAAAACATTTTAAATTAAAAAGGGATGAAGTGGCTTTTTGAAAACACGTAGATGGTGAGCTGAACATCAACACTACCACCCAACCGCAGTGCGCATTTTACAACTTAGGTTTTGTAAACTTTCACCGGAGACAACATGGCCTCCTGGGTAACTTGATACTAGTGATTGGGGCAGTGCCGAATGTCTAACTACTTGGGCTTCCTCCTACCGTCGTAACGCTGTCGTCAGGTGCCGTGTTTGCCTGTGACATTGTGTCACCAACAATGAGGGTAAGTTGACTTGTGTGCTTATTTTTATGATTGTAGTCCACAATAAGCATTCAAATTTTAAGTTGAGCCTCCTAAATTGATTTTAGTACGTCAAACACACACAAGGAATTTGTTTCTGATAGTTGGAGCCAGTCTGGTACAACAAAAGACAGCCATTTTACAGAAAATACTTTTGAGACATAATTTTATTTTTGTAATTTTTTTGACAATTGTGCAAATGATTCAGAGCCCTCTAGCAATTTAGAGCTGTTTAAAATGATTAATCTGGTAAAGTGACTATTTTGCAAATGGTGTAGAGACTTCAAGAGAGGTAGTTTAAAGTCACTAGTACTGTGTTAATCTGCAACAGTGTCCATTGTGCAAATGGTGCAGATACTTCACAAGCACGAGTGGTCAACAACAGATATGCAAATCATGCAGAGTGGTGAGACTACTAGAGTGTGTGCATGAACAATGTATAATTGGCCCGACAAAGATGTGACAACAATCTCAAAACAAAAATTGGCAGCATGTTAAAATGGAATTGTAAGGTAACTGTTTAAGAAGTTAATGGCAAGAGGGAAGAAGCTGTTGGAATGTCTGCTAGTTTTATTTTGCATTGTTCGATAGCGCCTAACTGAGGTAAGGATCTGGAAGAGGTGGTGACCAGGATGTGGAGGGTCCAAGAGGATTTTGCATGCTCTGGCGGTGAGTAGGGGGGTACCGACAATATTTTTAGAATTTTAATTTTCCATTTCATTCGGAGTTTGTCCTTTTTTGTGGCAGCACCAAACCAGATTGTGATAAATGAACACAGGACAGATTCAATGACTGCTGTGTAGAACTGCCTCAACAGCTCCTGTGGCAGGCCGTGCTTCCTCAGAATCCGCAGGAAGTACATTTTGTGCTGGGCTTTTTGGAGAATGGAGTTGGCACTTCAGTTCCTGAGAGACTGTAATTCCCAGGAACTTGAAGGTCTCGACGGTTGACACAAGGCAGCTGGACAGCGTGAGGGGCAGCTGTGGCGAAGGATGAAGTCCTCCTGAAGTCCACAATCATCTCTACAGTCTTGAGCGTGTTCAGCTCCAGGTTGTGTAGGCGCACCACAGCTCCAGCCGCTCCACTTCCTGTTGATACGCAGACTCGTCACCGTCTTTGATGAGGCCGATGACTGTGGTGTCATCCGCAAACTTCAGGAGCACACTACAGCCAGGTGTGTTGAGGTGCAATTGTTCATGGAGAGAAAAAAGAGCAGTGGAGAGAGAACACATCCTTGTAGATGAGGTGGTGTCCTCACCTGCTGTGTCCTGTCCGTTAGGAACCTGTAAATCCAATGGCAGATGGCAGGCAAGAAGCTGAGCTGGAGAGGCTTGGGGGAGAGGAGTTCGGGGATGATGGTGTTGAATGCACAGCAGATGTCCACGAACAGGATTCTCATGTAGGTACCTGTGCCATCAAGGTGTTCTAGGATGAAGTGCAGTCCAATGTTGACTGCGTCATCTGCAGACCTGTTTGCTTAATAGGCTAACTGCAAGGCGTTCAGCAGGCGACTTGTGAGGCTCTTTAAGTGGTGCAGCACGAGGCGTTCAAAGGACTTCATGGCCACAGATGTCAGGGGGACAGGCCTGTAATCATTCAGACCCGAGATTGCAGGTTTCTTGGGGACTGGGATGATGTTTGAAACTGGATGGTACTTCACACAGTTCAAGAGATCTATTTGAAGGACCAGGACCAGCTTCAGAAGACTGGAGCGAGGTGGTCCGCACAGACTTTGAGGCACCATGGGGAGACAAGGTCTGGGGCTGCCGTTTTGTTGATCTTTTGAAGATACGTTTCACATCCTGTTCGTGGATGGTCAATGCAGGAGGGGGAGTCAGAGGTGTGATGGTGGTCGGTGGTGCGGCTGGGTGGGTGTGGGGTGTGAAAGTGTCCTTTTGTACAACCAAGATGGCACGTATCCGTGTGGACGCCTCGGTTACGTGCTCACTAGTATTGTCTATGTTTTTGTTTTTCGTTCGCCTTTAGAGACATTACACGACTCACTTACTCAAGGGAAGACTTTCTAAACATCAGGGAGTCTACCCCGGACTTTCTTTCACCAACTTTCGCAAATCCGCTCAGTTTTTTCCCCGTGTTACTCACTGGGGGGACGACTGTGGTCTATGGTGCATTGAGGCGAACAGGATGTGAGACGCATCTTCAAACGAACAAAGCGGCAGGCCCAGACCTTGTGTCCCCATCCTATCTCAAAGTCTGCGCGGACCAGCTCGCTCCAATCTTCACACAGATCTTCAATAGATCTCTGGAACTGTGCGAAGTACCATCCTGTTTGAAACGCTCCACCATCATCCCAGTCCCAAAGAAACCTGCAATCACGGGTCTGAATGACTACAGGCCTGTCGCATTGACATCTGTGGTCATGAAGTCCTTTGAACGCCTCGTGCTGGACCACCTCAAGAACGTCAAAGGTCCCCTGCTGGACCCCCTGCAGTTTGCCTACGGAGCAAACAGGTCTGTGGATGATGCATAGGATCCTGTTCGGGGACTTCAGCTCTGCGTTCAACACCATCATCCCCGAACTCCTCTCCTCTAAGCTTCTCCAGCTCAGCGTCTCGCCTGCCATCTGCCAGTGGATTTACAGCTTTCTGACAGGTAGGACACAGCAGGTGAGGCTGGGGGAGGCCACCTCATCTACACGCACCACCAGCAGCGGGGCGCCCCAAGGTTGTGTCCTCTCTCCACTGCTCTTCTCTCTCTACACGAACCACTGTGCCTCAATGCACCCGGCAGTCGAACTCCTGAAGTTTGCAGACGACACCACAGTCATCGACCTCATCAAAGACGGTGAGGACTCTGCGTATTGACAGAAAGTGGAGCGGCTGGAGCTGTGGTGTGGCCGACACAACCTGGAGCTGAACACGCTCAAGACTGTAGAGATGATGGTGGAGTTCAGGAGGCATCCTTCGCCAGAGCTGCCCCTCATGTTGTCCAACTGCCCTGTGTCAACAGTCGAGACCTTCAAGTTCCTGGGAATTACAGTCTCTCTGGACCTGAAGGGGAAGACCAATATCAACTCCATCCTCAAAAAGGCCCAGCAGAGGATGTACTTCCACAGGAGCTATTGAGGCAGTTCTACACAGCAGTCATCGAATCAGTCCTGTGTTATTCCATCACAGTCCTGTTTGGTTCTGCTACAAAAAAAGGACAAACTCCAACTGCAATGGACAATCAAAACTGCTGAAAAGATTGTCGGTACCCCCCTACTCACCGTTGAGGACTTGCACGCTGTCAGAACTAAGGCAAGAGAATGCAAAATCCTCTTAGACCCTCCACATCCTGGTCACCACCTCTTCCAGCTCCTTACCTCAGTTAGGCGCTATCGAACAATGCAAAATAAAACTAGCAGACATTCCAACAGCTTCTTCCCTCTTGCCATTAACTTCTTAAACAGTTAACTTACATTTCCATTTTAACATGCTGCCAATTTTTGTTTTGAGATTGTTGTCACATCTTTGTCGGGCCAATTATACATTAAGCGTGCACTCACAGCAGTAGTCTCGCCACACTGCACTATTTGCATATCTGTTGTTGACCAATACTTGCCACTCATGTGTCTGAGTAGCATCTGGAACATTTGCAGAATCAACATTGTCCCAGATTATCGCACAACAAGTCACTTTAAACTGCATGCATTTCTTGAACTCTCAGCGCCCGTTGCACAATGATCATTGCCCCAGACCATTGTTCTATTAGTCATTTCAAACAGCTCTAATTGCGAGAGGACTCTGCATCTTTTTGCACAAAACAAAAAAAAAAAAAACAATTGTACCGGTATTACCAGATTACTACCAACCTTTTATTACTCTGTGACTGTTTTTTTTCAATGTCTTTATGTCTCAAAGGTATTCTCTGTCAATTGACTGTCTGTTGTCGTACTAGAGCATCTCCAACTACCGGAGATAAATACCTTGTGTGTTTTTGACATACTTGGCAAATAAAGATGATTCTGATTCTGATTCAAATCTGCAGTAGAAGTCCTCAGCTGTTCCTTCATGGTTCTCTGCTTGGGGGGATAGTCGCCTGTAGTTGGTTCGCGATTGTAATCCACGCCAGACTGACTTACTGTAGAGTCGTTAGCGGTAAACTGTTTTTCCAACTTTTCTGCATAATTTCTCTTTGCGATGTTAATGTCTTTTGTTAGCTGGTTTCTAGCACGATTGTACACGGCTATTTCCCCACTTCGATAGCCGTCCTCTTTAGCCTGGCGAAGTTGCTGTGAAGTTTGGCAGTGAACCACAGCTTGTTGTAATTGAACGTGCGAAATGTCTTTGTTGGTACACACACATCTCCTCAGTATATTTTATTGTATATTTGAGACAACATGGCCTCCTGGGTAACTACTTGGGCTTCCTCCTACCGTCCCGCTGTCGTCAGGTGCCGGCTCTGACATTATGTCACCAACAATGAGGATAAGTTGACTTGTGTTTTTTTTTTTTATGAATATAGTCCAAAATAACCATCCAATTTTGAAGTTGAGCTTCCTAATGTGATCATACATCATATAAGCTATCACCTCCTCAGTATGTTTGATTCTTTTTGGCGCATCCATTCGACACACCCACAGCATTTGAAAGCTGAGAGGTGGCCCTTATTATTCAAGTTTTGACAACTGATTTTATATACTTAGCGATTTTTTTTTTAATTATTCATTCAATTTGGCAGGCTTGTTAAAATTACTCTTCTCTGTGGTGTGTGGAAACATGACAATTTTTTTAGCCTGTTTAGTGCCGCTTTAAGGCAGTCCAGAATGGATGATGATGCTTGCTTGTGTGTGTTTGGTCATTCGGAAATCCATTCTCTCTTTGAGAAGCCCCCCACCCATTCTCCACATCAATGGTCGTCATGTATACAAAAGCGACACAGTTGGAGCGCTGGGTATTTGCATGTTTTATAAATCTGCTAACATTAAACTTTGGGTGGGCCTGTGTGTTTTAGTGTGCAGTGGAGCATTTATATTTTCCACTATTTTGGGAAGACGATCTTGGAGGAAAGGAGATGCTCTGTAAAACCACAAAACAATCCAGTCAGAAATGAAAGAAACACGCTGAATATTTGGGTGGCCCTATCGTGTACAGTTATATTAACGAGGTTACGATTGTGCTTGCATGCGTGTATATGTGTAAAGACGAAGATGTCTGTGTGAGAGAGAGAGGAAGTGTGAGAAAGAGAAAGAGAGAGAGAGAGAGAGAGAGAGAAAGACAGTGAGAAAGAGCACCACATGGACATGTACATTGTCCATCCATCCATTTTCTGAGCCGCTTCTCCCCACGCGGGTCGCGGGCGTGCTGGAGCCTATCCCAGCTGTCATCGGGCAGGAGGCGGGGTACACCCTGAACTGGTTGCCAGCCAATCGCAGGGCACATACAAACAAACAACCATTCGCACTCACATTCACACCTACGGGCAATTTAGAGTCTCCAATTCATGCATGTTTTTGGGATGTGGGAGGAAACCGGAGTGCCCGGAGAAAACCCACGCTGGCACGGGGAGAACATGTGAACTCCACACAGGTGGGGCAGGGGATTGAACCCCGGTCCTCAGAACTGTGAGGCTGATGCTCTAACCAGTCATCAACCGTGCCGCCGACATGTCTGTTTGCAAAAGGATTACTCTGCACCAAGAATAGTCATCAGTTTCCACCCTCCGCACCTCCTATTCGCTCAAACTGGGTTTGAGCCACTCTGTTTGTATTGACTATGGCTCCCAGGATTACAGAAGCAGGGAATGTTGAGAACAGCAGGTGAAGTGTCATTACTTTTTTTCATGACATGGAGCTCTATCTGCAAAGGAACCGAGGCAGTCACACAGATCTGTAATAAGAAAGGAAAGAGGGGAGCCGTGCGGCTGAAAAAATGAGTGAACAAAGTCATACTGTCATTTTGTCAAGCCACTCCATGATTAATTCGTAATGTAAGATGCAAGAATGAATGTTTATACATCAATATTTACCACATTCACTCATAGTGATGAAGTGACAGAGGATTTTGTGGCTTTTTAATTAACTATGTACTTTGAGTCATGTTTTGATCCTCTGGCTCAACGATTCCCAACCACTGTTCCACGGCACATTAGTGTGCCAAGAGAGATTATTAGGTGTGGCGCAGGTCAAAAAATTATTCTGTATCCATCCATCCATTTTCTGAGCCGCTTCTCTTCACTAGGGTCGCGGGCGTGCTGGAGCCTATCCCAGCTGTCATCGGGCAGGAGGCGGGGTACACCCTGAACTGGTTGCCAGCCAATCGCAGGGCACATAGAACCAACCAAACATTCGCACTCACATTCACACCTACGGGCAATTTAGAGTCTTCAATCAACCTACCACGCATGTTTTTGGGATGTGGGAGGAAACCGGAGTGCCCGGAGAAAACCCACCCAGGCACGGGGAGAATCTGCAAAGTCCACACAGGCGAGGCCGGATTTGAACCCTGGTCCGCAGAACTGTGAGGGAGATGTGCTAAACAGTCGACCACCGTGCCAGCGCTAGATGAACAAAGACACATTATTTGTAGTAAATAATGTCAGTGAAAACCCAGTGGGTAGAGAAATTTGATAATTTCCTGTGGCACACTTGATGATCTCTCATGGCACACAAATGTGCTGTGGCACAGTGGTTGGGAATTGCTGATTTAGTACACCATTCTTTCGTCTCTAGGACGTTACAAATGGTTGTATTTTTTATTGCCAATTTTTGTGAAATTTTTCAGATTTTCCATTTTCTCAGCTTCACATTTGGTTGTTTTTCAGCCGATAGCGATCTCTCTGGTGTCATGTTAATTACATGTTGGTCACTCTGTAAAGAGTTGTGCTTTGGAGTTGGAGGGCACAGGTTCAAGTCCCAGTATGGTCAAAAATGTAAAAAATGGCAACTAGTTGTTGGAGAGATGCTAGTCTTCTTGCTGGCTACTGTCAAAGTGCCCTTGAGCAAGGCATTGTCCACACCACTCCAGCTCAAGTGGTGCAGCATACGAAGCGCACTTCTTTCACTCTTAATCTCTCCTCGCATGCCTGCATGTTGAGTATGTGTGTGAACTGAGTATACATTGGAGTGGGAGTTGAATTTTCCTTTGAGGTAAACAAATAAGTGTAATAAATAAATAAAAATGTACTGTAGTCATCATAGACAAAACCCAAATCTAAAACTAAGTGTCGACATTCAGTACTATTTATTGTTGGAATAATCAATGTAATAGGACATCTGGGCAACAAAACACTTAAGTGATTTTCCTTGCATGAAAAATGAGAAGATTCAAACAAAAGGATCTTTAGTTGTGAATGAGATGGAGATGAAAGTATCAAGAAACAAACCTAAATTTATGATGTTTTGTCTCATATTCATCTTTTGATGTCAACCCCAAATGTTTTCATTCTGCAGAAAAAAAATGAATTGACCTCCGTTGTTCTGTTACATTTGCAAATCGGCAAATTATTACTAGACTGAATAAATAACAGCATTTGCATTTTTTTTATAGCCAAAAAGCCCAGAGAAAAAGCTAGTGCTGCAACAGATGCATTGAAATTTTTGTGAAGAAAAAACATCCTTTACTGATCTCTGAAGGTGACAGTCGTTTCTCTGCATGTCACTTGTTCTACAAATGAGGAAACCACTGTACAAACAAGATATGATCCCTCACTGCTCTGACTCATCTTCCTTGCTTTTATCACAGACAACACATTCCCATGGCCATGTCGAAAGCCATGTGCACGATAAGCAGCTTCCGAAAAAGAGGTCACAGCGGTAGCCATAGTCATGGACAATATTTGAGGATTGGGTAATGCAACAATATTCAGATTTCTTAATTTATAGTTCTCTAATCCCTTGGCAAGTTGATTGTACAAAGTAGTACAGGTACCAACAACCAAACAGACCACAAAATACAGCAGAACAGACAATAAATAAGTCACGACCAACTGAGTACAAAAGTGTTTCCAAAACAGAGTACCTAATGTAGTAACATATTCACTGTAATTATGTATGAAGTCCCATTTCAAAAGCATAAAATGCACATTTGCATTCTACAAGGCCTCTTGATAATATTGCACTACTATAAAATGGATGTTGCCTTATGGCTATGGAGTAGCCGCTTACATGTGCATGAACTTAGTGCACATCACCCTCTGGTACGCTACTTTAAAACATTTGAGAAAGTCACAGGATTTGTTCCCCCTTAGCCATAACTTCAACTACTTCTTAAAATCAAACACGCCAGTCATTTAATTATGAAAGCATTTAATTTCCATTCAGGAGATTGGCTCCGCAGCTGCAGGTAAATATTTGCTATGACCCAAATGTGAAAACTCAGCAATGTTTTCACAGCAATCAATTTACAACATAGAGTACGCATTTTTACGCATTGCACTTAAAGTGCAACCAAACAGGAGAAAAAAATGTCTTGTAAATTTGACACTTCACAGACAGAAAAGTGTTGTTAACAAGCCTGACAAGGAATGAATTAATTAAAAAATTACAAAGTATGTGAAATCAGGTTTCAAAATGTCCAAGAATTGAGACATTGTTTCAGCTTGCAGACACTGTGGGCGTGTCGCTGAGAGCTCTGCAAATCCCGCCTCTCCTGTCAATCAAACATAGTACCACCTTCCTTCTCTCACGGCTCTTTTCCAGCGACCAATATATCACACGCTTTCACGGGCTGCAGAGAAGCAGCCTCTGAGCCAGCATAATGACCACAAACCGCGCCGCCAGCACAATTTTCCCTCCTTTGAAATTCAGTGAGCAACAGGCTTTTGTGGCCACCGAATGGTGCTCCATAAGCGACCAAAGCGCCCATAACACGCTCCGGTCCCCCGAATGAATTTTCCCCACCTCGTCCTCGCCCCGAATAAGGAGGCTGTGAGGCTAAAGGCCTCATGATACTCCCGCGGTCGCGCAGCCGACAACGCCCGCATTGCATGACGCGACCGACGAATTGCCTCGCGCGGCCCGTCTGCCTAGCTTGACGCGGAGATCATCTCTCGTGATTGGTCTGTTTTAGTCACATGCTGTGATGACGTACTCAGCGTGCCCCTTGGTTCTACATACCACCTACGCCGCCGTCTTCTCGATCGATTTTGCAGCATAATTAAACGTATCATCTGGTCATCTAGGTCCATTTGTTCTAGCAGCCATTGTTGTTGCTTTGTTTCTTGTTCCGGAAAGGAAAGTAAAAACGGCTACTGGAAAAAATGCACAAATTGTCCTTGCCAATACCAGTCGTAGCGACACCCCCGACTTGGAGGTGAACTGCAGTACATTTTCAAAACTGCGTGCGTGGGTTGCGCTCGAGTATAAAGGCAAACTACGCGTGGGACAGCCGCAATGACGTCAGCGTGGTCGCCGTCCACGCGAGTATAAAGAAGCCTTAATAACTACTGTTTGCTGGAACTCCAGCGGGTCCTCTAACCGCTAGCAATGGGCCGCGGGGCTGCACACCTTGTCCGTTTCACCGCTGCCTCACAACGAACGTGGTTGTCAAACGGCAAGAGAAGCTGCCCAAATAAAACAAATCATATTACAATTCAGGGAAGATGTATGGTATTTTTTTCAAGTTGTGGGCATAGTTTCATGGCTAATTGCACACTATACTGGTAGAACTGGGTGAAGTTATCAACAAGGAATTGCAATTCCGCCAATTGGTCATTGCATGGAATAGGGGCGCTTGGTGTTTAAGGTAGAGTATATACCCCCCCGCCCACAAGATCAAGAAAATTTAGAAGGTGAAAAAGAGTTTTAAGCCATATCTAAGCAATTCAATACTATATTGTTCTCAGTCTTGGCACATTTTCAGAACTTCAAACATATGTAATGTATTTAGAAACAAAACAAGAAAATGAGTTTGGTTGCACTTTAAGGCATTCCTGGATGTAGGATGTTTCTGTCATTTTTGTCTTCTGTGGTCATGAAATATGAGCTGCTTGTAAAACAAGCATTAGAATCTGTCTTTTTCAAAACAATTTGGATTGGATTTGTGTACATTTGAGAAACAAACTTATTTATTAACTACTTATTTTTGTTCAATCAAACCATTTGGTTTGTCAGGTTAAGTAAGCTGGTCATTTCTTCATTTCAAAGGGGTCAATTATTAGAAACACATTCAAACACACTGCAAAATTTGGGAGCATGGATATGGGGAGATAGACCAAACCAAAGTCTCAGAGAAGAGTAAGTTTGGAGAGTAAATTAAAAAGGGAGGGGGGAGGGGTAATGAAAACAAAGCCAGCGGGTTGTCCTCATCATTGAGTTATATAAGGTACCTAAATCTGCACTATCACACTGTTGAAGCTAAAAGACATACCAGTACAGTAGCAAAGCAAAGGTGGAAAAATAACACAGATGGGGAGCAGAGTTCAGTGGTTCCTCATGCCCAGTCACGTTATACCTCTGCATTGTTGAGGAATTAACTTTGAATTTGCATCCAGGAGATCCTTCTTTCTCTTACCGTGATATTATTTTACTAGTCTGTTATGTCCTATTGAATTTCTGTCAATCAAATTTAGTTGGCAATCAAACATGATTTAACGGCATTCCCATTGTGTTGTCGATCCGCCAACAAACATATTGCAGTTTCTCTCAAACAGGCATTTGTGCGCATGTGAATTAAAAAAAGGAAAATTGTGAGGGTGTGTGCGCGTGGGTATTTTTGATGTAGTTACCTCTTGATATAGAAAAAGAAGATTGGAAAACGTGAAGGTTTAGTATTTCACCCCACTAAATACAACTTCCCAAATAACCTTAAGCGTTTGTTTTTAGGGTTGTGTGTGTGTGTGTGTGTGTGTGTACTCGTGTTTCAGAGAGCCAGAGAAAGAGACGCCACAGAGGCCCGGCTGTAATGGGCCAGCTCAGTTTGTTTGCACAGCCACCCTGCAGACCCAGCAGGACTACAGATTTACAGATTCAATCAGAGAGGATGTGGTTTCACTTAACGCTTCAGTCTTTGCTACGATATGAGTGGCTTTTGGGATGAGGGGGCCTTAAAGTAGGTAACGTGTGTTCGTGTGTGTGTGTTCTTTTGTTATCTTACATTCATACCTGCATGTAAGGCATGCAGGCAAGAGAGATCTTGCAGTTGGGTTAAGTTGCAACCCACATTGATGTTGTGTCAATACATGGCACTCTTTGATTGTCCATAAGGGTGCACTCATGCTTGGCAATTTATGCTGTGATTGGCACACTTGACACCTAAAGTCAAAGGATTGTTAGACTGTTGTGCATCTTGCTGCGCTCAAGCATGGTACACCTCCATGGCCCCAGCACATTTGGAAAAGATGTGCCTTGGCTTGGTAGTTGCTCATGCCTGAGACATGCAATAGACATGGAGTGTAATCAACTTTAATGTTCTGCTTGACATTATTAATGATAAAAGTCATCTGGTTATCCATTTTCTATACCGCTTGTCCTCATTAGTATTCCGAGATAGCTGGAGCCGATCCCAGCTGACTTTGGACAATTGCCGGGGTACACCTTGGATTGGTTGTCAGTCAATCGCAGGCTACATATAGACAAACAACTATTCATATTTATGTCCACACCTCAGGACTAGCTGCTATATGCAGAACATCATGTGACCAAACACTTAAAAACGGCAAAACTGACTTCCTGTCTATGCTACTCTAACGAGCATGACTACGGTTTGATTGCTTAAGCCCAACTTGCTATAATGTTGTTTTCTTTATGGCTGGTGTCTTCTGACAAAAGCTAAACGTGTATCATTTATATACACAAATATCATATGATATATGTAAACAGAAACGAAGCCTAAACATAGAATATTGTAATCTTTGGTGGCTCTGGGGTGTTGTGTTAAAATAAAGATATTGTAGATGTTTAAAGTTCCTAGGGTTTGATCTAGTCTCCTTTTCCATTCAACTGAAATGGGAAAAAGTCCTTAGACACATTTTGCCAAATGCGGAAGTAGGTTCCACTTATAAAGGATTTTGAGTCTTCAATCAACCTAAATGTTTTTGGAATTTTTGGAAGTAAGCCATACTACCCCTAGAAAATCCACATAAGCATTTAAAGAACGTGGAAATGCCACACAAGAGGGCCTGGGCTGAGATTTAAACCCAGGACC
This sequence comes from Phyllopteryx taeniolatus, assembly GCF_024500385.1. Classification (NCBI taxonomy): domain Eukaryota; kingdom Metazoa; phylum Chordata; class Actinopteri; order Syngnathiformes; family Syngnathidae; genus Phyllopteryx; species Phyllopteryx taeniolatus. Next base: position 7,393,829 of record NC_084512.1, read on the forward strand.
TTTGAACTGTGAGACAGATGTACTAACCACTACTTTGATTATATAATAATAATAATACATCCATACATTTTCTGCACCGCTTATCCTCACTGGGGTCATGGGCGTGCTGGAGCCTATCCCAGCTATCTTCGGGCAAGAGGCGGGGTACACCTTTAACTGGTCGCCAGCCACCATATAGAATATCTATAGTTATACTGGGTTAACAGGTTTTGAAGAGTGTTCTCCTCCCCACAACTGAGACCCAAGACTGATGAGCAGAGGAAAATTAATGATAAATGAATTACTCTAGCTCAAATCTTTTCCACAATCAAATCAAATGCACATTGTTACACATTGTTGCACTTTGCTCCCTCTAAAATTTCCTTAAAAACTGTTGAGTTCCTACGCTAATCATCCACAGCAACAATGATGATGGCAGTCATTTTGATTATACACGAAAGTCCAAAGTTAAAGATGAAGCTAGACCCCCTGACACGAGCAATAGACTTCGGTGAAAGACAGAGATGCCGTGACGTAGAGACATTATTCAATTATTTATTTTGCTAGTTCACTGAATGGCTGAAGAAGCTGGACAAAGATGACAAGTAAAGAAATACATTTCAATGGTCCTGTTCTCTTTGGTTCAATCGTTTTCCAGGTTTAAGCTCCGTTGCCATAAGAGAACTATTACAAGTTCATGTTACTTTCCATTTCAGCTCAGATGAAAATCACTCTGGCATCAGCAGCGATCATTTCAGTAAAGGAAATGTGGTTGCTTTGTGTTCAACAGTTTGTAGCTTGCACATGCAGCTGCTTGCACTGAACTTGCATGTGCTTCTTTTTAAAAGAGACATTTTGATGAACAGACTCAGTGATTGTCTTCCAAAACTCCCATGGTGTCCTTCCTCCTGCTGGCCAAGCCTCCCTGCTTCTTCTAAAGTTACAGTTGTCTATCGTTAACATCTGCAAGGAAAATTAGACCCTTGAAAAGATTTGCAATCTTTCAGATTGGACAAAGAACCCCACTGACTTTCATAGTAAATTACCTATATCAGTGTATATATATCTTTGCTATGCGAGCGTTTGCCCTCAGTGGGTATTCATTATGAAAACTCTTGAATTTCAGCATTGCAACTATTACGATAAAGGCTTCAAGGTGGAAATCTAGAGCAGAGGCCATTTTGGTTCTTCAATGGGACGTAATGGAGGCCATTGAGCGATGCCTGGACAGGAAACCAGGGGCCATTGGGGGTCGTTGACAGGCGTCACTGATTCCCTTCTCCACTCATCTGTAGAGAAACCAGAGCCTTCCAGCTGACAACACAGCATCTCCCCATATACACAACTGGTCAGAGATTTGTTGGTAATAGCTGAGGAATGATGATTGTCCCCCATAGTCAAGTTACACAGGAAACCTTCACAGATGGGGGGGGTCAAACACTTGGTGCACGTCAGCTCAAATCAAAACTCAACAGCAGTTTTGTATTTGAAAATGGTGTTTTGTTAAACAAAATTAATCAATTAGCTGTAAAATGCCCCAATTAGAAAAAATTTAATGTAACCACAGTGAAACCCTGGACTACTTGAATGTTCTAAGTTATGGGTTCAAACAACACAGTGCTCATTAATCACAAGCCCAACATATTCAAATGCTGCTCTCACTTAACAACTTGTGGAGTGATTAAAGTGATCAAGTCACTCTTTGTCATGAAAATACCTCTTGTCACAGACATACTCAAAACCACCAAAGATGGAGAGAGAGCCGGCTACGTTGGAGAAAAACGTCAAATGTGTGCGTCACACTGAGACAAACAAGAGGATTTGCTAAAGACAAGGAAAACCAAGCATGTTTACTGTCCATTGCGTAAAGCACCTTCATTCGGGGCAAAAGGAATGACGCTGATGCCATAGACAAGACATTACTTTTGAGACAGTTTGAGCTTTGTCCCCCATCCACATATATCCCACCATTTCACCAAAGTGTGTCTGCCTCTGTTGGCACTTGACCTCTTGACCTAAATTATTGTCTTGACCTAAATTATTGTCAAGACCTAAATTATTGTCAAGACCTCCCCAAATATTGGAGAACAATCTGCTAGCTGTGAGCATGTCAAAAGGTGATTTGGTCAGCATTACAGCTCTGTTTTGTTCTGTGTTGTTACAAACTATCCATTTTCATGGAATGTAGAAAATACATACAGTAAGTTCCACACACGCCCTGGTCTAAATTTCGAAAAGTCGAAATTTGAGGTAGTGGTAGGTGGCTGGCGGGGGATGCATGTCTAGAGTCCCTAAATTTGATTAATTGTATACGTACCGTATATGCCACAATACACCTAATTACTAAAGGCATTACCCAGGTTTCTACTATGAGAAATGTTCATTTGCCTCATTATTTAACCAAATAAACAGAGAGTGAAACTCAGTGGTCAGTAGCCGTACGCAGTGTGACGGAAAAAGCTTAGGGGGAAAAGGCTCCAACCAAAATGAAACGTACTTGTAAGACAAGAAGAAATTCAAACCAATCCATGTTGAATGGCGAAATGATAGTTAAATGATGATTTATAGTAAATCGGTCCCCGAATATCTCTTGTTATGTTGAAGTCAAGATACATTCAAAGTTTCCCCTTTATTAGACCACCCAGTGAAATAGAAGCACATTCAGTTATACAAATACGGCTAGAATTAAACCACTGGTGAGCGATAAATGTGAAGCCTGAACATGAGACTTGCCGTGTCAACAGGCTTCGAAGGGTCACTGATATAGAGGACTTGTCCTTAATGCCTTTGTTGCAACAGCAGACAATGATATGAACTTGAAAGGCATTTTAGGATAAAACAGCTGACTGAGAGCCTCAACCTTGAACAGGCAATGATGCAGTAGCTACGAAATGAAACTAAAAGGGAGCAAGGCTGGACAAATTTAATTCCTCTGTCCATTGAAATGTCGCAACAAATAGACCTGCATTGTCCTTGTCCTATATTTGGGACCTCACTGGGACTCCATGTAGGTCCCACCTTGTTGTAGAAATGCCATCTCACCATTGGCTGGCTTTTGAGTCACTCAGTCATGCAGTCTTTGGCTAGTAGGCTATATCTTTCAGTTATTACAGAAAGTGCCATTGATTGGTTGGGCCATGACGTTTCAGTCAGGTGTACCTATAAAGATTTAAAAAATCTTAGTCATTTGAAAAAAATATGACAGACCTCATGTATGACAATAAAAATCTCATTCTTAATTGATCCGTCCACCAACAATCAATAATCTTGACCGACAACCTAAAAACCTCACACAATCAAACGTGAGCTGATGTAGCACCCGGACTGGCCTTTGGGAAGTAGTAATGTTTCCCATACCCAAATAAAAACAAGAAGGTAGGTTAGCTTGTTATAGTTCTGTTAAGTCCATTGCAGTGGCAATTCTTTTCAGTATCATTTCTTTAAGGATGAGACGAGGAGGGCACATGAATTCCTTTCACACTGCTCATCCTAGTTTTCCCACCTTGCTATGCTGTGTTTAACGTAGCGATTCAAAATGGGGAGTTGAAGTCAACCTGCAAATGTTCTGCCTTGAGACATAATATCAGAAGCAGAACGGCGCCCTTGTGTAAGGGGACCAGCGTGTAAAGTTAAACCTCTTTTGTATTGACTGTCGCTTCTCCAGACTACGCATCTTATTATCTGAATGCTGTGAGAAAGTACACTATGGACACAGTAATTTCCCGCTTTAGTTCTGACTGAAAGGAACAGACAAACAAATGCCTGCTGGAAAAGCAGCGTCATTAAGGCTTCTATATAGACACACAACTAAAAGAGTTGGTCCTTCATTTCTGAAGTCCATCTCACAGCTCGCTTCCTGATTGGCCTGTGCTATGTTCCAGCATTGAGTCCGTGGCTCAGACGTCCTTGGTGTTGACCTCACACAACATGATTCGTGGTCGTAAATACTGAAGATGTTTAACATTTACGATGATTTTTGCAAGCAGATCAGGAATGGTACACACCACAGGATAATCTGTCAGGATAATCTTTAGAGACATCCATCAGATAAACAGGCTGACTTTGATTGGAAAGGGACATTTTCAAATTTGGCAAGATTATCTTTTCTGTTTGTGTCCCTCTGCAATGTTTGTAACAACTTTAAAGGAATTCAAAGTAGAATATTCACTTGACTAAATCTCATCAAATTAGAATTTGAATTAGAGCTTTTGCTTAATGTGTGATTTGCATACTATACTGTTTCTCACATCTGTTGGTTAAAAAGTGGACCTCACACTGAATTCTAAAAAAAGAAAAAAAACAACAACATTGTAACAAATACCTATAATTTACCGTAAAATGTTCAAATGTGCTGTCGTGATTCTGAAATTGAGAATAACACTCAAGCGAATTACAGTAAAGCTTTGAGAACATGTGCTAGCTTCAATAACAGTGCAAATGTACAGGCTCATACACACACACATACACAGAGCAGCTGGCGGAAAGCTGTACACCTCAAACACTGATAGACCCCCATTACTTTAATATGAAAATTAGAACCACGTGAAATTTCTCCCATGGTTGAAACATACAGCAGCTGGCAACCGCACTGTATGGCAGACTGTCGATCCAGTTCTGTTTTTTTCTCTCCCCTCCTGCCGCAACTCTCGATCAGGCACTTCAAGGTCTGCCAACCATAACACAGTTGGCACAGCATCTGCCCCCCGATCGCTGCCGTGCACGCTAGTGTTGTTTCTCTTCTTTTTTTTCTTTTTTTTCCCATCATCTGTTTATTTAGCTTTTTCGTCTCTTTTCCGAATGGAAATTTTGAGGTTGACTGGTGTTGCCTGTTCCTAGTGTACAGTTGTACATACAAAGGGTAAGATGAGGGATGGGCAGAGGTTTGGAGTGAGACAGTAAGAAGTCACAAGGGGAAATACGATTTTAACCAGCAGGGAGGGGGTGTGGGGGTTCAGAAAAGCTCCCACATGTTCTTTATTTCAGTTGGGGTTGGATTCAAATGGAGCGAGGCGAACGCTGGCTCAAACTTATCTAACGCACAAGTACTGACAAATACATTAAAACACATAGTCTATATTAACTATCCTTGTCTATCAAACACTAGGATGGTCTATAAAGCAATACAGTGCATACTACTTTGAACCCTCCTGTCAGTTTGCACATTGTAACGTCTACATTTCATTTTATGGTCACAAAATGTATTCATTCTCGGTATATATTTAAAAAAGTGACTACATAAATATTGTTACATGAATATTATTCAAGATTTTTATTGTTGTTGCAGTCTGGCCAGGGAAAAGTCATTGGACTTGCTGCTTTGCTTTGCATTGTCATGACAGATGATAATGAAGAGGAGAGCACAACACAACTCAATTCCGCTATTTGGTCTTGTTGTTTATCTTTAAAGCCACATCCACACTGTGTCAAGCGTAACACTTGTTGTAATACTCTATTGCAGTGATTCTCAATGCATGGTACGAGTACCACTATAGTGGTACGTGGGCTCTCTCTAGTGGTACACAAAAGAATAACTGAATTTAATACAATTAAAATTGACAATATTTAAAACTGGCGGCACGGTGGCCGACTGGTTAGAGCGTCGGCCTCACAGTTCTGAGGACACGGGTTCAATCCCCGGCCCCGCCTGTGTGGAGTTTGCATGTTCTCCCTGTGCCTGCGTGGGTTTTCTGCGGGCACTCCGGTTTCCTCCCACATCCCAAAAACATGCATTAATTGGAGACTCTAAATTGCCCGTAGGCATGACTGTGAGTGCGAATGGTTATTTGTTTCTATGTGCCCTGCGATTGGCTGGCAACCAGTTCAGGGTGTACCCCGCCTCCTGTCCGATGACAGCTGGGATAGGCTCCAGCACGCCCGCGACCCTAGTGAGGAGAAGCGGCACAGAAAATGGATGGATGGAATATTTAAAACATGAAATACAAACAAACCTATTCAAATAAAGCTTGTAGCGATGCAAAATCTTAGGTAATCTGTTTTTTTGTTTTTTTTAAATCCAGCTCAGTACTTTTATTTTTGTACTTTTCCTGTACAGTACATTTTTTAATTAAAGTACAATATGTTTTTAAAGTACAGTTCAGTTGTATTGAACTTAAGTACAGTAAATGTGCCTTTTGGGACTAAAATCTTTGCCTCTGTATTTTTTTACTGTACAGTATTTTAATATTGGCCCTCATGGTGATACTTGGAAAGCCAAATCTTTTCTAGGTAGTACTTGACATAAAATGCTTGAAAACCACTGCTCTATTGGTAAATTTCCTGCTGTTGTTTGACAGTGAGAACTATAATACAATTGCTGAATGTACGTATCATAAAACATTAACCACTTATTATCATTTTTGCAATTGGCTATTGACACACTCATTACCTTATGACTTCTGCAGTAGAACCTCAAACAACCCATTTCATAATGTTGTCACCATTATAAAACTTTAAAACAATGAGCTGTGTACAAGCAATGACAAAAAAGTTCAATAAATTTAAGTTTCAGTTATATTTTGATACTGTTAACAGCTATACAAAAATCTATGTTAACCACTGTAATAATAATACTTCAACAATAAAAGATTCTTTAAACACTCAATGACAAGTGACCAAAGTGTTATAAAAGTTGCATCACAGATGTGTCTCAGCTCTCATTTTATGAATAAAGGTTCCGTATTTCGCCAAACCAACTTTTTCTACTATTTGGGATGTAATGATGTATGGCTGAAATGATGTGCGTGACTGGTGTCCTCCTGCTTGGCCTGCTGCTGGCTTATTAGGTGGCACAGGAGTTGATGTTTGCAGAGGCCCAGGTTGTGGGGGTTACCTAAATAGTGGTCACTGTATACATAGCAAGAAATAGGTATAGCGTGAAATACTAATTTGTCCCCTTGACATAGCTTGTTAAGCAAATTGTTTTCTTCTGATTTCTTTATAATTACTGTAACTTCTGTTACGTTTGTGTTAAATGAAAATCAATCAATCATTCAATCAAGCAATCAAGAGGTAGGTAGCAGTCAGGCTAAAGACAATGGGCAGAATAGTATGATTTAATTTTATTTGAGGGTAGGGATAAGCAACAAAGACATTCCGATAAGCTTTGCAGCCAATTGACGAAAATTAGATAATAAAAGACACTCACCTTAAAGACAACGAGAATGGCAGTTTATAGAAAAGGTGCACGCCTTTTGCTTACCCACGCATCCATGTTATTAAGCAAAAAAAAAAAAAAAAGACACACAATCAAGAAAATCATTTTGTTAGAAAATGGTGAGCCTCACTTTCTCCAACTTGAAGAAAAGAACAAAAGGGCACTTAACGCTAGTGTGAGGCAAGCTTTCTCTAGTGGTAAACGAAAGAATCACAAAATTAAATGTTCAAATTGTGCATAATGTTACAGTGTCTTAACAAATTATATATATATTATTTCTTCTCAGCTGCACTGGGAAGGCCTCATGATCCCCCCAGTCCAGCTGGACAAACTGCCTTCCTTGCTTAGACTACAGCCCCCACAATCCGACCCCAGATTAGGAGAAGAAGATGGATGGATGGATACCTTTTAGGAATAAAACTTGTCTTGTTTTTGATGAACACTTGGGCCTAAACATGCGTTTTAATGTTGGTCATGATGGTGGTACTTGGAGCGGTATGATTATTTTTTCTTAGGTGTTACATGGTGTTAAAAGTTTGAGAACCACTGATCTAAATAAAATGTTGTTTAATTTTATTTCACACACACACACAGACGCACACACGCACAACATTTACAAAAGGGCATCAAGCCAAAGCCACAAAGGCAGGCGTTGCAGCACCCCCCACTCCTCAGAGTTTATAAGCAGGTCACCCCCTCATACACAAGACACACACAGGTAAGCTACGCTTCTTACATGCTTCTTACATGCATGTCCATTAGATCTTTAAGAGTGTATCCAATTTCTTCATCCAGTGTGCTCTGTCATCATGCTGTGAAAGATTTTTGCCTTTATGTTCCTAGTATTCTCCAGCGCTGACTTTGAATTGAATTGCTCAGTAAACATCTTGTGACAGGTTAACTTAAAGGTCCCGTGTATTGCCCAACTGACTTTTTCTAGTACAAGTATTTGGGATGTAATATTGGCTCTATGGTGCCTCAGTAAATGTGAAATATGAGTTAAAATTGTGCACGCATTCCTGAGTTCCAGACGTTTGTCTGCTGAGTGGCCTGAAATCAAGTCATTCGAATTTTGCGAGCTAATCTACATCACTAGTGAAGATCTCTACCTTCCTCTCTGTCCCGAGCCAGCGCAGTCAACATAACAAACGTGCACTCTCAAAAGTGGGTCTCTACACAGAGGCAATCAATCAAAGGAAAGGGGGCAGTCTTAGCAGTTGTCAGAAGGGGCTTTTTTGGACACTCGTATGACAAAACCAGGGTCTTTTCTGAAATGAAATAGACACTTTTCTAAGTCCATGTTGAGAGTCACTCTATGGAGATCTAAATAGGCAAAATATGGGACCTTTAATGTGCGTAATATAACATAAACACAAACGGTTAAAGATTTAAGATAACCCTCACATTTTCATCAGCCTACCAATCTTCACTAATCTCCCTCATCTCTGTGACTACCGATGGTCAACTCCTGGTTTAAGATTCCCTCATCCCTGGCTGGCATGACACTGAGGGCTTGGTAATGCGGGACACCCCATTAGGACAGGATGGGGTCTTCATCTCATCCCCATCATTAGCTTGTTGTTCTTCCGTTGTTTATTGACAGTTGGCATCTTTTGGTATGCATTAATACAGGCGTTTCACATTACATCATGCATGATGATTAAGGATGGAACAATTTATTTTAACAACAATTCGATTCTTATAACGATTTGTTGTTGCCGATTCAATTCAAGGGCAATGTTGGTTCATTTAGAACAATATGATCTGAAACAATTCAGTGGCTTGAAATTGATTCAGTAACTTTTTAGACAAAAATTCAACCAGTGTGACTGTGAAATGAATACCTGAATACTGCACAGTGTAGGTGAAATTGTAGATTCCTGTTGTTTCTTTCTGTAAGAATCGGATACAAAATAATTATGGTCATTAAATATAAATGATTTTCCTGATGTACTTGTATTGCTTTGCAATTAAATAAAGGGGGGGGGGGAAGCATCTTATTGTTATTTATATTATTTCAGCTGAGATTAAAAATGTCTCCACTGTTAGGGGGTCCTCGACTCAAAATTTTTCACGTTGATCACAACTTTACACACACAGGTAATCTCTGCTTCGCGAGTCGTTGATCACAAACGCATCTCTACTGTATGTTAGCCGCTAGCTAAGCCCACTTGAAAGGCTCCAACATGCACCGCGGTGAGTCATAAAGTTTGCTGTGCGTAAAGCCAATGCGTTATTTCCTAGTATCGATACAATCAATTGGTTACTTTTTAAACGATTTTAAAATGATATATTTCATACCGAAGCCCACTTTGTCCAGCACACATCAATAGAGTCGTAGTGTAGGAATATGAATCAATAGATCGATGTAGTGGATGAATCGTTACACCCCTAATGATGATAGTTCGACTCACAAGTTCGACTTATGCAGTTTATTTTATCAAAATGTAGACTGAATTCCAAACTGTACCATTGTACCGTATACTTTAATAGCTATAGTATGTTGTTGTTTCCATTGGCCCACCACTTGGGTTTGATATACTGTAATCTTACAGTAAGGACAGTGTTGGTGATGAAGTGTGTATGACTAAACTGTTGTGCTAATGAGTAGCCAATGACAGTTGCAAATTAAAATCAATGTATGTGTTGTATCATCACTCTCACTAATTGTCAAACAAATGTTTAGTTTCTTACTGTTGGAAGGCGATGCCGTCATGGAAACGAACATATTGCAGATAAACACAGGACATGAAGCCCTCTTTAGTTTGTTCTGCTCTAAACATGAAAGTACTTTCATGCTGGTGGAATGCAGCAACGTGTATATTTCTGTGTCTATGTGTGTGAGTTTGTATATGACGGTCTTAAGAACAGTGTCTGTTTATCCTCCCATGCACATGTCAGCACTATTGCTCAACCTTGACCAATCAGTTATATCACACAATTATATTCCAGAGAGCAATTGTAGCTTTCTCTTTGTAACCTGTATGAAACATATTTCAGAAACATACTACATACATTAGAGCTTGGCTGTTAATGTGAGATGTCATTCTAAATCTATAGTTGTGTCCAAGCTCTGAATTCCAAAATGTCATGAAATAGAGTGACAAGTCAAGTTTTCTACGGCAGTAAAAATGTTTGTAAAAATAATTTGTATATTTCAAATATTTAAATAAATACATGCAGTAAATACATACTTAGCTAATGTTCAGTAACTATGTGAATAATTGTTAAACACACATAAAACATGATAACATGCTTTGGTTTCAAGTGGGTATTGGCCAGTATCAGATTCTGACGAAAATGTTGTATCATCATATTGCACTCTTGTACTGCTCTAAATGTTGTACTGCTCTTAATGTATTATTTGGAAATGTTTGTGTAAATAAGTATTGAATTAAATACAAGCGATTTTATTTTTAAACAACATATAGGATATTTGGTACATTAGTAAATGTAAAAACAAAATAAACAATAAAACAATAACAATAAACATTTTTCTAAATTAAATAAAAAAATGTCTGGCATCATTTGATTTCAGAGTGTTATCTGCCTCAGTAGCAAGTCTATTGTATTTAGTTCACCAACTGTAGACTCGCTACTTCTAATAGCTGATTGCAAATTTGAAGACAATGTGATATTAATATATTAACGTTACATTGAATTTGTTGAAGAGTGATGGGTGGTGCTCTCCTATATGTGATATAGTTTTGGAAGCATGGCCTCCTCTAGCCGTCACTCTTTGTAAGCACGTTTTGCAGAAAATCCTACGTCTACAAAGCGGCAGTACCTGAAAAACTGCCAAAAGAGCCACGTCATAGGGGACTGCTCACACCAACAACAAGAGGGTGAGGGGTGGTGTCCATTTTCTTGCAGTGACAACCCCACAAAAAAAAAAAAAAAAACTCATACCGGTGATGGAAAGTTTTCAAAGGGTTTCCAAACGTGACGTTTCAAAACCGCGGTATACCTTGAAACCGATCTATGCATTTATGGATTAGATGTGTGAATATTCTTTGCCTTGTCATAGTGAGAGTTAATTAACAGAGCAACGATGCAACTAACGAGAACCAAATACTCATCATTGCCGGTTAGTCCAATGTATGGTATAAAACACAACACTGCAATCCGAAGCACTTAAAATATAAAATCACTGTGTAGGTGGGACAGGTCTTTTCTATTCTGTAATGGAATAGGTGAAAATCTTGAGCGTATATCCATCCATTTTCTGTTACGCTTATCCTCACTAGTGTGGCGAGCCTATCACAGCTATCTTCGGGCGAGAGGCAGGGTACACCCTGAACTGGTCACCAGCCAATTGCAGGGCACATATAGACAAACAATCATTCACACTCATATTCACACCTACGGGCAATTTAGTTTTCAATCAACCTACCATGCATGTTTTGGGAATGTGGGAGGAAAACAGAGTGCCCGGAGAAAACCCACGCAGGCACGGGAGAACATGCAAACTCCATACAGGCAGGGCTGGGATTTGAACCCCAGTCCTCAGAACTGTGAGGCTGATGTTCTAACCAGTCTCCCACCATGCCGCCAAAATTCTGCTGCAGGTGAGGCTCGAACTCACAACCTCGGCATTGCTCTACAGTACTGTCATAAGTACCGCACGCTAACCGATTGCACCACTGGAGCTCGGCCTGTACAGTATAATCCAGTTTATTTTATACATAATTTGTTTAAAACGCTACCCTTTTTGAGACAACAACAAAAAATTATTTTATTGACAGCATCCAAAATACACAGTTGAAGCACAATAGGTTGTCTCAACCGTTACAATTTGCTTAACTGTTGAAACAATGTGCAAAACGTGAAAGTCCAGTCTAGACATACTGTAACAAGTTTGCATGTGACTGAGATTATGCACCTAATCTCACAGAAATGTCCAAAGATCACCACTAAATCACTTGAACGACAGTCTGGGCACTCATAAACATAACTATGGAGTGCCGAATGAGTGTAGCCTCCCAGGAAAAGGCATGGAACAATGGATTTATGGGTCATACATCGATCACAACCCATCATCACTCCATAGGCTCTCACTTGCTGTTGAAACACATGCACACCCAATTATATTGAGCCAATCATCCTTGTGGCAAGTTAACGGCAGAGCCCATGTGGCTGAAATGCTGTTTTGTTAGACTTCCACAGTAACACCCCACTCCATCCAGCAGAGCTCTTTCAACACCTCATCATCAACACCAGAGCCACCAAGGCATAAGAGTCAAAACCCTCGTGGTGAGGATGAATTTAAACTTCACTGCAGCAAGTGCAGGCACTCAAAGATTGCAGGCCGAGCAGCAGTGCGATAGAATCAAACATTTGGATGCTTTATCTGTCTGAGTTTTGGCAGTTGCGCCGTCTGGCTCTGATGTTTGTTAACATTGCTATGGAAATGTTGGACATAACAGTTATTATCATAACGGGAGTCATGATGAGGGAATTTCCACTGGATGAGTGCATGTGTGTTTAAGTGTGCATGCGCATGTGTGTTTCTGAAAAGAAAATGCAAGCAGAGATTGAGGAGATATGTGTGGTGATAGGGGTGGTTTGGACATGAGAATTATGCGTGTTTGTACACCCCAGTCCTCTTTATCTGACTCCTTATTCCTATTCTCACTAGATGGAATTATTTTGGGAATTATCCTGCATTTCATTCCATGACCTACCAGGCTGTGTAAAGGAGGGCTAATATGAAACTTCTATTTTTCAAAAAAAAAAAAAAAATGAATTTCTACTTTTAGTTGAGCCTTGACCCCAGTATTAATGGATTTAAGAGTTGTGTACATGAGTTTGTGTGCATTGAACTAGAATAAGAGTATTTAAATGCGCTGATTTACTGGTCCATGTCTAACTTATGCCAAGCATTGTTCAAAATTAGTTATAAGATCTTGTGCTTATGTTACAGCAAGTCAACTGAAATCAGACCATTAACATTTGCCTGCTCCTCCACTTCACCGCATTTGAATGATGATGACGTAATAATGGAGGAAGAAAAAAAACATTCGATTAGATGGGTACATGTATTATATTGATCCATCCAGACGCTCTAACCAGTCGTCCACCGTGCGCCACTGTATTGATCCCATAAAAGTAATTATTATGTTTAAAATGCAATATGTACAGTACATATGTACAATCACTTTTCCATGTTTGTACTCATACTTTGTGGATTTTTGGCATTGTGAGCTTTGACTGATTGTTAACTCGAAGACAATTTCATTCCTCTGCCTCACTGAGCTCTGAAACGCTGACCTTTGAAGTCACACAGGCACTGGCTCTTGAAGTAACTATGTTTTATTTTGTTGTTACGGCTTCGTATTTTCTTTTGTTGTTGTTTGCTTTACGCTTCATATGGAACTATGCCTTTGGGTTCAACATCCTAGTAATGCATGTTATATCATCTAGACATTGAGGCAGAGATAACTTTAAAAAAAGCCCTTAGCTATGATGGTAAGAAACCATGGAGGTACATCGCCAGTAATATTCGCAGGACCTTTTTCTAAGGATAGAAGTCTATCACGGATAGAATTTGAGATTGAATCACAATACCTAACTTCCCAACTCATTCCAATCTGTGGAATCTATTTTATTGCAGTGCATATAACTGAATCTGTAATTAATATTAAATAATGTGTTTGGGCGTGATTACTTAGAAATGTCGTCCAACAAACAGACTTTACACCGATCTGATCGGCTTGATCGGTATCGGCCGATAATTAGCATTTTATGCCGATCGACGGTTTTAATGTCATAATTTGCCGATCCAATACTCTGCACTGCCATCGTGTACAGTATATTTGAAGCCAAAAGCTCTATTTTTAGCCTTGTTGTGTGTCTTTTGATGAAGTACTATAAACATCTGACCGCCAATAAATTTATTTTAAAAAAAAACATGTCAGCGGTGTGGGACAGACAACACGTCTGAGACAGACAACGTGTAATACCTGGCTCAGACTACAAAACAAATTTGCTCTTTCCCAATTGCACTATGTCAGACTACTGCAATAAAATCTTGTATTCCGATAACACCGCATCTCGTTTTTTACGTTCACTGGGCTTTATCTTGTCAACTGAAACGCGACCGGATACACTCATTACCATGGTGAGGAATGGATCGCGCCGTGTGTTTATAAGAACGAAATGGGGTAAAACGTGTTGGTGGTCACCAGTGCTTGGGAGACAACGTTCGTTTAAGGATTGCTTGAGGTATGTTCCCGTAGTTTTAATACGCTGCAGCTTGCAAGCAGGCAACAGAACGTAATTTGCCTTGCAAGATAATGCTAGCACTAACGGTTGTAAGCGAACATGCAGGCATCCTGTCGAATCATGCTCTAAAGTTTTGGTGTGTGTGAAGTAATTTAATTACAGCATCCACTATTTCTGTCATGTTGTAATGTTGGTTTGACCTGACTGATTAGAATACACGATCTGACTAGAGCAGTGATTTCCAACCTTTATGGAGCCAAGGAACATATTTTACAATTGAAAAATCTCACTGCACACCAACAAACAAAAATGTCACAAAAAGTGGATACATTAATGTAATGTATGTACTTCCTGCCATCTAATAGAAGACCATTCATTTGTTCTGTCTGTCACTATGTCTAACTGCCATAAATAGATGAACAAACATACATTATTTATTGTAAATATAATTTTTTGAGCAATTAAGTACACAAGTATATGCAGTAAATGAACACGTCATTTAAATAGACACATTGCTCCATCTTGCGATCAGATCGGCTACCGTTTTTTTACACTCGCTGATCGATGATCTTCCCTAAAAATCCTGATCGTGTAAAGCCTACCAATGAATTAAATTATGATTCTTTCACCCTCTCTTGCATCTTACTTCATCATTGTGCGGTCAGCGGCCCAAAGAGGAAGCAGAAGAAGTGAGCTACAGTAAGTCATGTGTTTAGCTCCATCGGATTTAGAAAATGTGAAAATATGCTGTGATGCTAAAGAACACGGACAGCACTTAGAAAGACGGTATGGTGTGACCCCAGAGCGGTTGTCTTTAACGTGCATTTGGATTTGGCTACCAGCTCCAACAGCACCTCTTGCATGAAAACTAAATATCCCAAATTTTTGCCTGAGTTGTTTTATACAAGTTATGCCCTGCAATTGACCAGTCCACAGGGTGCACTCCACCTCTTGCCTAAAGTCAGCTCGGATGGACTTCAGCTCACCCATGACCCTAAGGAGGACAAGCGTTATCGAAAATGAATTGATGCTTTGTATGCATCCTTATTGTATTCTATTATTGGCAGTGCATCAGACTCAATGATGGAGCTATACAACCCTACATTGCACATAGGAATCACCAACAAGCAAGTGCACGCACATTCCAGGCCCTTTTCCATCTTATTCGTAAAGCTAATTAATAAAAAAAAAAAAAATTATCACAGTTGCACAAAATAGGGTGCCAAAATTTCTGTCATGATCGGATTGGAGACCTGACCCAAGAGCAGGCGGAGGCTGAGAGGTTGTGATGAACATTTTATTGAAAGGTAAATGGGGATGGTCCTTGAGATGCGCTGGCGGGTTGTTGATGCAGAGAATACGTGGCAGGCAGCGCCGAGGACGGGTGGCTGACTTGATGGCGAGGTGGCAGAGATCCACTTGACGAGGGAGGATACACCGAGGACGAGGAAGAACATGGAGGTCAGAACGATGACAAGGAATAGAGTAGATTACTTGGAGACTGGGGAGCCGTTGTACCGCTGGAGAAGCTGCAATACTCTGGTGAGGGTTTCCGGGATCTGGCAGGCTTATATGCAGGTGATGATGAGGGCTGATTGATGACAGGTGCGTGGCCGAGGTGGTGCTGATTACTGTGAAAAGAGAGAGGGAGGGAGAGCGAGAGAGAGGGTGAGAGGAGCACTCGGTTTACGACGTACTTCTGCTATTTCACTGTACTCAGTTCACGACTGACTTCTGCTCCTACAAATTTGTAGTTGGATGGAACATGTTAAGTATGTCACTAAACTACACTAACATAATTACAGTAAATACAGTATTTGTATGAAAACCCATGAATGCTACACAATCAAATGAAAACCAGCTACAGTAAGTTGTATGTCGTATCGTCGTAAACTAGACCCCCTATATATTTTTTTACTATCTGTCTGCTGTCTTCCTTGTGACAACAGTACCTGCTAATTCCAGGTCTTTTTGAAGCTTTCCACAGGTACTCCTTGGCTTTTGGACAGCTCTTCTGATTATTCTTTGCACTCCTCTGTCAGAAATCTTGCAAGGAGCACCTGATCGAGGCAAGTTTATGGTGGTATGATTGGCTTCAATACTTTTTCCCTGTGTCGTGTCACATTTTTATACACAACTTAATTTCTGAGCTAATTTGTTCTACTTTATTTGTATGTATGGATTACTTGGGTTGTTCCCAACATCTGGTGAAACTTTCAGATCAATAGCACCTTTGGAAGTATATTTAGTGAAAAGAATTGTGACGTGTTAAATACTTATTTCGCCCGCTGCATACGAGGTGCACTGGGCAAACCTGCGTCAGTCTCTGCTCCACTTCCTGGGGGAAATAATTATGCATTTGACCCCAATTTCATGATTTTTGAAGTTGCCCTAAAGTGAATGTTTGAGTTTTTCGAGAGAAGAAAATATGACCGGGCCCTCTTGATTGCTGGAGAAGTCATTTATTTGGGTCAGCCGTTCCTCCCTGCTATACATTTGTTCATAAAGGCTAGGAATGTGTTAATCCATTGAGCATGCCTCTCGATTAATTGAGACTCCTTTTCTTTAACCAAAACAGCACTATCTAACACCTTTAATGATAAGTTACTTGAAGAATAGCTTTTGAGTTGGATGTAAGGAGAAAGTCATGCCCAATTTATTGTCTTCTTTATTTTTTTGCTATTGTATTGCATGATGATGATGACCATAATTGCCCCCACGGTCCTGTACACACACATGCACAAACACACACACACGCACACACACTCAGATACACACACTAACACACACACGCACATCCTGCAATCAGGGGAAAGAAGGAAGGATTAGTTGGACATGAACTATGACTAATGAGAATTTTTTTTAAAAAAGGCAGCCAAACAAAGCATTTACTTGGCATCTTGGTGATGCTTTGAAGAGGGCTTCGCTTTCTTGTTCTTCTTGCGAGCACTCCACAAGTAAACGCACATAAAGCAGAGAGCACTCACACAACACAACGTGCACAGCTCCACAGACATGCAAACACACTTCCCCACACAAAATACACTTTTCCATCTGTGGACAGCATTTCACTCCGACTGAGGACGTATAAATCAAACGGTTGGAAGAAAGAGGAACCCTGGGCTTGTGCTTAAGCGTGGTTTAAAGTGGCAGCATGTGCAGATGTCTATGTATTTGTGAATGATTTAAAGTGAACTGGAGAGCCCCCTGGAAGAAACCAAGGGCAGACATTCATTAATCTCTTTTTTGCAGGCCTCCATTGGAGGCACTCTGCTAGAGTGCAGTCAAACACACCCGATCATGTGCACGCACAAATACACATTCTGCTGCATTACCAGGTAATAACCTGCCTCTTTATTGCATTTGTGAGTGAAATGAGAGCCACGTGGAACTAAAGATTCCTAAAAGAAACATTTTCGGTACCGTTTCATGCATCTATTACAATAATGTGGAAAGAGAAAAGTGAGTGATTTGCGTGTATGGCAGGATGTTCCCATGCTATGGAGTGTCAGGCAGCTGGCTGGCTTGTGGCCAAGGCAAACCTGTGGCCAATAGAAGGAGAGCAGCCCAGTACTGAGATCTCAGTTCCTATTATACAAATCACTGGGCAAAAGAGAAGGAAACCTGATGAGAAGTCTTTCCTGTCTAAAATTGATAGATCCGGGAAAGCAGGATAAACTGTCTAGAAATGTCCACTGTCTGTACAAAAGAAAGGCATGCTTCAAAAAAAAAAGCTCTACAGCCAACTCTCCTGTTTCTTCCTCATCTTCTACTTCTTCTTCTTCTTCTTCTTCTTCTTGTCCTCTCATCGGGCAGATTAACCACCATCCCCATGCTGAAGGAGGTCGAGGTTAACTGGCGGGGGAGTTGCACATCCCCTTTCGAAGCCATTTTCCGTCTCTGTTTGGAATGTCTGCATGTCTTGTGGAGATGAGTGCGGTGATGTCACACACTGGCACACTAATGCTGTGTCAGGAAAGAGGGGGCAAGAAGAGAGAAGGGGGTGCCGAAGGGAGCGGGAAGAAGAGAGTGAACTGCTGAAACGCCAGCTTTTTTTCCTCCCACCACACTGTAAATTAGTATGCCGGTTCCTTGATGGAAAACATTTGGGGGGCAGCACAGAGGGGGCCTCTGAGACCCTGGAAATGCGAGAGTCGTGCTCTGTCAAGGTGGGGGAGGTTCTGGTTTTGGTGTTCTTTCAGTTGAAAGGGCTGAGGTCCCAGTAGACGAACCAGAGCCTGAGAGAGAGCAGATGAGCCCGGCTGCTTCTAATAAAGTCTCTACAAGCTCCATATTTTATGGAAAAATCTGAGGCGGTATAAACAGCCTGGCTTTGCAATCTGCTGGAGATAATTAGGTCAGAACAGTCCAATTTCCACTGTCTAATGTTGACTGTTTCTTGAAGTGGGACATGCTGCAATCTTCATAATACTCCAAGTGTATTTTTTCATCAATCCATCACACAGCAAGCTGCTGAGTCCAATCAATTTAACCGAGAAAAAAACAAAAACTGGTGGACATCTTGCATTGGTGTCAACTACACTTATGCAAAAGTACACTTTTTTCAGTTTCTTTTACGCAGGACAGTGCCTCATTTATCTCTTCATTAACTGATCATTAATGTTGGTCACTAATCCGAATGTAAAAAATGACCCAAAGATAATTGATGTAAATTTAACTTTTCCTTCATTATGTTTAGTGTTTTTTTTTGTCCCACCAACTGTGAACGTGGAAAGATGAGTGGTACCGTTAGATTACTCTGAATAAAAAATTGCACAGTCCCATCTGCAAAGTCACTTCTTACTGTGTTCGGCACACAATAAAGTGACTTTCGCACCAACTAGCCCCCTGACTTCACAAAACGTTATGAAGACGTGCATGGACCATCAAAAAACACATTCAGTTTTGGAGGATGCCGACAAAGTTGAGATACTTTCATCATGTTATTAATGGAATGGAAGAATGGTGGGGAGAGAAGGACAAACACGTGTGACGCTAGTTTTTCACTTTTGTAAACAGTTTGCACATTACTGGAGGTTTGTGCTTTACTGACAAATATCTGACAAAGCCACTATATAAAACTAATTGATTACCAATGGCAGGCAAAGTTGTGCCTGTAATTTTGGCAACAAAATTCAATAACCACCAACTAGGTGGTTGAAAGTACCCCACAAAGTAACTGACTGTTGGCATACATTTTAGAGCTTAATGAAAAAAATATTATGGCATCTGTGGGATACTATAAATCAGAATATCCACAGTCTGCTCCTGAATCTTTCCCGACAACTCTTTGTAGATATATGACACTATGGTCTCAAAATATAACTTTGGGCAGTAAAATGACAGAATGATAATGATGAGTCTCAGTTGTATTTGTCATGTTACAAAAAAGTTCAAGGGTTGTGTGACTCTTATCATGCACACCTAAATTTAAGCCTTTCCCATAGGCCAAGCCCAACAAAGATTCAGGAAAAAGGCCTCAGCTTTGGTGTGCTGTACCGGCACAGGGCTGTTAGTGAGAAAAACAACAGGAAACACATGTGGAGGACTCCATGCAGGGAGGAATAGAAATGCAATGGAGCAGCCAGGGACCAGGCAGAGACCCACCTGACATGGCCTATTCCCACTGACACTTCCTTATCCGCTACATGAGGGCAAAGGTCGGTCCAGTGGGATGCACCAAGCTGCTATCAGTGCTGAGCTCAGCTGCAGGAAGTGGCCTGGCACAGAGTGATGGATGGAAACAGAAAGAGGAAGGAATGATTGCTCCAAATGGAAAGAGCCGTCTGTGGTATTGTTCAACTTACATAACCAATGAACACTGTGGATAATGAGGTATTAGGGATCACCATCTGATTGAAGGAAAAAATTAAAAATACAAACTTCTGGTACAATGGAAATCTAAACTTACGAGTCCATTTTGATTCCAGCTCTCAGCAATGGTCACAAGTTTTGGGAAGAAAATGACATGACTGTGGCCGTAAGGTGGCTGACTGGTCCACTTTTCTCTCACGCTGCAACCGAATGGAAAGCCACAGGCATCATGTGTCATCACATTTTCTCAACTGCCAGCAAATAAAACGTTTCTACAAAAAGTCTTCGAAGCAGCTCTTCTGTATAACTCAGACTCAATGTCATCATCGAATCCTGTTCATGATCATATTAGAGGCTGTAGCTTATCACTCACAGACTGATGGCATAGAAAATGAGGTAAGGAGTGACCATCTGAAATCAAGTCAATGATGTGAACCACTTCACTACCAATGACCCCCCAAAGTCGCATTACCTCAATACTGAGCTATATACTATTCAGGATAAACATTTTCCAGTTATCATGCAATAAAACAAATTGCAGTTAAATAGAAAGAACCTGATTTATATCTTTGTCTGTTCTTGGATCCTGCACAAAAACTATTTTATCAGTTAGCCATATTTAAAGAAAGAACCTGCCTGATGATAAAAACCAAGGTGGGCATGAATCAGTTTTGTTATGTACCGGTATTTCTGTACAGTTTGCCTTCCAATGCAATCATCCAAATAGACCAGACTGACTGAAATACATTTTTAAATTTCACAAATCTCATCGTAGTTAGCCTCACAGTCGAGGAATCCTACGTTTGAATCTTGGCTCAGCCCCGCCAGTGTGTTTGCATTTTCGCTCCATGTTATGTGGATTTTCTCTGAGTAACCAGCTTCCTCCTACATTCCAAAGACATGCATGGTAGGTTAAATGAAGTGGAGCAGTTACAGGCGATTTTGGAACAGAATCATTCAACTGATGATACAAGCATGCAATTTGGTGAAATGTGTTGTGTGGGTCAAGGCTATAAATTGTCCATAGGTGAGTGTAAATGCGATTGTCTAGTGACCAGTCCAGGGTGTACCCAGTCTCTCCCATCGGCAGCGGGAAAATGCTCCAGTTCATCGGCGACCCCAATGAGGAAGCGCTATAGCAAATAGATTTATAATCGTAGCCATAGCGACATAGCTCAACAGAATTGCTCAGGTTCTTTATCCTGGTCAAACCTGTTTTATTTCTATGGAAATCCGCTTGACATGCAGCATCTCGTTTAAGTGGATCAGTTAATCACTGCTGTGTTTCCAGAAGACTGGGCCACTACAGCCAAGGTGATCAGAGAGACAGGCGGGAGAGTACTTGGTGTATATTCTGGCAGGAAAGGAGAGAAGGAGACTTGGTGTTGGAACCTTAAAGTACAGGAAATCATACAAGGAAAGAGGTTAGCAAAGAAGAAGTGGGACACTGAGAGGAGAGAGGAGAGGAGAAAAGAAGACATGGAGATGCAACATAGGGCAAAGGTAGAGGTGGCAAAGGCCAAACAAGAGGCATATGATGACATGTATGGCAGGTTGGACACTAAAGAATGAGAAAAAGATCTATACAGGTTGGCCAGACAGAGGGATAGAGATGAGAAGGATGTGTAGCAGGTTTGGGTGATTAAGGATAGAAATGGAAATGTGTTGACTGGTGCCAGTAGTGTGCTGGATTGATGGAAAGTATACTTTGAGGAGTTGATGAATGAGGAAAATGAGAGAGAAGGAAGATTAGAAGAGGCAAGTGTGGCGGACCAGGAAGTGGCAATGATTAGCAATGGGGAAGTAAAAAAGGCATTAAAGAGGATGAAAAATGGAAAGGCAGTTGGTCCTGATGACATTCCTGTGGAGGTATGGAAGCATCTAGAAGAGGTGGCTGTGGAGTTTTTGACCACCTTGTTTAACAGAATTCTAGCGGGTGAGAAGATGCCTGAGGAATGGAGGAAAAGTGTGCTGTGCCCATTTTTAAGAACAAGGGTGATCTGCAGAGCTGTGGTATAGAGGAATAAAGTTGATGACCCACACAATAAAGTTATGGGACAGAGTAGTCAGGACAACAATGAGTATTTGCAAGTAACAGTATGGTTTCATGCCTAGAAAGAGTACCAAAGATGCATTATTTGCCTTGAGGATTTTCATGGAAAAGAACAGAGAAGGTCAGAAGTTGTTACATTGTGTCTTTGCAGATTTAGAGAAAGCCTATGACAGAGTACCCAGAGTCATACTGCATGCGGAAGTCTGGAGCGACAGAGAAGTATGTTAATACTAATGTTAATACAGGGCATGTATGAGGGCAGCAGAACAGTGGTGAGGTGCTCTGTAGGTGTGACAAAGGAATTTAGGGTGGAGGTGGGACTGCATTCGGGATCAGCCCTGAGCCCCTTCCTGTTTGCAGTGGTGATGGATAGACTGACAGATGAGGTTAGACTTGAATCCCTGTGGACCATGATGTTTGCAGATGACATTGTGATCTGCAGTTAAAGCATGGAGCAGGTGGAGGAACAATTACAAAGGTACACTGGAAAGGAGAGGAATGAAGAAGTAAGACAGAATATCTGTGCATGAATGAGACGGGTGGAGGGGGAAGAGTGAAGCAACAGGGAGAAGAGATAGCAAGGGTGGAATACTTCAAATACTTGGGGTCAACAGTCCAAAGTGTGAGTGTGGTCAGGAAGTGAGGAAATGGGTCCAAGCAGGTTGGAACGGGTGGAGGAAGGTGTCAGGTGTGTTATGTGACAGAAGAGTTTCTGTTAGGATGAAGGGCAATGTTTATAAAATAGTGGTGAGGCGAGCCATGATGTACGGATTAGAGACAGTGGCACTGAAGAGACAACAAGAAGCAGAGCTGGAGGTGGCGGAAATCAAGATGTTGAGGTTCGCTCTCGGAGGATAAAATTAGAAATGAGCTCATCAGAGGGACAGCCAAGGTTAGATGTTTTGGAGACAAAGTTAGAGAGAGCAGACTTGGTTTGGACATGTCCAGAGGAGTGATAGTCAGTATATTGGTAGGATGATGAGGATGGAGCTGCCAGCCCAGAGAGGTAGACCAAAGAGACGGTTGATGGATGTCGTGAGGGAAGACATGAGGGCAGTTGGTGTTAGAGAGGAGGATGCAGGAGATAGGCTTACATGGAAAAGGATGACACGCTGTGGCAACCCTTAATGGGACAAGCTGAAAGGAAAAGAAGAAGTTAATCACTGCTGTGTATGGAATATCTGCTCTTTCTGCCTGTTAATCAATTATTTTGCTTTTAAAATTATTTGTACATGATTCGATTGCTGTTTTTGGTGGTCTCCATGTATTTTCTAGGGTCCTGTTGGCAGCATATCCCAGTTGACATTGGGTTAGACTGTAGGGTTCCCCTTTAATCATTCACACCTATGAATGATTTTGAGTCTTCAGTTAACCTATTATGCATGTTTTTTGTTTGTTTTATTTTGTAATGTAGGAGGAAGGAGAAACCCTACACAATCACAGGGTGAACGTGCAGTAAATGTGATCCACTAAATTGCAGCTGGTTTTACATCTTAAATGAAGTCGGATTTAATTGTTTCCATTTTATTTCTGTCATCATCAATAATCTTACAAAACAATTCCAGTGTTAAAGAAAATAAATACAGGTCTTGGGACTGTACGGCGTGGCAGTTCCAAGATACATTAATCTATGAAGTAACATTCTCCTTGCATAACAGCCCCTGGTTGGATTCAATTCTTGTCACAGTTTATTTAACTTGATTTCCCTAACTAGGAACAGTATTACATTGCATAAGTCCTCAATGGACCAAAAGAGGGGAATGATGGGAAGAAGGTGGGGTACAAATTGCGTTACAAAAGGCGCACTTAGTCATCCAGTGATAAGTGCTACCATGGCGATCTTGTGCCAGATAATTGGATTTGTCCTTCAGTATAGGAAAATAACTGCAAACTGCCAACACATGGACTTAATACAATATAAAATGAAATAGCAAGTGATTCTATGATCATTAGTTTGTCACATATTTTACATTTGCTGTCAAATATAGTTTACAGTGTTTGAGAGCAAAATATTGTGTAAATATCCTTAGGTTTGCTGACACAAAACTAGGAACTTAACATTCCTTGGACCTTCCCACGCCTGCATGTATCACAGAGTACTTTTGCAGATATTTGGCTGCACAAAACCTGTGGCCAGTACATCCAAAATAAATGTGCAGTTCCATTTCTGTGAGACAAAAACCCAAGTATCAGTCTGATGAGTTATTCAGAAGGATTTTTAATAAAATGCTGCTGCAGACAAAGCAACTGTTGGGTCGTTAAAAAAGGTGCACTGACATTTCCACACAGATTGCCCTCTTGATCCCTAAAGTAGCATTGCTCAGTCTGTCTTGACTGGACTCTTAACACAAACAAACAGGTGTCTGGAGGGGGCAGTGTGAGAAATCCCGTTAGTATAATGACAATGGTGAGAGATGGCTAAAACCACAGATTTTATGTATACTTTCCATGGACAAAGTTTTTCTCCCACGCATCTTGTCTAGTGAATAGCCTTCTGTGTGGCGTGGAAGCCAATCTGTGGGCACATCCGGATGCCGATGCTATTTCATGGGGATCTTGTGGGTAGATTCCGGAGTGGCCACTGTCATATTTCAGGATTAGTCACTATGGCTGATAGTATGTAAATTTCATTACACGAAGATAGATAGTACCGCCTGGTCTTTGCTCACATTAAAGGCTCTCGAGTCCAACTGTCCCTATCCTTTCATTATGTCCTGATACTTGGTTAAAAACTGAAGGTTTTTGTTTTATATCTTTGTCTGTTCTTGGATCCTGCACAGATGTTGAGCGGAGCCCTGATCCCTAAGACCATCACTCTTTGGAGATGGGACGTGATGAGCGGTGAGAAGCATGTGCTCTAGGAGATTGTCCTAGGGCGCCTCTGATTCGGGTGATGAAGGTCTGCTGGGGAGTTTTTGTGGCGTGTGAGGAAACATGCTCAAACCAAATGCAAGCATGAAAAAAACCTCATCTTCTCTTTCTCAACATCTGCAGACACTCAAAGTTTCCATGTTCTGGCTTGATGAGCCACAACACATGTTGAGTCTGAGGGAACTCTTATACAAGCACAAATCCACACACACAATGAACAGGCCCTTGTGTTTGTGCACACAAGAAGTCAAGGCATGATATTCTTGCCAGAGTACAATCAGGAATCAAACATCTTGCTTGGCCAAAGACTGTAGTTTTAACTCGCCTTGTTTTTGTGGACCCAGGAAATCACATTTTTTACTGGCAATGACTGAGAAGCACAGACTCCAGCCCAGCCCCAGCCACAAACTGCATCAACAGCAACAAGACCCCATGTTGTTGTTTGAGGGTCAGCGGTCACACCGTTCGAAAATACTATATTCTTTAAAGTGGCAATAAACAGGCCCAAAAAATGTCATGTAAATTTGACACACCACAGAGAAGAGTAATGTTAACAAGCCTGCCAAATTTGAATGAATAAAAAAAAGTCGCTAAGTTTATAAAATCAGGCTTCAAAACTTGAATAATAAGGGCTACCTCAAAGCTCTCAGACGCTGTGGGTATGTCGTATGGATGCGCCAAAAGGAATCAAACATATTGAGGGGTGACAACTTGTGCGATGTAAAATCACGTTAGGAGGCCCAACTTCAAGATTGGACTATATTCATAAAAATAAGCACACAAGTCAACTTACCCTCATTGTTGGTCACATAATGTCATAGCCGAACACGGCATCTGACGACAACGGGAGGGTAGGAGGAAGCCTAAGTAGTTAGACAGTCAGTACTGCCCCATTCACTAGGATCACGTTACCCACGAAGCCATGTTGGCTCTGGTGAAAGTTTACAAAATAATCCGTTGGGTGGTCGTGTCATTGAGCTCGCTCTGCGTGTCTTCAAAAAGTCAACCCATTGCTTATTTCCTCATTTATTTGAGAGCTTAAATAAGGTCACCGAGCTGTTCTGATATCTGCTTAGTGCCACTTTAAATACATATAAACTGTATATTATGTGTGTGTGTTTTTTTAAATACCGAGATGGAAACCTACGGTAATATTGATTGATTGCCTACAGAGAGGAGACATCGGTTTCCATGTGTAATTTATTAATGCAGACACACAGGCTTACTAACAGCGTGCAATTCACATGAAACCATTTCCTCTTTTAATGTATGGGCTGGGCAATTAATCAAATTATAACCGTAATTTCAATTTTGGCTTCTCACAATTATTAAAACATTTGAATCGATGAAAAGCGAGTAATGTGCGGCAGGCATGGTGCTTGTTGCATGCAAGTGGAGATGGAGTTTGCGGCCCATTTGAACATAAATATTATTTTCATTTGGGGCCAAACTCTCAAATGGGCGACATGTCCTGAAGTTTCATCGGCAGCCATCTACGCTCAGCCTCAAGTCGCTATCAGGTGGTCAACTAGTCTCCAGGCCAGTGAGATAGGAGTCTAAGGTTTGTTTACAACTCCTATTAATGTGCATCCTGAGTGAGTCAATCACGTATGATTGGCCAAGGTAAATGTGTTCACAGTAAGATTTCGGTAAGGACCGTGGGAATGTCTCTCCAGAGATCAGAAAAACTGTAATAGGAATAGTCAAAGTACCACAGAGGACAGCTGTGGGGTACATATCCTGGGAACTGAAGCTCTGTACACAGACAGACCCACTAGCAGCTCAGACACAACGCTTTGCCTGGGAGTGCATGTGGTGGGCAGTCAGTGGAGGCCTTCATAACTCCTAACTGCCCACAGCAGTAGAGTCAAGTGTCAGTCGTGTCACCGCTGCCATACACTTAACTCTGTAACCAAACCTGCACTCTGGGGAGCACTGGGCAACCGCTGCATTAGTGTGTGCGTGTGTGTGTGTGTGTGTGTGTTGGGCGTGTGTGTGTGAATGCATGATAAACGTGTTCTGGTCAGTGTAACACAATTTAAGCATCAAACTGTGTCGTGAAATCAGGCCTGCTGTATATTTTACCCCTCTGCTCTGCAACGTTGGGACACTTATTCATTTATACACACACACACGTGAAGTCAGAAGCCATAATAAATACAAGCCAATGCAACATGATGGCTAACCTAGTTGTTTTTTTTCCCTTCCTTTCCCTCTCATGAAAATTACATTTTAAGAGAATCAAAAAGCTCCGTATCAATAATGAGCAGCAGGACACGTGGAAATCAATTCAAACCATTAAATCAGCAGATGATGTTGCAGAAAACAAAGTGGTTATTCATTTAGGGGAAAATAGCTGCAAATTGTTAGCACTGACAAAAAATAAGTACAGCCTTTTATTTCAGCTCCCTCTTTATTTGGACACTCTGAATGTACTACTCAAGTACAAACATGCCTTCTTATCTTGTGTCCTACACAATTCCAAATGAATATGTAATCGTCATGGGTAAAACAATCAATCCTTGAAAGGCTGAAGAACATCTGTTGTAAACTGTGAAGGAGAACATCTATCCACCTAGAAAGCTTGTCCTCATTAGGGTCAAGCTTGACCGGGAGTCTATCCCAGCTGGCTTTGGGCAAGAGGTGGTGTATAGCCTGGACTGGCTGCCAGACAATCGCTGGACACATAAGAACATACGACTATTTACCCTCACATTCACACCTATGGACCATTTAGTGTCTTCAAGCAGCAACCTACCATGCATATTTTTGGAATGTGGGAGGAACCCGGAATGCCTGGATAAAACTCACAGAAGCACGGGGAGAACATATAAACTCAACTCAGCTAAAATTCAAAAGCGGAACCTCTCAACCTTGAGAACCACTACTGCTTCAGTGAAACATGAAATTTACATAATGACAAAATGAAAGCTTTGAAAGCTGGGATTTAAATAACGCAACATTTTTAATGCAACTATGCCATCAAAACAATTTTATCAACCACACACCATCCATCCATCCATTTTCCGTACCACTTATCCTCACTAGGGTCACGGGTGTGCTGGAGCCTATCCCAGCTATCTGCAGGCGAGAGGCGAGGTACACCCTGGTCGCCAGCCAATTGCACATATACAGTAGACAAACAACAATTCTTCAATTGACCTACCATGCATGTTTTTGGGATGTGGGGGGGAATCAGGGTTCCCGGAGAAAACCCACGCGGCCACGGGGAGAACATGCAAACTCCACACAGTCAAGGCCGAATTTTAACCCGGGTTCTCAGAACTGTGAGGCGGATGTACTAACCAGTCGTCCAACGTGCCACCTCAACCACACACACTTATGGTATTTTATGTCTTGTACAACCCCAATTACAATGACGTTGGGACGTTGTGTTAAACATAAATAAAAACAGAATACAATGATTTGGAAATCATGTTCAACCTATATTTAATTGAATACACTACAAAGACGAGGTATTTAATGTTCAAACTGATTAAATGTATTGTTTTTAGCAAATAATCATTAACTTAGAGTTTTATAGCTGCAACACGTTCCAAAAAAGCTGGGACAGGGTCATGTTTACCACTGTGTTGCATCACCTTTTCTTTTAACAACATTCAATAAACGTTTGGGAACTGAAGACACTAAGTGTTGAAGCTTTGGAGGTGGAATTCTTTCACATTTTTGCTTGATGTATCTTTCAGCATTAATCGTGCCTTCACAGATGTTTAATTTACCCATGCCATTGGCACTAACACAGCCCCATACCATCACAGATGCTGGCTTTTGAACTTTGCGTCCATAACAGTCCGGATGGTTCTTTTCCTCTTTGGCCCGGAGGACACGACATCCACAATTTCCAAAAACAATTTAAAATGTGGACTCGTCGGACCACAGAACACTTTTCCACTTTGCATCAGTCCATCTTAGATGAGCTCGGGCCCAGAGAAGCCGGCGGCGTTTCTGGGTGTTGTTGATAAATGGCTTTTGCGTTGCATAGTAGAGTTTCAAGTTGCACTTACGGATGTAGCGCCGAACTGTATTTACTGACATTGGTTTTCTGAAGTGTTCGTGAGCCAATGTGGTGATATCCTTTACACATTGATGTCGGTTTTTGATGCTGTGCCGCCTGAGGGATCGAAGGTCACGGCCATTCAATGTTGGTTTTCGGCCTTGCCACTTACATGCAGTGATTTCTCCAGATTCTCTGAACCTTTTGACGATATTATGGACCGTAGATGACGAAATCCCTAAATTCCTTGCAATTGTACGTTGAGGAACTTTGGCCTTAAACTGTTGGACTATTTTCTCACGCACTTGTTCACAAAGAGGTGAACCTCGGCCCATCTTTGCTTGTGAATGACTTTCAATTCATGGAAGATCCTTTTATACCCAATCATGGCACCCACCATTTCCCAATTAGCCTGTTCACCTGTGGGATGTTCCAAACAGGTGTTTAATGAGCATTCCTCTACTTTCTCAGTCTTTTTTGCCACCTGTCCCAGCTTTTTTGGAACGTGTTGCAGCCATAAAATTGTAAATTAATGATTATTTGCTAAAAACAATAAAGTTTATCAGTTTGAACATTAAATATCTTTTATTTATATTGTATTCAATTAAATATAGGTTGAACATGATTTGCAAATCATTGTATTCTGTTTTTATTTAGGTTTAACACAACGTCCCAACTTCATTGGAATTGGGGTTGTACTTGAGTGATTGACAGGAATGAAAAATAAAAGACTTGTGTTTGACATCTTGCTTGAAAAGAGCAGCGTGCTCTCTATTCATAATTGATCATGATTGAGCCATCACTTAGCAACTCCAATACAGCAAAAACAACAGTTGCAGAACAAATCAGTGTGGGACTGTGAAAATTTATGGAGGAGGATGTGAAGCTTTGAATCCTGCACGCACTTCTGAGTCATGATGGTAGTCATGTTTTTCAGAATAGGTCAGACTGTAAAACCTTAGCATGCAGGGCATAACACCATTGTCTTAACATATAAAATCAATGAATTATACACACTCACACGCTATGTGTTTTATTTCTCACACACATTCACACAACAGCATGAAGCTCTGTTATAGCTCTCAGTGGATAAAGTTATTAGTGGCCAGTTGTCCACTGGGTGGCCATAAACCTGTTTTACAAATAAACAAAACAAAAAAAACAAGCAATGACCTTTCCACCTCCCTGCTTGGCACCAGACTCACACTGGCCTCAGATTGGCCCCCGTACTGGAGGCATGAATTCCAGCCTTCTGCATTTAACTGTAATCTTGCTAAAGTTATTGGGAATTCAATAAAAATAACAGCCACAGATTTATTAATTTATTTATTTTTCACTAGAATTACAGGGTTGAGTATGGGGCAGATTTAGGAGGAATGAGGGACTGTAAAGTGTGTGGGTCTTGAGAACTAATGGAGGATGTAAAGGCTGAGTCTCTTGACCATAAAGTGACCACTAATGAACTAAACCAACATGCTTGTATGATTTGTGAGGGATTAAGGGTCAACCCCAGAATTGTGCTCTCAATCCAAGAATTTTGCAATGCAAACATATGTTTAATTCCATATGGTGGGTCTCACTCTAAGATTCATGGTCCATAAAGGAGACGTTTATTCTTGAACTGGACCTTTCTTTCACATACAGAACACGTGTGATTTTTCGGTTTGCGGCCTTCATCCATCAAAAAAGAATCAAATGTGACTTCGATACTATAGTAAATATCATAACTGTGGGAGGGAAAATAATTGTTGAGATTGGCATATTCACATACAGTATCCCACAAACATTTTATTCATTCCTTTATTTTTGTTGCAGACTGAACACATTGATGTTTCCAGGTAGTGTAATATCTTCACTCAGCTTCACAATAGTTTGTTTTTTACCCTATGATAGCTCTCTGGTTTTCATGTTGGTTACACCTCTAACTATATAAATGTATTCTTTACAAGCAATCCCAACTGCAAACATTCAGCACTACTTATAGTTTGAACAACAAAACAAACCTGTCAAACACATGTTGAAATACTTTTGCTCATATGAAAAATGACTTCAACTTTTGACACCATAAAACATGCCCCCACTTCCGGATGTGCTCTGACGCCGACACTGGGTGGCATCGCATAAAAGCCAAATAGGCTATAAAGCAAAACACTTGTGGAGTTATGATGTCATGTATGATGATAGTGTGAACTCCACTCCTTTTTAGACATATTTTACCAAACTATTGATACTGAATTCCCCATTTTACTACTTTGTACGACAGCATTTAACTTTGAAGGATCTACTGTACTTCTGAGAACCTTGTATTTTGAAGCTGCCAACAGTAAAAAAAATAAAAATACTATAATTAAGACTGTAGCAGATTAGCAGTCCGTGCAGAAAGTGTGACAGAAATACTCCTGAATATATACTCCTGGTAAGTATTGCAGGATCATGCTAGCACACTGATATACATTCAGGCTCCAACATTTCACTTGGAAATTCCAACTCGTTTCCTCGTTAAGTTTGACAAGAGGCCAGTAACCCAGAGCCAGCAGCTGTTTCTCGTTTCAACTCATCACCCCCTCCCCCTCCAATCTTTTCGCCCAGCCTCCATCAGTATGGGAACTGCACAGCCTATTACAGCCTGCCATATCTAATATCAATCAAAATCCAGTAAGACATAAAACAATATGGCTCATTGGTCATTTATTTGTTATCTTTGCTATAA
This sequence comes from Phyllopteryx taeniolatus, assembly GCF_024500385.1. Classification (NCBI taxonomy): domain Eukaryota; kingdom Metazoa; phylum Chordata; class Actinopteri; order Syngnathiformes; family Syngnathidae; genus Phyllopteryx; species Phyllopteryx taeniolatus. Next base: position 7,425,648 of record NC_084512.1, read on the forward strand.
TGAACACTGTGTTTTTAATGGATATAAAACACACATACTGTACGCAGTTGAAACCTAAAATATCTGCATAGCCTAAAAATACAGTATTTCTCCCACTACAGTAGCAGCATTAGAAAAACATAAAACAATTTTTTTTTTTTTTTTACATTTAGTATTTTTTTTAATGATTTCTATAAATGTGTTTTTCTGTTCCATCCATTAAAAGACCTTTTTTGAAGTTTAAGCCTGCTTCTTGCAGTGTGTGTGAAAAACATACTGTGAATGACATCACTGCTTCTTAACAGAAAACCTCCTTGTAGGCTCTTTCCACGAACCTTCTTGAATGTGTCCAGCCATTTTAGTTAACTATTTAATGCTCGGCTCAGAATGTGTCTTCTCTGGAGTGAAGCCGAAGCTAAGCTGGAGCATGCTCAAGCTTGCCGCACAACTGGGATAAGAAATACAAAGGATAGATGGCAATGTTTGTGCTACTTTTACTTGAAACACATTGATAGCTTGAAGTTCGAACACTTATTGCTCGCAGTTTGAAAACGTGCATAACGTACTGGACCTTTAACTTCTGTTGTATGCTATTTTAAAATGTTACAATAACTGTTTCTAAGAAGGTTTAAAAATAGGGACAATATGGACCCTGTGAGAAATTATTCGAAATATATTTGATCTCCATTGGAAATTTTACTTTAAAACACAACCACATCCAAATTTGAAAAGTCACGGAACATATTGTGGTCGTTGGTTTGTCATAATACATTGAGCGTAATCTGTTTTGAAGACAGTCAGTGGTAAATTCTTTTCTGATGATTATGGGTTACTTTGAATTTTTTAGTCTTTGATTTTAATAACGACTCATCTACAATAGATCTTTTTTTTTTTATTCACCAATCACAGCCAGTTGTGACAAAGACATAAGAATGGAAATAATGTTTTTATTATCCATCCATCCATCCATTTTCTTCCGCTTATCCGAGATCAGGTCGCGGGGGCAGGAGCTTTAGCAGGGACGCCCAGACTTCCCTCTCCCCAGCGACTTCATCCAGCTCTTCCGGGGCCAACGCCGGGAGACATAGTCTCTCCAGAGTGTCCTGGGTGATCCCTGGGTTCTCCTCCCGGTAGGACATGCCCGTAACACCTCACCAGGGAAGCGTCCTGGAGGCATCCTTATCAGATGCCCGAGCCACCTCATCTGGCTCCGCTCTACTCTGAGCCCCTCCCGGATGACCAAGCTTCTCACCCTATCTCTAAGAGAGAGCCCGGACAGCATGCGGAGGAAACTCATTTCAGCCGTTTGTATCCGGGATTTTGTTCTTTCAGTCATGACCCACAGCTCGGGACAATAGGTGAGGGTAGGAACGTAGATCAACCGGTAAATTGAGAGCTTCGCCTTTCGGCTTAGCTCCTTCATCACCACAACAGACCGATACAAAGTCCGCATCACTGCAGACGCTGCACCGATCCGCCTATCGATCTCCCATTTCATTCTTCCCTCACCAGGGAGGGTGAAGGGTGTGATCCCCCTGTAGTTGGAAAACACTTCTTAAAAAGGGAGACCACCACCCCGGTCTGCCAATCCAGAGGCACTGTTCCCAATGTCCATGCGATGTTGCAGAGGCATGTCAACCAGGACAGCCCGACAACATCCACAGCCTTTAGGAACTCCAGGCAAATTTCATCCACCCCTGGGGCCTTGCCACCGAGGAACTTTTTAACCACCTCGGTGACCTCAACGCCAGAGATAGGAGAGCCCACCTCAGAGATCCCAGACTCTGGTTCCTCATGGGAAGGCATGTCGGTGGAATTGAGGAGGTCTTCGAAGTATTGTCCGCACCGACTCACAAAGTCCCAAGTTGAGGTCAGCAGCTCCCCATCCTCGCTATACTCCTGAGACGCAGGATGGTGGACCAAAATTTCCTCGAAGCCGTCCAGAAGTCATTTTCCATGGCCTCACCGAACTCCTCCCGTGCCCGTCCCGTTTTTGCCTCAGCGACCACCAAAGCTGTGTTCAGCTTGGCCAGCCAGTACCCATCAGCTGCCTCAGGAGTCCCACAGGGCAAAAAGGCCCAATAGGAGTTCTTCTTCAGCTTGACGGCAGCCCTCACCTCTGGTGTCCACCAACGGGTTCGGGGATTGCCACCACGACAGCCACTGACCACCTTACGGCCACTGCTCTGATGACACAACCACAAAGTCAATCATCCAACTGTAACCTAGGGTGTCCTGGTGCCAAGTGCACACATATCACCCGAAGATGGAGGCTACCCTTTCGTCCACCGGGTTGAACCCCCATGTACAGGCGCCGAGCCGGGGGGCAATAAGCATACCCACACCTGTTCGTTGCCTCTCACCGTGGGCAACTCCAGAGTGGAAGAGAGTCCAACCCTCTCAAGAGGACTGGTACCAGAGCCCAAGCTCTTTGTGTAGGCAAGCCCTACTATATCTAGTCAGAACTTCTTGACCTCACACACCAGCTCGGGCTTCTTCCTTGCCAGACAGGTGACGTTCCACATCCCTAGAATCAGCTTCTGTAGCCGGGGGTCGGATTGCCAAGGTCCCCACCTTCGGCCACCACCCAGCTCACTTTGCCCGACCCTTATGGCCCCTCCCACAGGTGGTGAGCTCTTGGGAAGGGGGACCCACGTTACCCTTCCTACCCAGGACCAATGGGTGCAGGCCCGGCCACCAGGTGCTCGCCTTCGAGCCCCACCTCCAGGCCTGGTTCCAGAGGGGGGCCCCAGTGTCCCGCGTCCGGCTGAGCGAAATCGAAGTCCAATATTTTTACTCATCATAAGGGGTCCTTGAGCGTGCTTTGTCTGGTCCCTCACCTAGGATGTGTTTGTCATGGGTGACCCTACCAGGGGCATAAAGCCCCAGACAACTTAGCTTCTAGGATCATTGGGACACAGAAACCCCTCAACCACAATAAGGTGACGGCTCCAGGAGGGGATGTTTTTATTATAAATAATAAAACCTTCCTCTCTTGAACAGCATGGTTTGGTTTGGAACACATAGAAATGTTAGGTCTATAAGTATTTGAAAAATTACTTTTTAGGACTTTGCTTTCATACACCAGCAAAATGGATTTGACGTGAACACATCATGATGAGCAGAGGTGGGTCGGAAAACATGCATGGTAGGTTAATTGAAGACTCTAAAATGCCCATAGGTGTGAATGTTAGTACGACTGGTTGTTTGTTTATATGTGCCCTGCAATTAGCTGGCGACCAGTTCAGGGTGTACCTCGCCTCTCGCCCAGTGTCAGCTGGGATAGGCTCCAGCACTCCCGCGACCCGAGTGAGGATAAACAGTATGGAAAATGGATGGATAGATGGACTTGTCAGAGTACTTTTAATGCAGCATACATTTTACATTTGTTCGAGTATTTTTATGGTACTTATACTCCGTTACAATGATCTACATGCTGCTCGCTACTTTTTAAAAGAATATTTCTCGATTATTGCTTATTTGTATTTTTCTTCGTGTGCAATCTGTTTAGACTATGACTTCCGCATTGGGCGGTGTTTGGTCCAATACAACGTAACTGCTAGTGACGTTTTAATGTACTTCACCAATCAAAGAACACAAGACAGTCACATGACCGCACACGTCTTCTATTGGGCTTCCCGGGGATAGGTATTAACACTAAACTCACCAGCCCAGCTATTTAAAACGTGCTTACCTGGCGGCCATGTTATTTGCCTGGCATTGCCTGCCCAGACGTGGATATTCCATCCCATTTCTAAATTGAGAAAACAGCTTTGGTTAAGTTTCAGATGTTTTTGTTGTTGTTATTAGCATATTTGTCCACATTAGCCCTATTTTTTGGTCATAAGTAACAGTAAAACATGCATCTATTGGGATACGTGCTGATCTCGCTCACACACATGCACATGCAGTCCACACACACACACACACACACACACGCACACACACACACTGCACATTCACATTTAGTTATAGTTTAATTTTAGTTGTATTTTATTAGATATTCATGCTCTGACAAATCAGAAGTTACTCACCATTCACTTAGTGCTTGAGTAGTTTTTTTCACCTCGTACCGTAATTTCACCCATGTATAATACGCACCCCCAAAGATGACCTAAAAATTCTGGAAAACCCTTCTACCTATGTACAATGCATTTTTACAATGCATGATTTTGCTTCTACCCATATGATCAAAACATGAAGTATTATCTGTATTTTGTTAGTATTTTCAAAGAATTATTCTGAAGTTAAGCACTTTATTTGAACATGTAATACTTCCTTTTTATTTACTTGCTCTTATTTTGAAATTCACATCCCTACTTGTATATAGTAAATGAGAAAACACACAGTTGTGCTCATATGTTTGATTATCCAGGCAGAATTTGTACGATAGGTACAATTCTTTAAAGAAAACATGAACGGCCAGGCGAAACACAGTTAATTTTATTTTAATGGGATTCAAATCAAACTGGCAAGCATTTCAGAAAAGCATTATCATCAAACAAAACATAACCATAAAGAAATTAATGATGGTTGTTGCGCAGTCATCAGTCGTATTTAAAAAAACAATATTTCACAAATTCTGCCAAGGTATGTAAACTTATGAGCACAACTGTACATATTATGCAGTCATACGTACCCCCTGTCACATTGGAATGAAAGTGTATTCTACACCTTTTTCATCACCTCTAGGTGCGGTGGAATATTAGAATGAAAGTGTACACCTTTCTCATAACCTATAGGTGGTGGTGGCATATTGGAATGAAAGTGTACAGATTTTTCATAACCTCTAGATGGCAGCATACATTTATAAAATGTGAGGTTTTCTTTCATTTTCCCTTATACCTTTGTATAATGCGCACCATTGACTTCTGACATTTTGGGGGGGAAAGAAATGCGCATTATACACGAGAAACTATGGTACTTTCTTTCTCTTAAGTAATTTTTGGAAGGACTACCTTTTACTTTTACTTGAGTCATATTACTTTCAAGTAACAGTACTCTTAATTGAGTACAATATTTGGCTATGCTACCTACCTCTGATGATGAGATAGAACTGCGAACTTTCCGCTTTAATTTAAACATTCTATTGAAGTCCTGAACTCTGAATTGGATAATGTGTTCTCTGCATGGATACTAATGTATCCAATGGAGGTGCATGCTTATTATATGAGTTTAGTCAGTGGATTTTACATGTCTGTTTTCTATAGGTTTTTTATGCAATGTAAAACTGTGTTTTTACTCTGTTTTTGTGAATTTAATCTGCATTTGTGTGTTCTCTGCTTTGATTTTGTGTGCATATGGAAATGTGAGTAGTTGTGTGTAACATGTCTGTTGAAATACAAAAATCCAGGTAAATGCATGTAAAATAATTTTGACAGGTCCAAGTCTAAGTACAGAGGTCTGGTTTTATAGAGAGCAGGGCAAGTGAGCAAAATCACGCTCAAACATGAAACTGTATTCTTGAGAAAGTCACACTATAGGTGAATGTTCCAAACCACTAACAGTTTGCATTTCTTCCAAAGCAGTTCCTCCATCAATGATATTTCGCCCACTTTCTGCTCTATGATCACTCATGCTTGCACACTCAGTGTCACATTTACAAGCAAAACCACAAATACGCATCTTTGTTCGTCATCTATCTGGAAAGGGCGAAAGATAAACAAGCATTCTTTTAGGGGAGATGAAAGAGAGCTGGAGTGAATAAGAGGCAGAAGGAGAAGGTGGAGGTGCAGGGTGATGATAAGAGCTTAGCGTAATGATGAGCTGTAGATAGAGCCCGTTGTAGCACAATAGCCACGATGAAACAGTCATTATTCAGTCTGTTTATTAGGAGAGAAGAGAATCACAGAACTTGACATCTCAAACTTAAAATCCATTCCATTCCATTTGCAACACCGCTTATCCTGGTTAGGGTCGCGGGGTTTGCTAAAATCATTTAAGTTAATTTTTTTCCCCCCTCATTAATGTACACGCCGGCACGGTGATCGTTTGGTTAGCACATCTGCCTCACAGTTCTGGGGTCCGGGGTTCAAATCCCACCCCCGCCTGTGTGGAGTTTGCATGTTCTCCCTGTGCCTGGGTGGGTTTTCTCCGGGCACTCAGGTTTCCTCTCACACCCCAAAACCATGTGTGGTAGGTTGATTGAACACTCTAAATTGCCCATACGTGTGAATATTTCATATTTCATGTTTGTCTATATATATATATATATATAGTATATATATATATATAGTAATAAGACTAGTAATATTTAATATTAAAACTATCATGTGGCAACTTACCTAAAAATCAGCTAAAGTCTTGGAACACGCAGGATTAACATCCGAATTGAGGTTGTTGTTTTTTTTCTAACAGCAATATATTTCACTTTTGTACACCAAGTCTATTCATTAACAAGCAAACAATGAAAATATTTAACCATCACAAGTTAACTATTTATTCAAATCAGCTGCATTAATGTACTTACAGTATATAGCAAACAAATTGGATTATGTATGATACATTGTGGTTTTGCATAGCAAAATCATTACCATAATGTATGTCAATAGGCTCTTTCAAACTGTCTTTTTTCCAGCTTCCTGTGTGGAAAGGAATAATATGGGATGGTATAGAGATGAATGATGTGCAGTTTTTCCTTTTCCAGTTCCAATACTGGGATTCATTTATTTGTTACACCATTTTAGTTTTTTTTTTTTCTTGGGGAAAATAAAGTGATATGCTTGTTATTAACATTCACACCCTGAGGCTATTAATTACACAGTCACACAAGAACCAAACCCCAACTGTAAACTGCTCCAAGGTATAAGCAAGTACTTAGTGTGTGTGCGTGCATGCTTGCATGTCTGCGTTCGTGCATGTTTATACATGCTAGTGTGTGTTTGGGGGTGACTATAAGAGTTAATTGTGATAAGACTGAACAAGTTTGGGAGTTTGTTTGCATTAAGAGTAGACTGTGCTCGCTGTAATCCAGACCATCTGAGAGTTATCAGGACGTGACAGCGTGTGAGCTTGCATGTGTTTATTTGGATGACCAGACGTCCTCTTGCCGTCGGACACATCCACTATTTATTTACGTACAGAAAGCATCCATCTAAGATTTTTCTCAGTCAGAATGTTTTCTTCTGCTGTGCTGTGAATCGCTAGACTCTTTGAGTACTGCCTTCTTTCACCGTCTGACACTAGAAAGACTATTGTCTTTGGGTTGTTATTTCATGGCTCACATTTCAGTCATTATAGCAGGACCAGTGGCTGTTCTTGATTGCACTCAATGTGTGTACATGTTATTCATTACTGCCATTTAGCCGGGTAATAAAGTTAAATGTCAGCCTGCTATCTTGTACCTTGAAGTCAATAACTAATATAATCATACTGAAATACAGTATGGGTCCTGCTACAATTGTGGAGTAGGCCAGTAACCAACAGGTAAAGTAGGATCTAGTGCTGTTGTGTTTTTTCCATTCGCCTACTTTCCCCATCTTTATACGCTCTGATGCTTTTCATCCTCTCGGATGGTGATTGCTGCCTGTTTTTCAAGCACCAAGCAATCTTTCCCTGTCGAATGGGAGGCAATGATATTTAACAGATGTATACGCATGTGTGTGCTCTTAAGTTTGCCAATGGACTTTCCACTAATTGGTTGTTGGATGTACCAACATACCTCTCAGTGGAAGATAACTGAAATGTTGTGTCAGGCCTCATATCACCCATAACCATGACAACCACAAAGCTGAAGTATGTGTGCATGTGCAACAATTTGAACATACATGCATGCGTGTACAGCCCTCTCTGGCAGCCAGCGTTCCCCTCTGTTTGCTAAAAAAACAGGTCTCAACAAGCCTTCATTTATTAACTAAGGCAGTCTTTTGGCAATCCCATAAAAGCCTCTTTAAAAGACTGTAGTCCTAGCTAAACACTCCAAAATGTTTACCTCATGTGTTACCTCAGATCCACAGAGCAACCATCATCGACAAGACATATACAATAGAACACTGACCACTAAAGAATAAGGCTGACTTGTGATTTGAGTCATTGTTTTGCCAAAGCAGTCATTTTATTTCAGTTTGATATGTATTTTAGGCATTTAAAAAATCCAATTTATGTCCCACTGAGGCGGCAAGGTGGCCGACTGGTTAGCACATCTGCCTCACGGTTCTGATGACCCGGGTACAAATCCAGCCTCGCCTATGTGTGGAGTTTGCATGTTTTCCTCATGCCTGCATGGGTTTCTCCAGGTACTCCGGTTTGCTCCCACCTCCCAAAAACGGTAAGTTAATTGAAGACTCTAAATTGCCCGTAGGTGTGCAAATGGTTGTTTGTTTATATGTGCCTTGCGATTGGCTGGCGACCAGTTCAGGGTGTACCCCGCCTCCTGTCCGCAGTTAGCTGGGATAGGCTCCAACACGCCCGCGGCCCTAGTGGGGATAAGTGGTGTAGAAAATGGATGGATGTCATCCCACCTTTCAGTACCTTTTTATCAGGGTTGTGGTTGCAGTAATATGGTATGATAGTACCCTGCATGGGTGTTTCTTGCAGTCCACATTGTAGGTTTGGTTTCCCTCAGAGGGCCGTTATAACATAAACATATAAATGTTTAATCGTCTCATTAGTTTGTTACATATACACAACAAATATGTGGATATCTAGTTTTGAAATCAGAAGTCAAGGATAATAGTTTGTTCAACTGTTGTTCATGTTACTACAAAAAGGGGTTTGAAAACAAAAAATGCTTGCAATATCTCAATGTTATTATTTATGACACATGAAAATTAGAAATTTTGTTACAGATGTTAGCAAGAATTATGAAGTTGATGAATATGATTTGCTTTCAAGGGCCACATAAAATGATGTGACAGGCCGGATCTGGCCCCCAGGCCTTGAGTTTGACACTTGTGCAGTGTATAGTGTGGAACTAGACACAGCGCTGTTCATTAATTGGTTGACAGAGAATATGTTCTTGCTACAATAAAATGCAATAATGGAATTGGACGGAAATGAAAAAAAGAAGAAAAAAAGAAAAGAAAAAACAAACACGCGCCCCATTTAAACACTACTGTGAATTGTGATAGAGAGGATTCGCAGCCCATCCATCCATTTTCTTTACCGCTTATTCTCACTAGGGTCGCGGGCCGCTGGAGCCTATCCCAGCTATCTTTCTCCTGTTTGTGCTGCTATCTTTCTTCATTGTGTTTCTCTTGCCTACAATCCCTGAAACACAAGCTTGATCAGGATTTACTGTTGTAAACAGTACCATGGCAAAGTGGACTAAACTTTAATGATTGATGGAAACATGGCTTTAATGTTATGTGAAAACACACAAGAAAATGGAATTCAGCAAAACCTTACCCTTTGTATGTCAAAATGGTAATTGAAATTGTATCTGCTCATCCATTTAAAAGACAAAATGAATTACTTAATTTCATTAAGCAGTAGTGTGGCCCTCTTCTGCGAATATCTTTATATCATATGAAAGGATATGTTTTTCAATCAGTCATGTAGGTCCAGTAAAGATAGAACTAATATGGTAAGGTAGAGGCGTATTGGGGTTTGTCTGTTATGAGTACATTGAACAGGGGGAGCTAGTAGCAATAAAATCAAGTGTGTTTTGACAATAAAGTGACAGATTGTTACCTGTGTCTCTGGCTGTAGTCCAAACAAGTAGTTGTCTGTACTTGAGGATTAGGTGTCCTCCCTCCAACCTATGACTAATGAACACACAGAGAGAAAACTGCCATGATATCTACTGTACATGCCCGGGCCTGTTGGAAGTGTTGCAATCACTATTAACATATTTACACAGTAAATGGACTCAGAGGGATGAATCGTAGAAGTACCTTTTCTACATATCTGATATCCTGTATATTAACATATACTGTAGAAGAAGAAGAAGAAGAAGAATCATCTTTTATTGTCATGAACATGCATGCATGCACACGAAATTTGTTCTCTGCATTTAACCCATCACAGTGAACACATACACATGTTAGTGGAACACACTGGAGCAGGGGGCAGCTGAAGCGCCCGGGGAGCATTTCGGGGTATCAGTGTCTTGCTCAAGGACACCACAGCCGTGAGTCTGGGGGATGTTGGCGGATGGTCCAGTCGGGGTTTTGAACCTAGGTCCCCCACGGTGGCAGGCGATGATCTTAACCATTGGGCCACGGCTGTAGATGTATGCATTTAGGTCTACATGCATGGATGTGTGCAGATTCAGATAGACTGTAAATACATGCAATATCAATGTGAGGCCAACTATACAAACGTAATAAAGGGAAGACAGAAGAGCAGCTCAGGAAACTGACAGACAAATTCATGCTGCATGTACATCAGCTAACAAGACTGGGCAGCATATTGGAGATCCATGAACAGCATAATTAGACTTGTTTGAGGACTTGTTTGTTTCATGATCAAGAAGCTACTAAAAGGTCCAATATTTTGGCTATTTAGGCCTCCATAGAATGACTGTCTAACATGGACTTAGTATAAAAATAAATATAATAAATACGAGTGTCCAGAAAAGGGTCAAACATAAGTAGTTATGTTTGACCCATTTTTGTATCCGCTTTGTACATATTTCCTATGATTGGTTGCCTCCTTGCAGAAGACCCACTTGTGAGGGTACACGTGTTGGTTATGTTGACAGCGCTGGCTCGGAGCGGAGAGGTAGGCGGATATCTTTGCTACTCGGGACGAAGATAAGCTAGAGAAATTCGAATTACGTATTTTCAGGCCTCTTGGCAGAAAAACGTCTGGAAGTCAGGAATGCGTGGATGATTTTAATTCATATGTCACATGTTTACTGAGGCACCGTAAAGCCATTATAAGTCCAAAATAATAGAGCAAGTTGGCCTGGTAAAATATGGGACCTTTAAGTTGTGATAATTGTTAGGGATCAAGCTATTTATCCTCTATGAGTCTGGTAGCCAGTTTGCCGTGTCTTGGTTTCATTTCTGTTCTGTTCAGATGTCGATGGAGGCATTGGCTGGCAGCATAACGGTGGCAGAATCAAACAGATACAGGTATTTCCATTTTTGCTAGTTCTTATTGGCAAAATTATTTGTAATGTAGGCCAGCCAGCACCCTGGAATGAGTTGTCTTCAGTTTCCACTGCAAGTTCAATTTTGATTAACTCCACTTCCTGACAGATCCCAATATGTGGTAGTATCCATGACTTGATTACTTGATGGCCACCACATAGCAAGACTTCTAATTTGTGTGATTTTTATGAACCCGTATGTGTTGTGGTTCCTCAGAAATGCTGTATGTAAACATTCTGTGGCAAGTTTCAATGCTGGTATTTTTCCAAAAGTGACAATTTACGGCCTTGAGCATCCACTACAGTTTTGTTCTTCTTCTGTCCAAGTAGAGTAAAGAGAAAACATCTGGAAAAATGCAGGGTGGTCCTGGAAAGGTGCAAGCTAAAGGAAGACAGGACCATTTATCTTTTGTGTCTGAGCTATACTACAGGGGTAGCTTTACAGTACATACACGCTTTATGCTTATGAGGACTGGTGGCTAAATGTAACTAATAAACCAAAGAAAGAAAGAAAGAGGAAAAACAGTCACAACAGATAGAAAGCAGAACTCACCTGGCACTGTCAGGTTAGGTAGAGTTCAGACTATTCCAAAAGGTGAGAGTCAAGTTGAACAAGCAAACTTTCTAATGGTTTTCTTATCAGCTGGAACTCATTGTATTGTTCATGACAAATCCCACGCATCAGACATACAAGCTGAAACACCTCAAATTATCAGCAAAAACTATTTGACTGTAATTTTCTTTTTTTGTGGCCGTGATGGGAAGCAAGGAGAGGACAAATGGAAGAATTATCCTATTTGCAGTGAGTTTCTAGCTCCCCCAGTGGGTGTGTTGAGGCGACTCACAGGCACTCCAAATCTGTTTGTCATGTTCTTATCTGACATCCATTAAACCATAATGGAGAGCAGATGCCCTGGAGATGGATAGCTTACCATAACACCCACCCACACATACACGTACACACAGCTAAAACACACATCTGCAGCATCGATAGAACTAGGTCTAATTACATAACACTTGCCTCGCTCACCATGGAACACTAGCAACCATGCCAGGCTTTCCTAAATCAAGAGATTCTGGAGTGATACACACAAACACACACTTCCTGACTGTATGCACACTCATATACTGTAGATGTAATCTAAAGGATGTGTCTATGAAAACGATTTCACGCAGATCAGCGGAGGAAAATGGTAAATGCACATACTCAAACTCATTCATGAGATGGGGTGATGCAGTGAGGATGCAAATGAAGAAAAATGAGAGCAACTTTTTCAGAGAGAAACACCTGTGGACACAGAGCCATTGGCCAGGAATAACTCATGAAGAAAAGAAAGAGAAAAAAAGGGGGAAATTTGCTTTGTCACTGGAAATAAACTGCCAGTGTGCCAAGAAAAACAGTCATCAAAGGAGGAAGCGAAAAAGAAATAGACCAGAATGGAAACAGTCAAATGGATAAATAGAAAAAAGGTAAAGGAGAAAGGAAACAAAGATAAGGAAACCAGTGTGAAATTGGAGTTTGCAGTCAGTCTGGAGGTCAAGGTAAACAGAATGAAATCAACTTCCATTTTGATGCAATGTTGATGATTTTGATGGTGGTAACAGATTGGAGGTGAAGGGCCAACTCTATGGGAAGAGGCTCCAAGCAGAAACCCGTAGACATGGAAACCAACATTATTATGAGTACACTTTGTCCCCTGATGTCATCCTGGCAGTTTTTTCTTTCTTGGGCTCCAGTGATCCTGTCCATGTGGCATACACACATGCACAAATTAACACAGAAAGCTACAGTTACATATAGAGTAGAAACGGTAGTAATGTGTCCAAATCTAAAAACACTGACACTTCTAACTAATAGTTTTCAGAACAATGTGGTGCTGACACAAGAAACGTCTAAATGTGGGATTCAGCTCATCTAAAGTAAATTCATCTCTCATAGGCTACATACCTCTCAATTACTTCAATGATGTAACTAATTAGGTGTTGGACTAAATTCATTCTCCATCTTAGCCATACATTTTGGAGAATTTCATGCTTCCAACTTTGGCACAGTTTCGGCATTGGCCATTTGCCATTTTCTGTCCGGATCATGAACACTGAAAAGCAACAGGTCCCAGTCTGTTGTCCAGAGTGATATTGACGGATGCGCTCAACACTGGACAGGGCCACTAATCACCAAAGCAAAAATAAGGTACTTTAGTGAATGGGAAGTCAAACTTATTTGAAGGTTATGGTAAAAAAAAAAAATCAACATCATCATATACCCAAGCTATTAGCTAATAGCAAATTTCCACAAATACAGAAATTGATTCTCTGTTAAAAGTGATTATAACTGCCAATGTTAATAGTTTAAAACAATACCACAAACTATGATCCCCAAGCCTTTTAATAGCCTTTCAAATGCTTACAAACGTCTTCAAACATTGCTGTACCCTTAAAAATACAGTACAGTACAGTAAACAGCTTACAGCTATGCAGACACAAACACAATGTGCAGTTCCTGTTCGTACACATCAACAATTCTAATGACGATGAAGAATTACTGTAGTGATGCAGTCCAGTGTAAAGCAATGAACATACTGTACTGTATGACTGCGAAACAGTTACAGTACATGGATCGTGCCAACGGTCCTGCTTCCTCTGTGTCAGGGTTGTCGAGGCTTTGCGTTAAGACTTGCTGGTAGAGAGGCTTTGCCTTCTCACAGTTGATGTTGTGGACCAAGTGGATGTTCTTTTTCCTGCAGACCATAATCCACACAGTCAAGGCAGCTTTATCGCACGCTACCCTAACCATTTTAGAACTGCTTTAAGAACTCCCCCCTTTCTGTAACAGTTGAATTAAGCGTAAACCCATTAGTCATGCCTGGAAAGAGAGGCACAAGAATGATGTAATAAAAAGACCACTGTCGTTGGGTTACGCTGTTCATGTGACCTGAGTTAAACGGAGTCTGTACATGCACTCCAAAAGAGTATGACTTTGTGAGTTTTTGTCTGAAGAGTGACTGCCTTACACCTCGGACACTACATACCGTATCCGTACACCTTATCGCCATTTCCTTTTTCTCGATATACCATATACTGTCGCAAATGGACTGTAACTACAATGACTGTTTTTTTGTCTTGTGTAGTAAGAGTGGTTGATCACGAGAATGACTTTAGTCAATAAAATTATGTTCCAACATGAGGAGAGGGTATTTTACGGACAGATTAAGTCATTAAGCTTGGCCTTTGGTGGCTCTAGCCAGCCCAACTCGGTGTCAGCCTAGATAAATAAGGGCTGGTGTCAGTAAGTGCACCCATCCATTAAACCGGTGCCAAAACTCCATCCAAAAATGGCCACCTCAAAAGAGGGGAAAAGCACAGCTGAAGATTGTGTCATAGACAAGTTGGGAAATGCTGACATTTTGACATTTTACACTAACAAAGAACGTCATATTTTAATATACATTAGAGCCGTGATTGAATCTGAATGGTACTTCTAAAGAAAAAAACATGTGTAAAGCGTACTAAAGCCCACCAAAAAAAGACGCATCTGTTATATTTGAACTTGTTGAGTTGGGACTTGTCAGTTATTGTACGGATGCATGCAATGCATGGCGCATAAGCAATGATCACATTGGTAAACACATTTGTGTCAAGTAATTCAGCTTGTAAATACAAGCTCAAAATTGAGTGCACATACTTCACATCTCACGCTTTCTCAAGGAGGAAGGTTATCAACTGATGTTCACGGGCATGATCAGGCATGTGGTTAGCAAAGAGAGAATGACTAACAGACCAATAATAGCCTGTTTTTGTGTTCGATTCTTGGCTCCGGCATTCCCGTTTGGAGTTTGCAGGTTCTGCCCCGTGTATGCCTGGGTTTTCTCCGGGTACTTCCTCTAACATTCCAAAAACCTGCATGTTAGGTTAATTGAAGATTCTTAAATGATCATAGGTGTAAATGTGAGTTGAATGGTTGTTTGTCTACTACAATGTGCCCTGAAATTGTCTGGTGACCAATTTGGGGCGTAATCCACCTCCGGCCCAAAGTCAGCTAGGATAGGCACCAGCTCTCCTGCCTAATTAGGACAAGCAGGATAGAAAATAGATTTTTTTATGTATTTATTTATTTATTTTAGCTGCTATTTGTAGCATATCCTTAATCTGCTCACAAGATCTGTGATAAATCTGATTTATGATGTGATGGTGTATTCTGTGAGGACGTTATACAGTATACATAATTTTCTGGTCAATGGTAACAGTATGAAATAAGAGGCTAGGTTTGAAGATTTATTGTGTAAAGTCTATGCATCAATTATTTTTTGTTTTGTTTTTATAGAGGGCCTAAATTGTTCAACAATCCATAAATTGTTAAACCGAAAGAGTTGAAGCTAAATAATACTGTTTTATGTCATGTGACCATGCAGTACCTACACTGTTGTTATAACCTGCAGTAAGCAAGAATTTCACAAGGGAATACGTATAAAGACTGAGAGGAATGTGAGATGACGTGAGCATATGCCACATTAAAGAAAATCACTGTATTTTTGTTGTTATTGTTATGATGTGGTACGATGAAAGTAAACGACTTTTTCTTTGTCATAGAAAATGACCCAGCTCAGAGTGCTGCAACATTCTTTAGTTTCCTTCCACCAATCTACCACAAGCAAGCTGTCTTTCATGCCATTGTAGACATGGCACAGTTGAAACACAATGAAGCAAGCACACAAATTCACATTCAACTTCCCCTGACATCAGCACTGCATTGGGGGATACGGTGGGAGTAGACACCAGGTTAGCGGAAACTTGACTGGCAGCCTTCGCACTCACACACAACAGTTCACAGTTGAGAAAGCAAAGACAAAGGCAAGTGCGATAACATGTGCAGTGTGTTGACCTTCTGCATACTATGTTATCGGAACCCTTTTTAATGTCTTGATAATCACAGAAACATTCTTACTTTGAAATCGCTCTGCAGCCCCTCATGTGGAGATAAAGCAATGTGTCACTGTTCAATTTTCAACCAAGTGCAGGGTTGCATGAATACAATCAGGCACGTGTATAGATAGACCCCTAGTGGCACTCAAGCTCTTTTGCGCCGCATGAGAAACATGCCCTTTCTGCTTGAAGCTATTTTTTTTCCTTCATTCATCAATATTTAGAAAATAAAAATAACCCTCTCTATTCTCAGTCCCCCCCCCCCCCCCCCCAAGAGTCACTTCTCGGCGGTGAGAGTCAGCAGCCTGTTGAAGCAGTGCCTACTCATCTTCTCTTTTACTTCGTCTTTTACTGGAGATTTGGACCATTCCTTCCATTGATCATTATGGGAAATGTGGGTTGTTGGTCAACAAAACAGATGAACTAATGACTGTTATAAATCTGCATTTGTTTGTTTCCATTCAAACATCAGCTGCTGCAGCCAACACGAGTGACCTCATGCACGCTGTGATCGCGAGATTACAATTTCAGCATCAAAATAGGTACTTCTACCTCATACTGATCAGTGGAGACTTTAATCATTTTAATCAACTACTTCACACAAAATGTAGACTGTCCAGCGAGAGGGAATATAAACTCTGGACCATCTATTGCTGGACAGATAATATGTTGCAATATTTTCTTTTTCTTGGAATTTCAAACATTTTCACACAAGCGGAAAAGATATGTTCACACCGTCACCTCACATTTTGCCTGTCCTCCTCGTCATGGTTACACAAAGTGGTTGTGCCGTCAGTAGCTGTCTTTCAGACGTACAGTAGTATTTAAAGACAAAAAAAAAATCAGGCATCGCAATTCAGCTCAGGTTTCATAGATTACATTGCAGGTGCTAAATTCATATCTTTAGCACCTTTGGCAGACGCAGTCCTGGATCCTCCCGGTTAGTAGATCAGCTCCCACATCTGTTTGCGTGCACAATCAAGTTTGCGCATGTTTTTAGTAAATCAGGCACTATGGGTCGTTACATATTGTAGAAAAACATGTAGATAAAGTCTAAATCCAATGTCTGTCTAATATCTACAACATGACCTGTTAGCTTGTCAACCAATGTATGTTATTTTACACAACATACGTAATAAGCCAACTGAATTGCTCTTGTCAGATTGCTCCGTTGAATGTTATTTTATGACACACTTACAACTATTTATGGTTCAAGTGACACAATTCAGATCCCATAAGGCCCAGCTCGGATATGCTCAGATAAGAATCAGGCCTCTTCCAAATGTGGATACAATCTGTTATGTATTTTGGCTATCTGCCAACGTGGCAGTGTGTAAAAAGACGGATCGGGTATATCCTGTCAATACAAGCCTGGTGGTCGTCAGCCCAAGCCAACAAATCAATATATAACATTTTTATTTTTTCAATATTTTATTACAGTTTTTCTCAGTTGCTTTGGTACATTTCTCAAATCATCCTTGACATTTGCAAAACAGTAATGACAAGTCCTTGTGTCATTGTGTATGGATGTGACAGTCAAATTGCTTAGTCCTATTGTGAATATACTATATTATATATATATAGTCTAATGAAACTAGTGACAAGGTTGCTTGGCCCGCTAGTGTTAAAGCGGTGTACTCAAATCAACTAATCAAATCTCTCTCCCAACTTTAAAAATGAAGTACTGCAAAATAATCCACACTTTTGATAAATGTACCTGTAATCTGATTCGTTTTTTTTCAGTAATCGCACCAGATAACAGTTATTATTATTATTATTATTATTTTATTCCTGAATACGTAACGCCGGCATATTTATTCTGTGACACCTGTCCAAGCCTGTTTCCACATACCGCGACACTTGTTAGGAAAAACTGCTCTAGAGGGATGTTCTAATGTAAACTATGGCGAAAGTTTTGATGACGATTATTCTAGATTGTAAATTACACCTTAGTATTTGTGGAAGATTGATTACAAGAGACTGGACAAGATTCACATTATGACAACTTCAACCATTTTACATGTAAAAACTGCCGAAACTACTGTACAGTAATTGCTAGGGAAAACAGAAGAAAATTAAAAGAAAAATTATTTTGCCTTGGAAAAAAATGAAACCTCCAAAGTATCACATTTATTATTATAGTAACACTCCATTATGAATAGGGTGCTTTTCTGGGGTAACAAGGTAACAGTTCAGCGCAAGGCTGCAAGTGTATACCTGTGATGAGTGTGCCCGTGAGTGTGCGACAAGTAATTGACACCTCATACACCTCGTTATGCTGTCTGTCTCTGATTGGCTGTTTTTCCTCAGATGCAATCTTTTCTTGTATATCAAATTAGAGGCACAAGATGAGACCAGAGACAGCTGGGGGGGTTTTCTCACACATCTCCAAAACTGACAGTTTTTCAATTACAACTGAAAGTTCCTCATTTATAATGGAACTTTATTTTCTTTGGGTTTTTTTTTTTCCCATATACCTTTTTTTACTTGTAAAAAAAATACACCACCAGCACTCACCCCTGCATCTTTTTAGCCTCCTCTCCCCCAAGATGGATCAGATTACAGGCCCACCTGACAAAGGTAAACACCGTGTTGAAATACTGAAATGGGGCCCAACATGTTTTCCTCCAACACATATTCATGAATTTGTTTCTGTTTAAAAATAGATTATAGGCAGTTTTGTGTTCCTCGCCCTACATGTGTTCTGTGCTATGCATGTAACAAACCCAACCCTGTCATTAGTTGTTATCGCCAGCATCGACCACAAACACCGAGGCGGCCTTTTGTTGTTTACGTTCAGCAGTGAATCACCTCCCCGGGCAGCTTCATATTTAATAAGGCTGACAACCCCAATCAAAATCAGGCCGTTCTCTGAGGCATCCTTCATTCAGGACGTGGGTTGTAACTTGAAAAGAAAAACCCAATAGCTGGGGAAATGTTGCTGTTGTTTTGTACAGCTGTCTAGTAAACACACATGCTGGATTTAATGCTAGTAATGAATATTTGTGAAGCCCAAGAGTCGTGTAAAAAAAAGCCTGGAAAGTAAAAAAAAAAAAATCTGGTTTAAAAGAGTATATGAGGGGAAATTCAATCATGGTCTGGTGAATCATAATGATGAGGATGTTATGGAAAGCTTTCAGTCCTATAAGTCCTTATTACAAAGGGTCTAACTGAATGTCTCACCAAGATCTTTGAGAACATCCCTTATCCTTTCAGGGAAGATAAAAATTAAAGCATTGGCTTGCCTGTAAAAGGAAATTATGGTCAATTTTCTTAAGGGCAATTGCGAAGTATCCAGCATTAAACATTGAGACAGAAATGCATTTTAAGTTGAACTAAAAAAAAGATGATAAAGCCAAAAACATTTTTGTAACTGCTACATACATGAACGCTTATATGGATATCACCTTAGTGATGGCAATTTTCTTGCTGTTTTTCTAAAATAAAAAATACTTCAGCGCTCTAAAACACAAGAACACATGATCATCCCAAGGTTACTCAAAGTCAATCAAAATTCTGGGATGTCATTTTATCAGTTAAGAATCAAAAACAATTGTGTATCGGTTTCACAGACTTACAGGTACATTTCATTTTCACTTAAAGTCAGAGTTTGCAGTTTGAAAAAAATAAATAAATAAATAAATACACTTTTTTTGTCATGTGTTAAAACTTTTTGTATGACCTGACAGTAAAATATTATTAAAATGATCTGAAAAATCACCCCTCTCTGGCCCCACCTGCTCTGCCTCTAATTTAATTTGAATCAATATATTACAACTGGGCACGGCGGAACAAGGATACCCAGTCAGAGAGTGTAGTGGGAGGAGTCATGACCAAATAGTCTGTCAATCATTTGCACATGCCTACCGTGTACACTGACCCTTGCAGTGATGTACTACAGCCTCTTGCAAAGTAGACTATTATAGTTTCTTGCACAGATTATTTAACGCCATTTAGCAACAAAAGTTTAAAAAAAAGAAATTGGACTTGTTAGAGGTTAGGAAAAGAGCACAAAGAAAAGTCGCGGCCCGAGTATAACCTGCCAGCCGTACAAACTTCATTTGCTCGGTTCTTTTATTCTGTTCGAGGTAAATCTTCAATGATTAGGCCGGATGAAAAGTTTAACAATTTATTCGAAAATACAAATTCAAACAATAAGGTTGGTGAAGGTTCAGCGCTGGGCTCTCCTCCACTTGGTTCAGAATAACGCCCATGGAAAAGAGCCCGCAAAGGTTCTTGTCCGCTTGTTATATGGCCAAAACTGCTTCCCGTTGTGACGTCATGCAGTCGCGGACCAATCCTAGCGTCAGCCTAGTGTTTGGGGTCCGTTCGGAAATTCTGTCCGATGTTCCCATTGCGCCCCGAGACCGTGCCACTTTCTATAACTTTACTACTGAACATGTTGGCTATTGCTAGGGATGCGTCAGTAAATCCGCCATATTGAATGTGTCAGTTTTACTTATATCAAGTGGCACACGCACTACCAACGCTCTGAGTTGAAAATCTGTCAAACGGTAACATTCCGTATTAATGTTGCACCCTCGCAGCTGAGGTGGACTCTGAGGCGGCCAGGCGAGCGCCACAAACCGGTCTCTTCCTTGATCTTTTTGTTGTCCAAGTTTAGTGAGCTGGAGGTGTTTCTTTGGGAAGAGACGTGAGGTGGCTGGGACAGAAGCAGTGGCAGAGTGGGGACTGGAATGAGGCAACATTTAAATATTGCAAGCATTTTGAAAGCTAAAAAAAGTAACTCACAATGCAATGTTTTTGGAATGTGGGAGGAAACACCAGTAACCGGAGAAAACCCACACAAACACGGGGAGAACATGCAAACTCCACTCAGGTGAGGCCGGATCTGAACCCGGGTCCTCAGAACTGTGAGGCATATGTGCTAACGAGTCGGCCAACGTGCCGCCCACATTTATAACATGTATGTTTTAACATATACAGTATATTATTAACTATCCGTCTATCTCCATTTTCTACTGCTTAAACCAGGTGTGTCAAACTCATACACATACTCACGGGCCACATTATAGTTGCCAGTCGTTAGTTAGACGCCTCATTATATAATTACATATACACAACAAATGGATGGATGACAAGTTTTAAAATCATCGGTCACGAATAATAGTTTTACTGTAGCTTGTTTAGCTAACAAAAAAATGCTTGTAATATCTCGCCGTTATTATTTATTACATATGAGAATTTGAAATGTTGGTACAGATTTTATCAACAATCATGAAAAGTTGACACATTTGCACATTTTTGCGGGCACATAAAATGTTGTGGCGGGCCTGATGTGGCCCCCAGACCTTGAGTTTGACACCTGTCTTAACCTGTTCAGGGGCACGGGTGAGCTGGAGGCTATCCCAGCTGATTGTGGCCGAAAGGCAGACTGCACCATGGATAGGTCACCAGTCAGTAACAGTGCACATAGAGACAGACGACCATTCACACCTACTGTCAGTGAGCAGGCCTTGATCCCAAGCTGACTGCATGAAACTCACCTATGTGTCACAATATGCATGTTAAAAAAAAAAACTCAAATCGTGGAAATGAATTCCTAGATCTATATCGTATATCTCTCCACAATGTTTTGTAAAGTTGTGTGTCTCTATATCCCTATGTCTATACCAGTCTAAATTGTAGTCTGACTTTTCTCCCAAAGTCAGTTCCAGCTCCCCACCATCCTGAACATGATAAGCCGTAGAGAAGATGCAACATGTACGGATTTTGCATAAACCTACTAACTAGCCAACCGTAAAAAAATAATGATAAGTTCTGCAGCAGCAGCAGAATCTCACTCTCTAAACAATATTCAAAAACAATCCTAGTTCAGTGAGTTGCTGCATTCCAGTATGATAGGCCTGTTTCCTACCACCCCCCCCCCCCCAAAAAAAAACAAAAAATGAAAAACCAGTCCTGTGATCACCCGCTCGAGACTTTCATCTCCTGCTACATGAGTGCTGAGAGATGAACAGATTGGTGGATGTGGGGAGCTGGAATTCCTCGAACCCATTCACACATAAACACACCAGAGATCAGATCATCACCTGCAAAGATAGGGAGACGTGCACACACGTGGATCAGACTCTTGTATTGGACTTTCCCACACACACACACTCTTAGTGTGTAGAAACATTAAAAGTGTGAAAACTGCTATTACAATGAGCAACAATAATAATAGTTGAGGCAAGTGTGCCCAAAATTTAAAATCAATCTGGTGTGTATGCAAATGATAGATGAATATTGGATGAGTTGTACTGTATCAATTTGTGCCTTTACAAAGATAATAGAGGCAGTAGTGCTGGCCCATCTAACTTGAACTATATTAGCAATGGGACTGTTTCTTTAACCAAACAGATATCAAATTCGCCTTACAGGACTAGCTTGCTGGCCCACAATAACATCAGCATTTTTTCATCCTCTAATTGGTTGTTCAGAGAAAAACTGTTACAGCCGAGTTTGATGCACATGACTGGAGTGACCAACATGGGTCAATACATTTAAATTTTTTATGCCCACAACGGCTGATGAATGAGAAGAACTATATTTGGTCTCAGACATCCTTAAAATTCCAATTTCAAGGTGGACTTGTCCATAAACAGTTACACATTGTGAGGTTTCATTTTTCCATAGTATTGATGGTTTGATCATTGTAACGGAGTAAAAGCATCGATTCGTAATGTAAATAGTCAAGTAAAATTAAAGGTTATGGTGCATTCAAACTACTCTGACAAGTACAATTTCTCCAAAATGATACTTGTAGTCGAGGAATTATGAGGTACGATATATGAAGTTGGATAAGTCCCCCACTTAAGGCCCAGGAATCAAATGTACAGTCTGCCACTGATATACAGTATGTATAGAGGTTGTCTAATGGTTATGAAATGATACCCCCGAAACAGTGGCAATTAAAACTAAGCATTAACAACATGCACACCTTCCTGATATGGCTGTTATTGGTCCTGATTTATCGTAGGGCCTTTGGGATATGTGGTACTATGAAGGCATCTGTACATTTCAATTGTATTCAGCACTTTCTCCACTTTAGCAGAGGTAACAAAAGGTCCCAAATGTGTTTTTTTTTTCATGCTGGACAAGCACACATAGAAACACACACTACTGCATTGAGTCAGTTGGCAAGCATCCATCCCTCTGTCGGCATTTCTGTGGGCAGCCTGGGCGCTTCGGTGGTCAAGGCACACAGTCAGAATTGGAGAGACATGGAAATACTGGGCCCTTATTAACATAGACGATTCAGCCTCTTTTCACGGGGTCATGCTGTGTGTGTGTGTGTTTGTGTGTGTGTGTGTGTGTGTGTGTGTGTACGAGCATGGCCGCAACAGCCACAAAATATTACTTACAAATGGAAAGGTTGTGACCTCCAGTATTTGAAAACAGTTATAAAAAAATAAAATTGTGTTTCTATAATGGTGCCAGCGACTAATAATAATATTGCACTTCCAAACACTGTCATTATGTTTTCCTCGTCTAGTGTGTGCGTGCATGTGATAGATAGTTAAACAGGATTAAAGTTAAAGACAGCTACTCAGGTTTAACTCAGGGTTCACTGAAAAGGACTGCAGGTGACAACAGGTGTGGTTTATTGGTACAACAGGGTCAATGACATATCATCAGAGACAATTAGCAAAGTGCTCCAGAGAGAGATCAAATATCAGTGTGTTTTGCTCACTTTTCTTCTGGTATTCCTGAAAAACACTATATGAAGTTTGAGGAAGCCCTTTTTCTGTTACAACATGCCCGAGTGTACTGACCTGCATCAGTTGCCTCTGAGAATAGCGGTCGCTTAAATTGCACGTACACTCTAACAGACATGCAACACGCTGTTGGTGGGCATGTTGCGTGTGTGCTAAGACGTTAAATAGCAGGTGTTAATTAATCACTTTTAAGTTAATCGTTGAAGCAAAAGAAATCAGCAGACATTCAGGTGTGTGTGTTTTCCTCATTTCAAGCAGCAAGTTTTCCTGGGATTGACCGAGCCATTTGTAGCCACACAATTTAGCACATTTGGCAGACTCAGTCCTTGTTGCACCCAGATAGTAGATCAGCTTCAACGTAAACCTTATGTAAATTTACCCCTTAATGTTTTTTTTTTCTGGAAGAGTAGACATAAAATTCTCAGTTTTAGCTCTATTTTGGTGACCACCAACTTTTGAAGAGGACATGTTAAGGAAAATTTACTTTTCGATTGCTTGTACACAAACAATCAGGTCTCTTGGGTGCCTTTCCACCGATCAAGTGGGAAATAAACAAGCAGGTAAATATATTCGTGTTTCTAAAAATGTGTCTAATTGACAAGTGTTATTTGGTGGCTTGGTGTTGAAGTGCAGAGATCATGTAGCCGCTTGACTCGTCGCAACTCGCTAGCTCGGCGCCCCGATCGTCATGATTATGAAAGCCCATTGGCGCCGTAGAATAGGGCAGCACAGACATTTGGTCATGGAGTCCCAATGCAGGAAAACAATGACAACTAGTTCTTGGAAATATGCTAGTCAGCATCCCGACTACCATCGAGGTGCCCTGAAGAAAGGCATCAAACCCCCAAAAACTCAGCTTGGGGGCTCACCTCAACAATCTGACATCTTTCCTAGCCTGCCTGCATATGTGTGGTCTGCTTCTCTGTGTGATGTGCACACGCACACAAAAAAAACAGCAGAAAGTAAATTGAACTTCCCTGAAGGGATTAAAAATAATGTTTTGTAAAGTAAATTACCCATATACAGTATTTTATTTGGATGAAAATCCCTTGCAGTCAACAATTAGTGGAAGTCTGGAGCCCATGGACATCACATTAACTTCCCGGAGATGCTTTCCAAGGACTTCACTGCATCTGGCTTCACTTGCTGCTTAGTTTTGAGTCAAAGATGACAAATACTGAAAGCAGCAAGACCCAGAAACAAGCAGCCTCTGAAGGTGGCTGTAGTATAGGTTCAACAAAGAATCTCCAAAGAGGAAACTCAGAATTCAGTGATGTGGGTGGTTGTCACATTTGAGCCCCTGAAAATAGAGTTATTGTTCATAAAATGACTTTTAAAGTATCTAAATTGCCCATAGGTGTGACAGGTGGAACTGTGAATGTGAATGGAAATGGATTCCTGTCTCCATTGGCGGGAAGTAACAAAGTACAAATACTTGGTTACTGTAGAAGATTTTTCAAGTAGAGTATATACTTTGAGTATTTATTTTTTTCTGATGGAATTTTACTTTTACTCCCTACATTTGAAAACAGATATCTGTATTTTCCTATTCGTTCCGATTTACTAAGTTAAACAAAATGTAAAAATGGCACAAATAAAGCGAGCTGAAATCATCCATTGTTGACATCTTGGGATGGATGGATGGATGGATGGAAGGATTGATTGATTGATTGATTGATTGATTGATTAAGCTCTTGGGGGCTTATGAGGGGAAAACAGGGGCAGAAGCATCGTGGAGGAACGTGAACCAGGGACCATTAACAACAATGAAGCAACAGCATCAGAGAAGCAAAATATTCCCTATCCGTTGCCTTATTTAAGAGATTTATTTGACATTGTCAGCTGCAACAATGATTTGAAGCGAATGCCGTGTCTTGTACCAGACCAAAAACTACCAGCTTCAGCGTTCAACAATACTTTTTTTTTTTATTTATTTATTATCAGTAACAAATGTACATTTTCATGTTGTTTTGTCGCGGCACGGTGGTCGACTAATAAGCACATCCACCTCACAGTTCTGAGGACCCAGGTTCAAATCCGGCCTCGCCTGTGTGGAGTTTGCATGTTCTTCCTGTGCCTGCGTGAGTATTCTCCGGGTACCTGTAAATTGCCTGTAGGTGTGAATGGTTGTTTGTTTATATGTGCCCTGGAATTGGTTGACGAGCAGTTCAGGGTGCACCTCTCGCCCAGAGTCAGCTGGGATAGGCTCCAGCACGCCTGTGACCTTAGTGAGAATAAGCGGTACAGAAAATGGATATATGGATGTTGTTTTGTTTTGCTCATGCAGGCCTGTTGTCAGTTCAGTCTGGATTATCCTGTCCAGTCATTGGTTTTTCATCTCAGTATGAGCACTATAAAGTGTGCAGAGAATATTTTCCCCCCGTTGAGCCAAGTCAATCAAAACGTGTATTGTATATAATTGTCAATAAACAGTTAAATACAGGGCAAATCTAAACAACAATAAAGACAATTAACGCTCCAGAGATTTGTTCATTCTCCACAGGTTGATGTGGACAAGGAACCAAGTTCCATTTTTGTCATTTAACCTCCGTTTCAAATAAATTAAAAAAAAAATCTATATTGTTTCAAGTTAAATGTTATATGTATATTTTGAAGGAAATGCTCAATACCATTACATTTTTATTTATTATTTTAAAATAATTTGGACATTGATTTATATGGGAATTATCACATCATTTCTTTCTAATACAGTATAGTAGTGGTGTAGTGGTTGTCTGCAGGTCTGCAGGCGTGCACTCAGGATTACTTATTGGTCTAACCCCTTTAATTAAGCAACCCAAGGAATAATTGCTGCTGCCTTGACTACCCTGAAGCCATTTAGACACACACTCCTACACACACACACACACACACACACAGTATACACAGTATACACACTCTCACACGTGCACAAACAGTGGCCACCTGAAGCATTTTGTAATATTGGAATAGTTGCCCCATCCTCCCTCTTCTCTTGTTCCTCTCCACCCAAACCTATTAAAACTTGCTCCGGGAGGAAACTCCCACTTCCTCCACATTCCTGAAGGATTTTCCATACAGAGAATAGTAAACAAACCTTCAAACAAAGAATAAGTGTGGAGGGGAAGGCGAAGCGCTGCATGAACAAGTTAATGTTATTTCCGTCTTGTTGTAAATCAAACGCTGCTTTCACACTGACTTCCCGGTAAACTGGCGAGGTGGGGGTGGTGCGGGGCTGGTGGGGGGGGTTCTTTTGTAAGTCGGGTGAAGTGTTTACAGTCACCAGCAATGGTGGCGGGAGTAGATGAAGGAACAAAGGGCTGTGCAAAGACCTGGAAAACCCTTTTCGACTTCCCCCAGCTCCTTACACACGCTCCTTTCCTGGCAGTGAGATGAGTAAGCAGCGGGAGGAAGGCCTTCTTATCAGCTTTCCTTATGAGGACCTCTGCTTTTCACTGACTTGTGTCAGTATGTCAGTTTTGTGTCAACCTCTGCCCGAACTGATGCACAGGGTACGCGTGTATCCGTGTTTGTGTGTGAACATACGTCTGTGTGTGTGTCTTTGTATGGGGATCTGTGTTTGTGTTTTTAACTGACAAGTTCAACAAAATTTTAAATCACGGTGGATGCCTTATTGATTGAAGGTTAAGAGCCTGATTCACTAATAGTTTAACCGCAAACCAATGTGGAAGTTGATCTACTAACTAGGCGCACCTAGGATTGCGTCTGCCAAATGGGCAAAATTGCCGCACAGTTCATGTTGCACATCCTCTGAGGAATATATGCAAATAAATTAATTTAGCATGCTAAATGTGATTCAACAAATCTGAGACGAATTGGCTGATTTTGTATCTTTAAATACTGCATCTGAAAGGCAGGTATGAAACCCTAACCCTAACCCTGCAGGAGAACTGATCTTTTCCACTTGTGTAAACATTTTTGATGCCAGAAACAAATATTATCCCGACCTATCGTCTATTCAGCAATGTAATTTTGGAGCTTCCGAATGATCTAAGAGCTGACTTCTCCCAGAGCAGTTTTTCGTGTGTGCTGTCCCAAGTTTCAGATGAAATGTTACACAGAATGGTCACACACATCCAATTGCCTTGCACTCGGGACAAGTTCAATCAAACAAAATATGTCTTTTATGTGGTTGCTGGCTTCCCCAAAATTATCAGAGCAACAGATTTCTTTTTCTGTAACCCAGTAAAATGTTTGTCTTCCACTAACATTTGCAACTTCATTTCAAACTTCATTTTGCATCTGCAGTGCTCTTCCAAATGTTCCGTGTTGTTGTTGTTTTCTATATATAGTTATACACCGCTTATACTCACACGGGTCATATATGTTTATATATATGTCCATCTATCCATTTTCTGTAACCGCTTATCCTCACTAGGGACGAGGGCGTGCTGGAGCCTATCCCAGCTATCTTCGGGCGAGCGGCAGAGAACACCCTGAACACACTGAACTGGTCGCCAGCCAATCGCAGGGCACATATAAACAAACAACCATTCGCACTCACATTTGCACTTACGAGCAATTTAGAGTTTTCAATCAACCTACCATGCATGTTTTTGGGATGTGGGAGGAAACCGGAGTACCCGGAGAAAACCCACAGAGGCACGGGGTGAACATGCGAACTCCACACAGGCGGGCCAGATTTGAACACGGGTCCTCAGAACTGTGAGGCAGATGCGCTAACCAGTCGACCACCGTGCCACCATAGATATATATAACATACTGGACATGCTTATTTGAGCAGACATTTCCCACTGGCACGCTGGCACACACACACATACTGTACACATACTGTACACAAAACACATGCAAGCTTTCGTTAGGCAGGCTTCCTTCAGCAAATGTCACTCCATACAGTGTTGATAGTTTCGGTGGCCATCTGAACTGGACAGCCACCTACAATCCACAAACAACAAACTCCCGTTCCAACCTTAGACGTCTGCAATAGAAAATATATCCTGGATGTATGACTGCACACTCATTAATCATAATGCAGGCTCCAATGCTTCCATCTATGAAATGTAAGTCCTGACCGTTTCTTTTTACTCAATCCCTCTGGCAGGGGCTGGTTTGTAGCTTTGGATCCTGCCCTGACTTGCTCACAGGAATGTGCTATTGAGAAAGCACCACACCGCAAAGCCTCCCAGTCATTCCAACCCATAATCAGATCCAGCTTGTCATCCCCCCATCCCAACTTGTTCTCTTTCTTTCTTCCTCACTCCCCACTCAAAAAACAACAGGCACATACTGCACACAAACACCCTCATCGAGAATAGGAACCCAAACACCCCCACAGAATCAGACACCAATTTGTAGAAATGTAAGCTTGGGGAAACACAGCTCGGCAGTGACTTGTAAAAGTAGTTGTACTGGGAAAAACCGAAAGTACAGTGCAAAAAGAGACACGAACCGACTGACTTCATGTATGGAGTAATATGATCTATGTGCTCAGTATTATAACCTTAACAAAGCAATAAATAATAATGAGCAAGCTCGTGTGTGATGACTCGTGTTGTATTTAGGCAAGAAGACTGTTGTTTGATGTGATTCATTTTGATACCATTTTGAAAGTTGTCCCCATGGGGCAGTTGCTGTGTTTAAAATGATGTAGTGGGAGACTTTCAAGTCTTTGTTTTTCCATCACCCCATCACAAAGTATCCGTATTGCCACATCGCAAGCCATCATTTTCAAAAGTGAGTTTCTTTTGAGGACTGGATTTGTTGGAGATTCATATTTTTAAACAGCAAAAATTGCTCATATTATGCTGTACCACAACAAAGAATTCAAGAGAAGACCACAATAGTGTACAGTTCATATTGTGTTAGAGATTGGCTTAGATCTACAACCCCAATTCCAATGAAGTTGGGACGTTGTGTTAAACCTAAATAAAAACAGAATACAATGATTTGCAAATCATGTTCAACCTATATTTAATTGAATACACTACAAAGAAAAGATATTTAATGTTCAAACTGATAAACTTTATTGTTTTTAGCAAATAATCATTAACTTACAATTTTATGGCTGCAACACGTTCCAAAAAAGCTGGGACAGGTGGCAAAAATAGAATAATAGTATATACAATACATTATACTCTGCCCAACATTGATTTTATCCTCTATTGCAATGGTCACCTTGCTTTTTGGCTAATGGCCACCTATTTCATTGCCAAATCTAAATTTAAGCCGTATTGTACATCCATTCAGCCATCCTTCTATAATACATCAAGATACTTAGGGTCACAGGGAGCTGCGAGCCAATCCCATCTGACTTTGTGTGAAAGACAGCCCTTGAATGGTCGCCCGTCAATCAAAAGGCACATATTGAGACAGACAACCATCCATACAGTACTTACATTCACACAGTCACTGAGTGAAAACTGAACCCATGCTGCCTGCACGGAAGTCAGGCAAGTCAATCACTACACCATCAGTGACTACTACCACTACCTATTTTTTTATATATTGTTTTAAATAATACAGTACCTCATGAATATTTCAGTACCAGTAATGCAAACTTCCCACGAATGAGCAACCTCATCATTCCTGTATCTGTAACTGCCAATCTTTTCATCTCATTCCACCTGGCTGGCTATGAAATCTGCTGATCTTTCCCTCTTCAACTCTGCATCTCCAGACCTCCCCTCTTTTACTCAGTCTTCTCACCAAGGCGGGATGGGGAATATTTCTTTCAGCTCCCTTTTCTCTCATCTTGTATCAGGAAACTCTGACTGCAGGGCAGTTTAGCTGGCTTTCTCTAAAGTCTTGGATCCCGTGACTGTATGAGAAACCACAGTTTCGATTACGCAAAATGAAGCACCACACAACCCTGGGCAAGTGAAAGGTGTTTTCAATAATTACTTATTATATGTGTTTAGCGAATCAGAAACATCTGTGCTGAATTTGACTGAAAGAGCCCCAAAACATTCCTAAAATAGGAGTGACGCACGTAGGCTCTCGCTCTCTCACGCTCACTCTCACTCTCTCACTCGCTCTCTCTCTCCCTCTCTCTCTCTCTCTCACACACACACACACACACACACACTTCAAGGCTACACTGCACCATTGTCAGGACGGGTCTATTTACAGGCTGTTTTTTTAGCTGGCCACAGCTGCGGAAATGAATATCAAATGTACTTCTACCCCCATAAATCAAAACCTTTTGCCATGTTCTGACTCCACCCCCACCCCCCCCCCCCCCCCTTACCCCAAACCCCCTACCCCCAACCCCATTTAAAGTCAATTCACATGGGCGGTGTGCATTACACTTATGCCCGTCAGCTTAATTCTTTCCTCTGAAATAGTCACAGAGGAGTTTTAAGGAGCTGCAGGTCAAGAAGACACAGCGCTTCATCAAAGTGTGTGTTGAATGTTCAGACAGTTCGCAGTGCTTCAGGAATTATGAATGCTGCCAGACAGGTTGAAGGAGGAGTTTATTTTATTTATTTATTTTAATTTTTTTCAAAACAAAAAAATGACAATAAGGACAAGTTGTGACACTGAAGATGTGGCTGATAATTGTTCGTTGGAGGCCCAGTATGAATGATGTGAATCACCTGTTTAGAATATGATGGCAATGGAAGATTTTGACATCTTATATGAACCCTCATTATGGTGTGGTCAAACTGGCCTTTCAGAATAGAGAAAAACAAACACAAAAGTTGTTAATTAAATATAATGACACTGAGTAGAGCAGAGACCGAATACAATAGTGCCATTAGAGTGTGGTTTCAGTACTCACGCCATAGTCGATTTAAGTTACAATATATGAAATCATGTTAACAACCAAAGTAAGAGGAAATATTGGTAGGGTGAATATTTATTGAATTTATTTTTTTTCTGCTACTTCTTCACTAACCTGGCCTCCCAACCACGTGTTTTTAAAAGTACCCAAGCCCAATGTATTTCCATGCATGTTGTGTATGGAAAGTCATTTGAGCATTATTCGATATTGTTGATATCCAGCTTAAGGTCCATGTACTAGTACGCTCTTTGTCCTATCTAGTAAGACAAGTTAGGGCACTAGTAGAACAATTAGGGTGCACGAGTAGAACAACTAACGGTAGTAATGTTTTTCCACTACTAGTGACACTTTTGGCCTACTAGTTTGCAGTTAAAACTCACTTGCAAACTACTGTGCTGTACTAGTCACACTACTGGGCCCAACTAGTGGGCATGTGTCACACACTAGTTGCCTCCCTATTAGTACCACTAAAATGCCCGCTAGTAGTTTTGCTTCACTGGTAACATGTAGTTGTGCTCATAGTATGGCAAAGTTTCTCTACTAGTTTGCAGAAATGTCAATTTCATGGAAGGCATTCCTCACTAGTAGGACAACTTAATGTTTCAAGTAGGCAAAACTGTGCATTAGTTGACAAATGGGACCTATTAGTAACATTGTACATTTTCAGTAGTTAACAGCTATCACTTCCCGAGTACTCATGGCGCACAGACATCAACTAGTACACAGTTTTACCTCACTAGTAGCATGTACTGTAGTTTTCCTGCTAGTATGCCTAGTAGTGTACAGAAATGTCATATAGTAGTGGAGGGCAGTAGTGGATAAAACTTTACTAGTAAGACAGTAATTCTACTAGTGGGCCTTCGTCCCTCTACGAGTGCTCTGATTTGTCTTATTAAACAAAGAGCATATGAGTACATGAAGCTGGGTATCGAATAAATGCTCAAACAGCTATCCACAGTTGTGGAGCTACAGTGGCAACTCCATTTGGGTCTGCTCGAAGATGGTGGCCCAGTCCTCTCTGGACAACTGCTCCTTAAACAACATCCGTCTTTCATATTGGTGAAACCAAGGTGTGATGAGGGATGATGGCTGAATGATTTAAAGAAGTTGCTCTGTCTCAAAGTAACGCTGACCATGTACCCATACTACCCATGCGTGTCAGTGCATTACCAAACTCCGGAGAAACGTCATTTACATAGATGGGCAATTTAATACTAAATCTAACAGGTTCATTTTGGAATATGTATTTGGACCACTGATAAACACAACACTTTTTAAGTGTGTGTATGCAGGTGGAGGAGGGTCTACTCAAAGCGCCGGAGGTCCTGCACTCGGCTTTATCTGTGCTTTTGTGGGATTAGTGGGGATCCAACGCTGTCCAAACCTTATCCTGACCTACCAGCCAGGCCAAACCAACATACACACTCCAGATCAAGCTGAGGGACAATAGACATGGCTGTCTGTTGATTTAACAGGTCTGGGTGCCTGGTAAAGAGGGGTTGGGGTTGCCTGCTCTGATGTCCAAATGTAAGGGAGGGTGAAGGAAGGAGAGAAGCATTGCCAAAGGGGGATGAGTGTGTGTGTGTGTGTGTTCGTGCAAGTGCGTGTGTGTGTGTGTGTTGAAGTAGAATAGAGTATAGAGGGGGGTCACATAAAGCTGTGATGTGATTGTGTATCTTTGGGACAGTGGAATGTGAGGGATGGAAGAGGGGACATGCAGCAAGTTACATCCCTCTAATACCAAACCTAATCTCCAGCAAAGCACTGACAAACGTATACAAACAGACAGAAGGTAGACATAGGGTGCCCAGTGTTTCGTGCTCACAGTTCAAGCTTCAAATAATCATCTGACTGGCTCTTTTTAGTTAGCACTGAGTTTTCCTGGTGCTTGTCTGGGTTTGTCAAACATGTATTGTCTAGATTTGGTAAGTTAGCATGTATTTGTAACAGCATTGTAAAAGAGCAACCATGCAGAATTTTACATTTTAAATTGGCTCTTTAGAAAGGCTTTCATAATAGACAGACAGTAAAGAAAAATAAATGTTTGCTGGTATGTATCTTGGCTAACTGGTTGGAGCCCAACATGTTCTCATTCAAAACAACAACATTTCAAGTCAACACAGAGCTATTAAAACCAGTCGCCAATTAGCGCTTTGGTGTTGTGCTCAAGTGTAGATCCAGGCAACAAAGAATGTTGCATGCAGAGGTTACAACGGCTTTTCCATAGACACTATAATCGCCACTTAAGGGTGGTAAACAGCTTCACAGGATGAGTTACTATATAACCAAATAAATACCACATTGCAAATTTGGATTCCATTCAGTGAAAAGTATTACACTGTGCTGCCAGTTCATAGATTTACCCTCAAAGTGAGCACTTTCTAAGTTTGCCTATGGTTTTAGCCTGGGCCACATGTACAAGGAAGTGCTTATTTGTTTATGTAAACACATATAGGCCAACTCTTACAAGCTCTGTAAGAGTGTGTGTGTGTGTGTGTGTGTGCGTGCGTGAGTGCAAGTGAGTGCGTGCGTGCATGTGTGTACGGTAAGAAATGACAGGCTGCTGTGATGTGAAGTTTCATAGAAATGTTCGTTGTAACTCAAGAGTTTCAGCTCTTCTGGACAAAAATATTGAATGGTAACAAGAACAACCGCCCCACAGGAAGGAATGATGTCAGCCTCTCCCCTCCTTTATACCCACAAGCTGAACTGACCCCGCCTGGGTTGGTCACATCAGACACTTGCGAAACATACCAGTCTACCTTATCCAGTCAAACACATAAAGGTTCCTATCCTTTGCTTTTTCAGCTTTCCTCCTACCCAGTGCTCAATAGTGACATTCATCGCCCACAGAGGCAAAACACCATTAATAAAACCGCAAGGACGTCCTGAGTGACACCTTGCCAATTTACACTTAAGTCAGATCCAACAAGTGTTATCATAATCAGACTGCTGGAAGGTGTCATAAAAACACATTAGTTTTAAAATCTAGCATGGAAAAACATAGCTGTGCAGCGTAGTTTATGTTGAACTTGGGTAGGGTTGCTGTCTTGTAGTTTTGAACCACGGCCGGATGAGAGAGCCACAAGTATAACAGTATCTACAGTCAGTCGCATGTCTGACTGGACTACAATCATCATCGTCTTCTTATTGACAAAGTAGAGTTGAATGGTGGCGCTGTAAAGGAATAATATCAGTGGGAGAAAGTCATAAAGCCAATGGGTACTAATGCTAATACTTCGTCCATTCTCTGATTTGTAGCAAATGGTAAAACCGATGGTCTTATAGACTGAAATATCATCTCTATAACAACATTGCCAAATACCTATACCTATAGAAATATACCTATATTTAATGTGTTGCCCATTGCTTAAAATGAAGCTCAGTTCCCATCTATATTACGGACTCTTAAATTGCCTTGGTGGAACTTTTCCATTTTAATCGACTTCGACTTCGTGGAAGTTAATCACAGTCACAGCATGCATATCATTTTAGAGAAGGCTCCCCCCGCAACCCTCTTCAGCTGACCGGCTCAGCACCAATAGAGAGCGAAATGGTAGGGGGGAAAAGAGGATCATATACTGTAGCTATCAAGCTCAACATCAATTGTCACCAAATAACAATAAAAATGTTGCAGAATCTTGCTGCATAGTGACACCATATGGAACAGTTGGTAACTGGGCTAATGAAGTGAACTACGGCAGAATTAACAGCACTGAACTTTGTTGTTTTAATAAACTTTTTCAACCTTTCTCATGGTAGTCATTTTGACAAAGTTAAGCAGCAAAAAAAGGATACAAAGTCATTTATAGCATTAATGGAACCGTCCACCCCCATAATCATAATGTCACCACCCGGCTGTTCTTCATCCTCCATTAACCAAGAAGTAACCTCCAAAATAAATGAACAGACAGAGCAACAAACATTTCTCCCACTAAAAATCTGGACTTGCCAGACATCTGCACTATAAAGTGTTTGTTATCCCACAAACAATTGGACAAGGGACGTGGTTTTATAGTTATAGCGGATGAAATAAGTATTAAACACGTCACCATTTTTCTCACAAAATATACTTCCAAAGGGGCTATTGACCTGAAAATTGCACCAGATGTTGGGAACAACCCAAGTAATACATACATACAAAGAAAGTAGAACAAATAAGCTGAGGAATTAAGCTGTGTGTACAAATGTGAAATGACACAGGGAAAAGGTATTGAACACATGAAGAAATGGAGGTCCAAAAAGACACCTAAAATCTATCAATAATCAAAAAGCAATTCAGCCCCTTCTCAGTGCAAATGAATATTGGGTGGTTCAGTCCTAATTGATGGCCTACAAAAAGGTCTCATTGCCAAGGTGTAAGTCAAGACACTTCTCGTGATTGGTAAGAGCAGAGAGCTGTCCAGTAAGACCATTGCAAACTAATTGTTACAAAGCATAACGATGGCATTGGTTGCAGGCCCATATCTAAGCTTCTTGAACGTTACAGTGAGCGTGGTTGGGGCCATAATACGGAAGTGGAAAGCCAATCACACAACCATAAATTTGCCTCAATCAGGTGCTCCTCTGAAGATTTCTGATAGAGGAGTGTGAAGAATAATCAAAAGAGTTGTCCAAGAGCCAAAGACCACCTGTGGAGAGCTTCAAAAAGACCTGGGCCCTCTTGTACAAAGACTTGCGTGGATTTCCGACTAAAACATGGCGCTCAAATCCAGAAAACGTCATACGCACAAAAATATCCAGAATCCAAGCACATTTCTTTCATGCAACCCAATAAACGTAGAAATGAGCACACATGTTGGAGTAGCTGACTCCTCCCTGTCCACGCCTACATTTAAATATGCAAAATATATTTAAATGAACCCTGCACCTGAGATCCCGATCTCTGCATGATCAGGAAAAAAGGACAATGAGCAAGGTAATGAAGAAAAATACATTTTCTGAATGTGAAGTTGCTCAAAGAAGTGGAGGTGCGCAAGAAAATCCTCTTTGGCACGCTGTCCTCTGGCATTAACAACACGCAAAAGACGAGTGAATGGGTAAGCGCGTGTGTGGGTGTCAATGATGTGGGGTCAGAACAGCGCTCACACGCTGAACTAAAAAAGAAGTGGTCAGACATTAGGGTGGATGTGAAGCAGAGGACAGTACAGTGTGCCCAAAAACCTCACCCCGTTTCACGTCAATAGCACCTTTGGAAATATATTTAATGAGAAAAATGGTGAAGTGTTTCATACTTATTTCAGCCGCTGTAACTATAAAACCGCATCACTGGTCCAATTGTTTGTGGGATAACAAACACACACGCACATATTGGATAACAGTACAATGAGAGTGATGCCTCTCAGCTAAAAATACCATCACCTTCAATTCAAATTTACAGACAGTTTCCATAAGAAAAAGTGAACCTGGACGTGAAAAGCTGTGGTCAATTTTCTCATGCAATGCTAGAACCTTTGTCATCCATCAATCCATTATCCTCATTGAAATACTTGGAATACTTTATTTTTTTAAAATTCAACAGATCAAATTCTAGGATATCGCAGAGCCTGAGCAGCACCTGTAAGTCCCCTTACATCCCCATCTGTAGCCACCGGCGTTGACGCTGGGACTGCAGAGTTTTCCCAGGCTTAGCGAGGGTGAATATAAAGACTGGTTTGTTCGCTGTGTGCCTACATCTAGTGCGCCATCTCTTTGAACTGGGCAGTCATGTCAGCAGGTCCCTGCCCCCAGCCACCACACCGCCCTACATGTGCCCACGGGGAACGATAGACTGAGTGCCAACAGATCCACACAACACACAGCTAATGAACAAGCACACACGCACATGTTGGCTAGCTTGTGCAAAAATATTTCTGACATGCATGTCTATGTGGAACAAAGGGAAGAAGGTCCCTATTGTTCTGTGTGTGGCCCATCAAAGCAAAGTTTCCCTTAAAATACAAAATATGCCCTCAGTTGCCAATCAGTCTATATAAAAAATAAAATGACCAAGATTGATGACATTAAATGTCAAAGGTTTGGTAAAATATGAGACCTTTAAAACATTAGCGGGAAAAAAAAATTCTATCCATCCATTTTCTGTATCACTTAACCTCACTAGGGTCGCGGGCGTGCTGGAGCCTATCCCAGCTATTTTTGGGCAAGATGCGGGTTACACCCTGAACAGGTCGCCAGCCAATTGCAGGGCACATATAAACAAACAACCATTCGTGGACACAGACAGTTTAGAGTCGCCAATTAACCTACCATGCATGTTTTTGGGATGTGGGAGGAAACCAGAATACCCAGAGAAAACCCACGTAGCCACAGGGAGAACATGCAAACTCCACACAGGTGAGGCCGGATTTGAACCCGGGTCCTCAGAACCGTGAGGAGGTTGTGCTAACCAGTCGGCCACCGTGCCAGCGAAAAAAATATAAAACACATGAAAACATGATGTCTGATGTCATTAATGTAGCAAAGCAGCTAATACACAGCTTTTAATAGCTGGTCGCTTACTGCATGTTTTTATTATATTGTCTTATTGCTAGCTGCAAGGATCAACATTTGGGATGCTGTGCATGTGAATATATTGTATTTGCACAGACTGTATTGATGTTCAATTGAAAAGGCACAGCTCTGAAAGAGACAACTTTGATTCCAAGACAAACACACATTTGGTATTAACATATGAAAAGTCTTCTGTCTTCCATTCTGTCTGTATCTCTGATGAGCTGAGGTCAGTACAGCCAAGAATGTCGTTTGGCTTTAACTCAGAAGGAGCATTCTTGCAATCTCACACTTTTCCTCTTCCAGAGAGCCATGCACATGTATAAATCAAAGAATCTCTGAAGTATTCCCTCCATTATTTGTGACATCAGTTTGATCGAGCAGGCACATTGTAGGGGATGTGGTTGTTAACCAGGTCCTGTGAGTCTCAATTCCAGGCGAGAGAATCTACCTGGGGAATAGGATTAAAACTACTACACTGTACGTCAACAACCTTAGAATAGAAATGTATTTTTTCTGGCTTTTGTAAAAATTACTTTTTCATTCAAATTCATTCTTCCATCCATCCATTGTCTGAGCCGCTTCTCCTCACTAGGGTCGTGGGCGTGCTGGAGCCTATCCCAGCTATCATCGGGCAGGAGGCGGGGTACACCCTGAACTGGTTGCCAGCCAATCGCAGGGCACATACAAACACATTCACACTCACATTCACACCTACGGGCAATTTAGAGTAGTCAATTAACCTACCATGCATGGTTTTGGGATGTGGGAAGAAACCGGAGTGCCTGGTGAAAACCCACACAGGCACAGGGAGAACATATAAACTCCACACAGGCGGGGCCGGTGATTGAACCCCGGTCCTCAGAACTGTGAGGCAGACGCTCTAACCAGTCGCCCACCGAGCTGCCAAATTCACACATGTAAAAAAATTATTTTAAAAAACTGTTCTGTAATATGCATGTCGGGCCAATAATTGAACGTAGTCTTCCCTTCATCAACATATAGACTCCCCTTCAAAAACTGTAGACTTTCGCTGTAGACTAAAAACATTTAGATTTGACTTGATTCAAAACGTGAA
Organism: Phyllopteryx taeniolatus; assembly: GCF_024500385.1. Taxonomy (NCBI): domain Eukaryota; kingdom Metazoa; phylum Chordata; class Actinopteri; order Syngnathiformes; family Syngnathidae; genus Phyllopteryx; species Phyllopteryx taeniolatus. The sequence continues at coordinate 7,464,614 of NC_084512.1, forward strand.
TTATATTCAATGTTTTTCAAGTGATCAACATTTCAATCTTTATTTCGAGGTATTTGCATCTAAATGTGTAACACAAGTTACAAGATAGCATTTTTGTTATAGAGCGCCAAATGTTTCCATTCTTCTTTAGTGAAAAAACTTCCGCTTTGTGCCACTCCAAATAGTTATATTCGAGACCAAATAGTGTTTCAAGCATCTGCACATGCCCATCGCACTGGGACACACCGCAGCTTCTCACAAAGGAGATTATCATAGTTTTTGGGCCAGATTATTTAACGCCACTTAACAAGAAAAAAATTAAAAAGAAGGAATTGGACAGCTCTCGAGACAAATCAAGGGTAAACATATAGTACATAACGGTGGTGTCCTGTATGCCGACAGTTGCATGGCTGGGCTTGGAAAGCAGACCACCAACATCACTGTTCTCTCCGGGTCGTCAGGTAAATTGATCACCTCTCATATTCTTAAGTGATTGGACATTCCAAAAAATACCAACTCAAACTGGTAACATTTCGTGTTTGGCAATACTCTATCATGAATAAGTCATGCTAGCAATCTAGCAGCCTTGGCGTGCTGTGCATGGTATTGTTGTGCGCTCATGTCCAACCAAGGTGCACTTCTGAGGCAACCAGATGAAAGTGATGCACTGGTCCCTTCCTGGATGTTTTTTTTCTTTCAAATACAGTGAGCTGGGGGTGTTTCTTTGGGCAGAGATGCAAAGGGTGGGGAGTGAAGTGAGGCTACATTCAAATCTTGCTAGCAGTTTTAAAATTTCATACGCTACCTTTAAGTTATGTGTTTCTATCCATCCATTTTCTGTACCGCTTATCTTCACTAGGGTCGCGAGCGTGCTGGTGCCTATCCCAGCTATCTTCAGGCGAGAGGTGGGGTACATTTTTATGGTGGTGTCCAAATGAGTCACTGTTTAAAATCACTTTTGTGTTCAGATAGATCGTTTTGCTAGAACCCATGGGTATAAAGCTAAAGTTAGCATTATGTTTCATCTCATGGCATTAAAAATGAAAACTTATTACCCAGCGCATGGAGTGTTTCAATAAGCAGCCAGTGCAGTGTGCCAGTCTCCTTCTTGCCCGCTGTCACACACTAACACGGGCACATGGACAAGTTACATCTCATGGTGTCTATACATGACCAGTGTCAGCTTCCATCAGCTTCTCCACATTAACGTGTTCATTTAATTTGGGTTGCTGCTTATATTTGTCACGTACGTGGTTAGGGCGAAGGCAAGGAACCCAAGGCAAGAACATGGTGCACCCAATTGCAGGGAAGCAGGGAGGCAAGGCAGGAGTGCGGGAATCTCAAAATAACAATATTTAATCACAATGATAAAAACAACTGGCGACTATGACATGGCAAGACGTGACAACGACAATGAACGGACAAGAACTGAAAGAAACCAGGGAACTAAATACAAACAAATTGACGAGAAAACGAGGAACACCTGGACAAGACACGAGTGGCTGGAGAGAGCTGATTGGTCGACACAAAGTAGACGAGAACAGGTGGACACAACAACCTAATGAGCACACGACAAACATGGAACACAGGGAAACATGGAACAAAACTAAACACAACCCAAACCAAAACACAGACCATGACAATATTGACGTGTTTCTCCAATTATTTTAGAGGAATGAAAGTAGCAGACAAATCGGCCAACTAGCTGTTTCATGCTCTATTGGCTTAAATGAAATATGACATGACTGACTGGCGACCAGTTCAGGGTGTGGTCCGCCTTTCGCCTGAAGTCAGATGGGATAGGCTCCAGCGCCCTGCGACCCTAACCAGGATAAGCGGTGTTGAAAATGAATGGCTGGAAGAGGCTGTGGGGATCATCCATCACGCGTGGACAGAACAGGCGGCTGGCAGGAATGACATGGGTCAGGAACACTGGGAACAAGGGAATGAGGAGTTGAGTGGCTTACTTGAGTACGGTGGGCCGTGGTACCGCGAGAAGAAGCTGCGATACTTTGGCGAGGATTTCCTGGAACAGGCAGGCTTAAATACCGGTGGTGATGAGGCTGATTGGAGACAGGTGCTGAAAACAGAGAGGGGAGGGGGGAGAGAGAGAGGACGCAAAGAGCCCTCCAGGCTACTATAATGGAACTGCAGGGCAGTATATGACAGGATTCTCAATAAACCACAATTATAATACCACAGCGGAAGCTTAAAAACTCCACTGTGACACAGTAAAACTGTTCCGGCATGAAAGGGATACAGATATTCCATTCTGCTTGACCTAATAGCCGAACAGGACAAAAACAAATAAAGCTTTAAAACTGACAGTGCTATAGTGTCAAAAGTGTTGCTGTTGCATTACTTTTTCTTCTATGCAGCATCTTATTCCATGCATAATGTACTGCACAACAGGCTATCTAAAAACACTTTTAGGACAAACTAGTGGAGTGCTTTCAAAGAAGCTGAGGAGTTGAGGGCATCACAAAAGTGCTCTTAATGAGCATCACAAGTGTAACTTGTTTAAAAAGCACAAATACTGTAATTCAAGTGAATTCTGCCTTTATATTTCAGAGTGTGATATCTGAAATATCACCAGTATCACCAGTGTAGCTTGTTTAAAATAGGTATAGCCTACCTGTAATTCATGTGAATTCTGCCTTTTTATTTAAGTATTTTGTCTGTTTTATTTTATTATTTGATTCAAGAAGTCTGCCTTTATTTACTTCATAAAAAGTGTGCCTTTTTATTTCATATTTCATGTTTGTCTATATATATATATATATATATATATATATATATATATATATATATATATATATATATATATATATATATATATACATCCTGAGCCAAAACCAGTTGGGAACCACTGAGTAGCTGAAAGTTTGAATATTAAACTTACATCTACAGTGGTTTATTTCCCCTGACATTGTTTAGGCTTGAGGTGGGGATTTGATAACATTTTGCAATTGTAAATGATGCAAAGAGTAACAAAACTGGCCTTTTTTTTCAAAGGGTCCATTGAGAAATGAAAAGACAGGGCGACAAGATATATAACTTCTTTTTAAAGAGAACCAAGTCAGGCAACGGTAACGTGGACAGAGAGTGTGTGAGTGAATAGCTCGTGTGTGTGCGTGAGTAACTGTGAGTGGGTATTGTGTGTGTGTGTGTGTGTGTGTGTGTGTGTGTGCATGTGTGTGTGTGTGTGTGTGTGTGTGAGTGGATAACTGTGTGAGTGGGTTATTCTGTGATTATTGAAAAATTGTTGTAGTTGTGTTTCTGTCTCCATTGTGTTGTAAACATTGTTAATAAACTTTCACAACCCTCATCTTCTGTGTGCTTAGTATGTACATTGCAACATTTCCAGACTCAGATTGCAATTCATTGGTCGAGAAACAAATTCATTGTCATAGTCTGTGGACCCCCTGAAATAGCCTTGGCCACCCCCAGGCCACCCCAAGGATAAAAGTCTAGCTCCGCCACTGGTACACCCTGAACTGGTCGCCAGCCAGTCGCATGGCACATATAAACAAACAACCACTCGCACGCACATTCACACCTACGGACAATTTAGGGTCTTCAATTAACATTCACATATCCTCTAATTGTTTTTAAAGTTGGCCAGAAACAAAATGGAAATATTTTTTCCCCAAAAACCTTGCACTTAGACACCCATTTACAAATGCGGTTGATTGGTCTGGAACCTACCTTGCTGAGATGTACGTGGTCTTGCATTCGGATGTCCTCCATGATTGACTGAACTTAATTTTTTTTTTTTGGATCTCTCTCTCTTCTACCATTAGTACAAAAGAAACTGTAAATTTACTTCTTTTTTGTTACTTTAAGAAAAACATTTCTATACCTTACCTTATCCATCATGAAAGGTTGTTGTGTCTCTCAGACCAGTGAGGCTTTGAAATTACTATAAAACTGAATTTAATGTTTGGATTCCCCAATATAATTTTTAAGCATTTTTAAATGTGCACTGCCGACACCTAAAACACTTAAGTTGAATAGCAACACGCTGGTGAAATATAAGCATTCAGTGCAGTGGCTCTCAGTCGGTCTGTATACTGTACAGTGCATGTGTGTGTGCGTGTGTGCTTGTGCATGTGCACTTCCATCATAAGTTCGTGGAGAGGCAAAGGTAATGTTCCTAGATTTTGGCCTGTTTCACTGGTTTCAAGATATAAAATCCTTGCCTTTTGGCACTGGATGGATGCCTCTCCTTATCAGACCAGGCTTTCCACAACCTCACCAATTATCTACAGAGCCCACATCCTTTGCCTGACAAACAGTCGACGATGGCTTGATGATGCAAGAAGACATGTCATTACTTGTCAGATTGGTCACATTTCAGGTTCATAGGCTTAGTCTTTGCTTTAAAAATGTATATAATAAAATAAACTGATGACAATGCAAAGTTAACAAAAACTTAACCAGAACAGACTATAAATATTAATAATTTCTGAAAACCTTTGGTTTCCAATTTACACATTGAGGCACCATAGCTGTAAATAAGGCCTAAGATTTTGTGAGTGGGTGGCACGGTGGACGACTGGTTAGAGCGTCAGCCTCACAGTTCTGAGGACCCGGGTTCAATCCCCGGCCCCGCCTGTGTGGAGTTTGCATGTTCTCCCCGTGTCTGCGTGGGTTTTCTCCGGGCACTCCGGTTTCCTCCCACATCCCAAAAACATGCATGAATTAGACTCTAAATTGCCCGAAGGCATGACTGTGAGTGTGAATGGTTGTTTGTTCCTATGTGCCCTGCGATTGGCTGGCAACCAGTTCAGGGTGTACCCCGCCTCCTGCCCGATGATAGCTGGGATAGGCTCCAGCACGCCCGCGACCCTAGTGAGGAGAAGCGGCTCAGAAAATGGATGGATGGATTTTGTGAGTGTTATTAGACACCATTTTGTTCTCTCTAAAAAAAAGAAAGTATGCAATTGTGCTACTGTATTCGGAATAGAAACATTGGAAGCAGCACATACATGTGTGTTACATGGTAACTGTAACTTATTCATATAACGTGCGATATTTGACTAGAGAGACCATAAAGCCAACGCTCCAATCCTTGAAATCCACTTGAAGAAATAAAGGGAGCGACTGCGTATGAGTGTGTGAGAGAGAGAATGAAGTTGGAGAGATATCTAATGAGGTTATCAAGACAGAAGGCAGCCAACAGACTTTACAACTGTGTCTTCCAGACACATGCACACAACTTCTTGTAGTTGCGTCAAAGCAACTGAAAATATTCACTCTATTACCTGCATAATTTCCTTCAAAGGAGAATGTCTATATTCTAATATTGTGTACTCAGCCAAACATCTGTGTCCAGTAAGCAGTGGTAATGTCCATGTGCAAGTTTCCCGATTGAGCCTAGATCACATTTCAAAATCTACCAGGTTCTTCAACCCACAAAGTGTAGTGAATGCTGGATTGACATCTGAAAAGTGCCGGTAACGTGCAATCATACATTTACATACAATTAAACTTCAAATGCCAAACAATAAGTTGCGGAAAGTTTGGATATCACAAAACAATGCAGTGCGAGTCTGCCTGCCACTGATAAACAGCAATTATTTTTGGATCCATATGGATGCAGTTGGTCCATTGCGTAATTAAACAGCTTCATTGGTCATTGTAACAATCTTCAGTTTTTTTAACTATGCTCGTAACCAAGACATACATAAAACTAACAATATACAATACATCTGTACACAAATTACAGGTGAAAACAATCTCCTCAGTTGAGAGAGGTCATTATAAGATGCTCTGTTCTCAGGTCTATGTTTACCTGAGGTCAAGCAATTCAAGCGTGATGAAAGTGAACATAAAACAATATCCATTTCTTAGCACATGCCCATTTTGTGTCAATAAACTCATTCATATCTGCATTGTATTATAATACATAATTAAACAGTTAAGTCAAGTCCAGTGTAATGGTGCCCTTGTACAGATGTGATATTAATGTTCCATAATTAGAAATCTAACATGAATCTAAAAAATGGACCAACCTAAATAAACGGAAAACTGATGTAATGGGAGCCTGGAAATGGCAGCCATCTGGGCAAGCAGGAAGCAAGTTAAGGTATCCCTTCTAATGTCAGAAACTATTGTTTGTATGCCGTGAACATCTTAACGTCAACCCCAACGCAGCAAACAGACACATGCACACACAAACACACACACACACACTGACGTACACTGTTGGTGTTCAGCCAAGCAGAATGTCATCATTTCCTTCTGGCTACTTGATAAACGCTGCAATGCTGTAGTTTCTCTTGGCTCGAGGGTGCAATGGAAGGGGGGGAAAAAAATGACAAAACAATAATAATGATGATTATACCTTTACAGCTGGGACTTGGGAGCTGTCATATTGCTTCACTGTGAGCAAATTCATTGGTAATTATAGACAGATGTTTAATAAAACCGGGGACACATGCTCTGTGGTTTGTGGCATGTTGGAGGAAGGTTTGGATATACAGTAGGTCTTGAAATGTACTAAAATGTACATTAAGGCACCGTATACTGTAAAGTGTTGAATAATTTGAACTATTAGTCAACCTGTCAATGATTGTTTTCTGCAGATTTGTTTAGAATAAGAAAATAGGACCTATACAGACAGCAGTACAATCATCAACAATCATCGTGTTGAAAGCAGATCAGGCCATATGATTTTGAATATCTCTTCTTAAATCCCAGCATTCCATTCCCGACATTCACATCATTACAATTAGAATGTTTTCAACTCATAACCAAAAGCTCTTGCACAGCTGGTTACATCATCTTGTGACCAAATCTGGACATTTTTGTTTTATATATAAGCGTCATTAAATAACCAATTCCTTCCAAAACACGACTTAAGAATATTGTGCACTAACCCTAAAATAATATACTAGCAAAAATAATTGTGAAGTCACATATACTGTATTTACAGTATATTTACAGTAATTTATATGGAGGTTTAGTGCACAGTGAGAGAATACAGTAGGTGTGATTAGTAATGTGAGATGAGCTTTTTTCCTTCCTCCCACTCTGCAAAAACATGCTTGTTTGGTTCATTGAAGACTCTAAATTGCCCTTGACGTGGTGTGAACGTGGTGTGAATGTGGTGTGAACGTGGTGTGAACGTGGTGTGAACGTGCGTGTAAATGGTTGTTTGTCTATATGTGCGATGCGGATGGCTGGCGACCAGGCCAGGGTGTATTCTGCCGCTCGCCCACAGTCAGCTGGGATTGTGTTATCCCAGCTATCTTCGGGCGGGAGGCTGGGTACACCCTGAACTGGTCGCCAGCCAATCGCAGGGCACATCGAAACAAACAACCATTCGCAGTCACATTCACACCTAAAGGGAATTTAGAGCCTTCAATCAACCAACCACGCATGTTTTTAGGATGTGGGAGGAGTTCCCGGAAAAAACCCAGGCAGGCATTGGGAGAACATCATGCAAACTCCACACAGACGTGGCTGGGACCATGCTGCCAGCAATGATCATCATCATCATCATCATCATAGGGCGGGACGTTGGAGGACTGGTTAGCACATCTGCCTCACAGTTCTGAGGACCCAGGTTCAAACCTCGCCTGTGTGGAGTTTGCATGTTCTCCCTCTGCCTGCGTGGGTACTCTGGTTTCCTCCCACATCTCAAAAACCTGTGTAGTAGGTTGATTGAAGACTCTAAATTGTCCGTAGGTGTGAATGGTTGTTTGTTTATATGTGCCCTCCTATTGGCTGGCAAGCAGTTCAGGGTGTACCCCACCTCCCACCCGCAGTTAGCTGGGATAGGCCCCAGCATACCCGTGACCCTAGTGAGGATAAGCGGTGTAGATAATGGGTGGATAATAATAACTATGTTATCTTTAAAAGTTGTCTTGTTTTTAAAACTACTTTCATTTCCTTGAAAACTCATCACTTCTATGCTTCAAGACAGTCTGCAATACTTTCTTACAGGGCCCGCACGCCCATAGGTCAGGGTTAGCAAATGTTTAGGGCGCCTCTGCCTGAGCCGACGAAAATCAGGTAAATTTGTTTTGTTATGTTTTTTGAAAAGAAAATTGTGGGGGAATTAACCTTCAATGTAAAAAGAAATGACAATGAAATTAACATAAACAAGCAACAAAAGGAAGAGGAGTAATTACAGTACTTTCAAATGAGCTCACCTTGAGGCGTTTTCCCCACAATGTGCAGAGCGATGCTTTCAAAGCCCCTTGGAATTAACAGTGCTAAGCGGAACAGAACACTTCCTGCTTTCACACACACACACCCGCAACAAAACAATAAAAACATAACAGTTTGTTACCATATTAAAGAGAAATAAGAATATGTAAATACATTCATTGTTTAATGTTAAATTAAAAAGTTAAAACAACAGTGACAGCCTCATTTGTTGTGGAGAAAACTGAAAAATGAATAAATCTAAGGCTGTAGCTGGAGATGTTATAGGAAGTAGAAATTGTGTATGATGTTTCCTTCTTACTACTTACACTTATTCACAATAACATATTTTCTGTTGATATTTTGTAGATATTTTTCAAAACTCTAAATAAAATTCCAATGCAGATGTCAATGCACTGAAAGCACCCCATTGCTAGAGACAAATGAAAGGAATGAAACTTCTTGACGAACTGTCAAACTACTGGATGCTAAAATGAGACAAAAGGAAAATGTTGCTCGGTCATTGAGTAAAATCAAGATGAACTCTTCCGTTGCTGAATCACACTCTTTCAAGTGGCAAAGCGGCACATATTTGCAATAACTTGACAACCCACTTTTGACACGGAAAACATAGATTCAACTTTGAAGAAATGCCCAATTAATATTACAAATGATAATAGCAAATAGTCCCTCCTGTGCTGAGGGCAAATGTATTGATGTGACCCCAAGGAACTTTGAAAACATGTCAAATCGACCAAAACTGTCCAGAACACAGGAGATGAGGGAAAAAGCGAAAGACTACTTTTGGTTTGTTTCATTTGGGGTGTTGCAACAGTTACTCGCATGATTTGTTTGGCAGTAACGATACAGTAGTAATTAAAGTCAGAAAATTTTCTAAGTTTGTGATATGTTCTTATGAATGAAAAGCAGTGTAAAAAACTGTTGCTATTTGACTATTTTTGTAAGCTTATGTAAATCGTTGATCTATATCAAATCTCGCCACATTGGCTAGAGGTGGCCCTACTTTCTTACCTTTGTTTTGCATAGTAGTAGACACAACTCGGAGTGGAGTCGTCGTTAAGAGAAGGGGAATTACGCAATTATTTAGAACTACCTATGTTGGCTACAATTTTTCTTTTATAGTCTATATAGTCAGCAGCAGATTGTTTTTTTCACAGGACACATGGAGAGATATTTGAGGTACACTTACTGGGCCAACTGTCTTGAGTCAAAGAGAACACAGCCAATCATATCAATGCAGTCAGTTCAGTTGCTTCACGTTGGTAAATAGGGGTGAGGCAAACTGTGGACAACAGTAACCCCTACTGGTGAAACTGCAAAGTAGCCTAACAATGACTTTTGCAAACAAGATTCATGTTTGTCATATATGCACAGCTGAAACACACTGACAAATAAAATAAATAGGAAGAAAGAGAGAATAATAATACAAATGTCACACTGAAAAACAATTCTTAAGTTGCCCTAAATAAATGGATAAGAAGAAACAAAGAAGCAAACTACTCATATGTGTGAAAGGTAAAGTGTAGTTTAGTACGTGCAAAGTTGGGAGACATTCAGAATGCGCAAGTGCAAGTATTATATGAAACCATATAATTTGTGCAGAAAGGGGGGCATGGCGTGGATTAGTGGTTTGCACATCAAGCGGTTCTGGGTTCAAATCTTGGCTCAGGCCTTTTGGTGTGGCGTTTGCATCTTTTCTGGCTTCCTCCCACATTCCAAAAACATTCATATCCATTAATGGAAGACTAAATTGTACATAAGTCTCACGCACAACCCTCATCAGGAAAAGCTGTAAAGAAAATGACTGGATGGAGGAATTGAAGTTAAGGTATCACTCTAAAGAAAAATCTTACCACACACGTCGACTTATAGGAATTTTTTTAAAATATCATTATTTAAGTCCAATGCAATATTTGATAATATAATAATATAAGCATTTCCATTGAATAGATTACTATTGATTATTTAATCGCAATAAGTTTCAAATACAACAAGAGCACTCATATAGAGCTGAACTCTGCCAAGGCTAAAAATGTATCACCTGCAAAATTACATGAATCAACACATTTGAACTTCACTATCTTACTATCAATATGTTGTCAGGGATTTATTTTGACATTGGCATTGCAGTTGCATAAATAGACAAATGCTACTCCCTACTGGCAGCAAAACAGAAAGACTGCTTCTCAGTGTTCTGCATAATTTCATGGCCGTATTTCTAGTCACTAGATCACAATTAGACATTCATTTTAAAAGAAGTGAAATTTGCACAACTATGTTCGCGGAAAAACACCCAAGAAAAGATTATCATAGTATTCAAAATTGTGCTCCAGGTGAGGCTCGAACTCACAACCTCGGCATTGCTCTACAGAGTACTGTCATATAAGTACCGCGCGCTAACCGATTGCGCCACTGGAGCTCGGCTTATGGTGCTAGCAGATTGGTTTATAAACATCATGAACAGTAGTATGTGTACGGAAATCCCGCCTTGCTGTGATGTCGCTCTTTTTGAAAAATAATAAAATAATGTTCAACGTGTGCCTGTCATATTTTACATTTGTTTTTATTTTTTTTATTATTTCTCAAGATCTTTATTGAAGGTTTGATATAGACACACACATATATATAGGCGGTTGGTATATAATGAAAGGCATACAAATCTATTAATTTTAATTGTTTTGTTTGTAAAGAACAAAAACAAAATCAAACACAAAAGGCACGGTAATCGACCTGTACGTAAACTACTGATTATGAAGAAAAAGCCAGCATTTACCAAACAGAAATTATTTTGGTAATCCTAACTGACCTAAAACGGGAAAAATTTAGTCCGATTTCATGTCTGACAGTGAGAAACAAATGTGTATGTTTCTTTTTATAGTGTATGTAAACATCTGGTTTATAATGTAGTTTTGCTGTGCATCAAGTTAAATAGTAACAACTATTTGACGTACTTATGATGTAATATTTGGTAACTAGGACAGCAGGCAGCATTATCAGCATGACATGTCAGTCGGTCACCTAACAGGGACGATCCAAAACACAGAACATCAGGCTCAACTGGTCTTTAAATGTCCCCTTACATCGGAATCCACATTTTTTTCTAGTTTTCTGCATAACATAGGTCAAAACGAGTGTGTGACACGGTTTAAATTTGACATCTATGCAGTTTGTCGACTGAATGCGACAGTCAATAAACGGCCCTATTCAGACCCTTTGCTGTGACACATATATATAACTGGTGCTGTCCATTTCTTCTGATCATCCTTGAGATGGTTTTACACCTTCATTGGAGTCCAGCTGTGTTTGGTTATACTGATTGAACGTGATTAGGAAAGCCACACACCTGTCTGTATAAGACCTTACAGCTCACAGTGCATGTCAGAGCAAATGAGGTCAAAGGAACTGCCTGAAGAGCTCAGAGACAGAATTGTGGCAAGGCACAGATCTGGCCAAGGTTACAAAAAACATTTCTGCTGCACTTAAGGTTCCTAAGAGCACAGTGGCCTCCATAATCCTGAAATGGAAGACGTTTGGGAGGACCGGAACCCTTCCTAGAGCTGGCCATCCGGCCAAACTGAGCAATTGGGGGAGAAGAGCCTTGGTGAGAGAGGTAAAGAAGAACCCAAAGATCACTGTGGCTGAGCTCCACAGATGCAGTCGGGAGATGGGAGAAAGTTCTAGAAAGTCAACCATCACTGCAGCCCTCCACCAGTCGGGGCTTTATGGCAGAGTGGCCCGACGGAAGCCTCTCCTCAGTGCAAGACACATGATAGCCCGCAAGGAGTTTGCTAAAAAAAAAAAAAGAAAACACCTGCAGCACTCCAAGATGGTGAGAAATAAGATTCTCTGGTCTGATGAAACCAAGATAGAAATTGTTGGCCTTAATTCTAAGCGGTATGTGTGGAGAAAACCAGGCACTGCTCATCACCTGTCCAATACAGTCCCAACAGTGAAGCATGGTGGTGGCAGCATCATGCTGTGGGGGTGTTTTTCAGCTGCAGGGACAGGATGACTGGCTGCAATCGAAGGAAAGATCAATGCGGCTAAGTACAGGGATATCCTGGACGAAAATCTTCTCCAGAGTGCTCAGGACCTCAGACTGGGCCGAAGGGTTCACCTTCCAACAAGACGATCCAAAGCATACAGCTAAAATAATGAAGGAGTGGCTTCAGAACAACTTCGTGACTGTTCTTGAATGGCCCAGCCAGAGCCTTGACTTAAACCCAATTGAGCATATCTGGAGGGACCTGAAAATGGCTGTCCACCGTTCACCATCCAACCTGACAGAACTGGAGAGGATCTGCAAGGAGGAATGGCAGATCCCCAAATCCAGGTGTGAAAAACTTGTTGCATCATTCCCAAAAAGATTTATGGCTGTATTAGCTCAAAAGGGTGCTTCTACTAAAAACTGAGCAAAGGGTCTGAATACTTATGGCTGTGTGATATTTCAGTTTTTCTTTTTTAATAAAGCTGCAAAAATTTCAACAATTCCATTTTTTCTGCCAATATGGTGTGTACATTAATAAGGGGGGGGGGGGGAATGAACTTAAATGATTTTAGCAAATGGCTGCAATATAACAAAGAGTGGAATAATTTAAGGTCTGAATAGTTTCCGTACCCACTGTACATGTCTAATAATATTTAGAAATCCGACTGTGTCAAATCGTAGGTGAAAAAGACCAACTAGAATAACTTGAAAATTGCCATTTTGAACATCCATCCATCCATTTTCTGAGCCGCTTCTCCTCACGAGGGTCGCGGGCGTGCTGGAGCCTATCCCAGCTGTCATCGGGCAGGAGGCGGGGTACACCCTGAACTGGTTGCCAGCCAATCGCAGGGCACATACAAACAAACAACCATTCGCACTCACATTCACACCTACGGGCAATTTAGAGTCTCCAATGCATGAATGTTTTTGGGATGTGGGAGGAAACCGGAGTGCCCGGAGAAAACCCACGCAGGCACGGGGAGAACATGCAAACTCCACACAGGCGGGGCCGGGGATTGAACCCCGGTCCTCAGAACTGTGAGGCTGACGCTCTAACCAGTCGACCAGCGTGCCGCCGCCATTTTGAACATTTCCAACCAAAATTATCATGCAAACCCAATAAAAGGACATAAACATAAAAATAAAAATAAAAAAACTGTTGGAAGTGGACCTTTAACCTCTAGGAATGCTCACACTTTTACAGATTGTTTTTGCTCTCATGAGTTGACAAACTGTATCGCGTCATCTAATGAGACAGCGCGCTACACCACTGGAGATGGTGAGAACATTGCTGGTGCCCACATTGTTCATACAGTCGCAAACATCCAGATGGCGGTGACAGTGACGGTAGCCTCTATTTGGTTGAAAGAGATGTTCATGTTTTCTTTGAAGGTCCCTGAAGCTATGTGAGAGGTGATGGTTAGGTGCAGCTCAAAGTAAGATGTGAGTGTGGAAGAAGAGTTTTAAGTACTTTATGTACGCTTAACATTCACAGCTACATACTCCAATAGATAACCAGTTATGTGAACCCCAGGAAAATGTTATCATCAATGACCACCTTCAACTCAACCACAGGGACAGACATAATGTAATACTACATGCTAATGCTACATGCTACTGGCAATTGCTTCAAAGAGAATATAATCAACACATTTTACGACTGTATTTTTTCAGTAATTTACAGATATTTTTGATCTGGGGTACTGTATATATATTGAGAACAATATCAGATAGTGGCGGCACGGTGGACGACTGGTTAGAGCGTCACATTTCTGAGGACCGGGGTTCAATCCCCGGCACCGCCTGTGTGGAGTTTGCATGTTCTCCCCGTGCCTGCATGGGTTTTCTCCGGGCACTCCGGTTTCCTCCCACATCCCAAAAACATGCATTAATTGAAGACTCTAAATTGCCCGTAGGTGTGACTGTGAGTGCGAATGGTTGTTTATTTGTATGTATGCCGCTTATCCTCAGTAGGGTCACGGGAGTGCTGGAGCCTATCCCAGCTATCTTCGGGCAGGAGACGGGGTACACCCTGAACTGTGAGGCAGACACTCTAACCAGTCCCCCACTGTGCCGCTTAAATAGGGAACCGGTTATACTTATTTAATATATAACAATGAATCAGCTGTCGGGAATCTCTTGACAAAACCTGGAAAACTGGTTAGCAGGCTTCCTGTGTAATAACCAGCAAAACAATGGATTGATGACATGACAGTTTGACTCCAAATTTGCTAAAAAAAGAAAAAAATAAACATTTTCTTCATGGCTCGTTTTTTCGTAATTTATTTATACAAATACGATACGTTATATGTAAACACAAACAAAGCCTAAACATTGGACACAGTATTGTCATATTTGGTAGATCTGTGGTGATATCTTGTGTTAAAAAAAAAAAAAAAAAAAAACAATGTGTCATGTGACATGTTTAAAGCTGCTATGAGTGCTTTGTCAAGGTCTCCTTGCCATTACATGAGCAAAAAGGAAGTGCTTCGACTTCTTTTGCCAAATGCAGAAGTATGTTTCGTATATACCCGATTAGTATTTTAATAAATAAATGACACATCTGATTGATTCTTTATGGGGGTAATGATGTATTTATGGTCCTCCACTGTGATCGGAGATGTGGAGTGGTATTACATTTATATATAAATATAGACAAATTATCATAAAACAATGTACGGTACATCAGATCATTATTATCATTAGTATTCAGGTCAAAAAGTTATCAAATATAAATAATTGGACGTAAACATGCAAAGACAGGAGCTTGGTTTATGCTGAGACGATGCTATCTTTATTATGAGTGATTCTCCAATGTCACACAAAGTTGACGTGAATGTAACACAAAGGTCGCTTATGGTGACATAAGGTTCACATGGTACTAGGCAGACATCTGAGAACAGAAGTCTGGTTCAGTGGGTTCCTTGGGTTCCTCGTTACAGTTGGACGTGAGGATGGAGCAGGCAGCACAGCTGCAGCTCAGCGCCACAGGATACTTGACCACAGGGTCCACGCCTGGCAGGCAGTCAGACAGCTCAAACTGTTGGTGGCGCACACGCTCATACATACACACCTGAGGCTCTTCACTGGGGAAGCCGTAGAAGATCGGGTACTGCATGGAGGAGAACCGATACAACATTGTTATGTTATGCAGTTGTCTTTCGGGGGGGACACTTAGGGAACGTTACCTCAGTGGCGCAGTATCCAGAACAGATGGTCGTCTCCACGAGGTGACACGAGAGGCATCCTTCTTTCTCCAGGCTCATGTTTTGGTGTGTCAGGTGACAGCTTGGCAGCATATTGGATGCTGAGCATGATGCCAACAATTACACAGTGACGCGACAATATTGCGCAGCACACCCATGGTTCTCAAACATAGGGTGAGCTGCAAGTGTCAACTAGAGCCTATGCCAGCTATCTTCGGGCGAGAGGCGGGGTACAGCCTGAACTGGTTCCCAGCCAATCGCAGGGCACATATAAACAAACAACCATTCATACTCAAATTCACACCTACGGGCAATTTAGAGTCTTCAGTCAACCTACCACGCATGCTTTTGGGATGTGGGAGGAAACCGGAGGACCTGGAAAAAACCCACGCAGGCACGGGGAGAACATGCAAACTCCACACAGGCGTGGACGGGATTTGAACCCCAGCCAGATGTGCTCACCAGTCGGCCACTGTGCCACCTTCCATTTTCCTATTCCTATATTTTTTAATATATTAAAAAAATATATTTTTCCTATATTTTCACATGGTAAATTGAAACGTACAAAATTATGAATTGATGCTGTGAAATGAAGTAGTATGAGAAGAATATATGTTGTAACAATGGCGAAAGCCTTGCTACTCCCAGCATGCTTTGCGGTGCCCATTTGTACATACATTTAAAAAATGGGGGGAAAAAGCAACGTTTAGCTACAATAGTTGTAGCTTGTGAATGGTTATGTATTAGCGGGCACCAGCCTCTTTCCGAGGAGTGACGTCAATGGAATCGCTCGCTATTTCTACTGTCCAAGCTATGTCCAAACTCTGCTGTCAACACTCTCCAAACTCTATCAGCCTATACAAACCAGACAGTCTTTATCCAAACTGAGCTGACCACAACTCAATATAAACATTTTGAATGGAGCCTGCATGAGGGCTTTAGATTGCTGTCAAACCTCGCGGCAAACCCTGAAGCGCTTCCCGAATTGGACACGTGGTACAGCCGGGTAGCGAGGCTTTGGACGTCATCACTTCCGGATCCGCCCCTAAATGAAACAAGCCTCGATACGTGCTTTGCGGAAACGCCCCCTTCATTACTCCAACCACGCCTCAAAGACTCGGCACATCTCGTAACATCACTAATATATATATATATATATATATATAGAGAGAGAGAGAGAGAGAGAGAGAGAGAGAGAGAGAGAGAGAGAGAGAGAGAGAGAGAGAGAGAGAGGGAGGGAGAGAGAGAGAGAGAAAGAGAGAGAGGCACGGTGGACGACTGCCTCACAGTTCTGAGGACAAAGACAGTAATTTGTGCTTGTAGCAGCTTGATTTGGGGCATGAAGGATGTGCAGGTTTACATACACATGATAAAAGTAATTCCAATGATCACATTGTATCAGGCAGCGTGGTGAGTGACTGGTTAGCACATCTGCCTCACAGGTTTGAGGACCTGGGTTAAAATGCCTCTGCCTCCCCTCTGTGGAGTTTGCATGTTCTCCCCGTGCCTGCATGGGTTTTCTCCGGGTAATTTTGTTGCTAACCAGTTTTACGGGTTTTGTCACGGGACATTCCCTACAGTTGATTCATTGTTATGTATTAAATAAGTATAACCAGTTCCCTATTTACGCGGCACGGTGGTTAGAGCGTCTACCTCACAGTTCTGAGGACCGGGGTTCAATCCCCGGCCCCGCCTGTGTGGAGTTTGCATGTTCCCCCTGTGCCTGCATGGGTTTTCTCTGGGCACTCTGGTTTCCTCCCGCGTCCCAAAAACATGGTAGGTTAATTGAAGACTGTAAATTGCGAATGTGAGTGTGAATGCCCTGCAATTGGCTGGTGACCAGTTCAGGGTGTACCCCGCCTCTCACCCAGAGTTAGCTGGGATAGGCTCCAGCATGCCCGCGACACTAGTGAGGATAAGTAGTATTTGATTTAGTTATTGAATAAAAATCAAACCTGAGTCACTCGATTAAACCAATACTGTGTACAGTTAATATTTGAATGGGCCCGAGGCCACTTTGTAGAGAAAAAGTCGGACCCAGATGAAAAGAACCCCTGTGCTACAATAAATAACACAGTGACACAACACAACACACCACATGACACAATAACACTAAATTCACACAAAATACCTGCAGGGTTCATCCACCACACTCCACAGGCCACCAAAAACAAGGTCACCATCTGAAGGGGCATGACTCCACAGACCTACACACCCAACAAGATCACGTTGTGGTAACAAATGTCACCCATAAATTCACTATATATATATATATATATATATATATATATATATATATACAATCTGCAAGACAATAATCCATCCATTTTTTGCAGTTTATCCTCTTTAGGGTCACAGGTGAGCTGGAGGCTATTGCAGCTGACTTTACGTAAGTGAGAGGCGGGGTAGACCATGGACTGGTTGCCAACAAGTTGCAGGGCACATAGTATAATAAGTAAAAGTTAATAAGCACACTTAAAGGTCCCATATTTTGGCTCTTTAGACCTCCATAGAGTGACCCTCTAACATGGATTTAGTATAAAAGTGTCAATTTCATTTCAGAAAACACCTTGGTTTTGTCTGTGTCTGGAAAAGGTCCCTCTGACAGCTACTTCTGTTTGACCCAGTTATGTATCCGCTTTGTCCATATTTGGCTAAGACCACCCCATTTCCTCTGATTGGTTGCCTCTGTGTAGAAGACCAACTTGCGAGGGCACACGTGTTTGTTATGTTGACAGCGCTGGCTCGGGAGAGAGAGGAAAACGGAGATCTTCGCTAGTGAAGTAGATAAACTCGAGAAATTAGAATGACCTGATTTCAGGCCTCTTGGCACAAAAATCTCTGGAACTCTGAAATGCGTGGACAATTTTAATTCATATTTCACATGTTTACTGAGGCACAGTAGAGAAAATATTATATCCCAAATACCCTAATTTATCATGTATAATGCAAATGTTTTTTTCCTAATGCAATTTTTTTTTTTCCTAAAAAAATTGTCAAAATTCAATCGGTCGCATTTTACATCGGTATAGGGGAAAATGAAAAATCCATTAAAATAAAATTAAATCTGTTCCGCCTGGTCCTTCAGGTTTTCTTTAAAGAATTGTGCGCATCTTACAAATTCTGCCTGGGTAATCAAACATATCAGCCCCATTCTGTGTTTTCTCATTTTCTAAATAAAATTAGGGCTCTGAATTTCAAAATAAGAGAAAGTAAATCAAAAGAAAATATAATTTCTTCAAATAAAGTGCTTAACTCCAGAATAATTATTTGAAAAAAAATTAACAAAATACAGATAATACGTCATGTTTTGATCATATGGGTAGAAGCAAAATCATGCATTGTAAAAATGCATTATACATAAGTAGAAGGGTTTTCCAGAATTTTGAGGTCAACTTTGGGGGTGCGTATAATACATGGGTGCGCATTATACACGAGAAATTATGGTACAAGAAAAAGTTGGTTTGGCAAAATACGGGACCTTTACGTTAACCTGACACAAGATGTTTACTGAGCAATTAAATTCAAAGTCAGCGCTGGAGAATACTAGGAACATAAAGGCAAAAATCTTTCACAGCATTATGACAGAGTACAGTGTATGAATGAATTGGATAGTCTTAAAGATCTAATGGAGATGCATGTAAGAAGCATGAAACAAGCTTGGCTTACCTGTGTGTGTCTTGTGAATTATGGGGTTACCTGCTCACTTTTATAACCTCTGAGGAGGGTGCTGGAACGCCAGCCTTTTTGGCTTTGGCTTGATGTGTGTGTGTGCATGTGTGTGTGTTCATGTGGGTTCGTGTGTGTGCTTGCTGCGTGCATGTGTGTGTGTGTAAGCCCGTCTGTTGCCGTTCAACAATAAAATATTATATATATATTATTTATATATATTATAAATAATATTTATTTAGATCATTGGTGCCGGCACATCTGCCTCACAGTTCTAGGGACTGGGGTTCAAATCCCGGCACCGCCTGTGTGGAGTTTGCATGTTCTCCCCGTGCCTGGATGGCTTTTCTCCAGGTACTCCGGTTTCCTCCCACATCCCAAAAGCATGTGTGGTAGGTTGATTGGAGAATCTAAATTGCCCATAGGTGTGATTGTGAGTGTGAATGGTTGTTTGTTTCTGTGTGCCCTACGATTGGCTGGCGACCGGTTCCGGGTATACCCTGCCTCCCGCCCGAAGATAGCTGGGATAGGCTCAAGCACGCCCACGGCCCTAGTGAGGATAAGGGGTAAAGGAAATGGATAGATGGATGGATAGATCATTGGTTCTCAAACTTTTAACCCCATGTAACACCTCCCAAAAACATTTTGCTCTCCAGTACCGCCATTATGATCCTGAGGCCTTCGCAGTCCAACTGAGAAGAATATATTTGTTAAGTCACTGTAACATTATGCACAATTTGAGCATTTAATTTTATGATTGTTTTGCTTATCACTACAGAAAGCACACTAGCGGTAAGTGCCCTTTTGTTCTTTTATTCAAGTTGGAGAAAGTGGGGCTCACCATCTTCTAACATAAAGATCTTCATGATTGTGTGTCTCACGTTTTTTGTTTGTACCATCCTGTTTCAAACGCTCCACCGTCATAAAAAAAGGACAAACTCCGACTGCAACGGACAATCAAAACTGCTGAAAAGATTGTCGGTACCCCCCTACCCACCCTTGAGGACTTGGATGCTGCCAGAACTAAAACAAGAGCAAAATCCTCTTGGACCCTCCATATCCTGGTCACTACCTCTTCCAGCTCCTTCCCTCAGGTAGGTGCTATCGATCAATGCAAACTAAAACAAGCAGACAATCCAACAGCTTCTTCCCTCTTGCCATTAACTTCTTAAACAGTTAACTTACAATTCCATTGCAACATGCTGCCAATTTTGTCTTGAGATTGTTGTCACATCACTGTGGTGCCAATTATACATTACTCGTCCGCTCACTTTAGTAGTCTCACCACTCTGCACTATTTGCATATCTTGTGTTGACCAATACAGGCCACTCATGTCCTTGAGTTGCATCTGCGCCATTTGCACAATTGACATTGTCCCAGATTATCGCACTACTCGTCACTTTAAACTGCATCAATTTCTTGAATTCTGTGCACCCTTTGCACAGGTCATTGCACAGGACTATTGTTCTATTAGTCATTTTAAACTGCTCTTATTGCTAAAGGACTGCATCTTTTTGCACAATTGTCAAAAAAAAATACAAAATTTACCGGTATTATCACATTACTGGTAACCTTTTATTGCTCACTGACTGTGTGTGTGTGTGTTTTTTTTTTTTTTTTTTTTAAATGTCTTTATGTCTCAAAAGTATTTTCTGTCAATTGACCGTCTGTTGTCGTACTAGAGCGGCTCCAACTACCGGAGACAAATTCCTTGTGTGTTTTTGACATACTTGGCAAATAAAGATGATTCTGATTCGGATTCAAATTCTGATTCTAATAACATATGAACAACATAGATGTGTGGATAAGCAAAAGGCGTGCACATTTGCTATAAACTGCCATTCCCGATGTCTATAACGTTCTCTCATTCTCGTCAATTGCCTGCAGGGCTTATCAGAATATCGTTGTTACTTATCCCTAGACTAAAATGAAATTAAATCACACTATTCTAGCCATTGTCTTTAGCCTGACCGCTACCTAAACCTTACCATTTTAGCAAAGGTGCGTTCGTTGATTGATTGATTGATTTAACACAAATTTAACAGAAGTTACAGTCATTGTACAACGTAATAGAAAGAAAGTTGGTTTTGTTTTGGAAGGAAATTGAAAACATTTGCTTAACAAGCTATGTCAAGGGCACAAGTTAGTATTTCACGCTATACCTATTTCTTGCTATGTATATAGTGACCACTATTTAGGTACACCCCACAACCTCCATGTATTGTCTGGACCTCTGCAAACATCAACTCTTGTGCCATCTCATAAGCCAGTAGCAAGCCAAGCAAGAAGACACCAGTCACACACATCATTTCAGCATATATACAGACTGCTCCTCCAAAGTTCTCTGCACAGCCCTGTGTGTGTGGGTGTCGGAAACAGTAACAAACAAGAAAGGTCAATCTACTCTGGAGTGGGATTTATTTACCTGACAGCCTGTGGTCGGATGGCAACATAGATCTGCTTTCATTGATTACCAGAAGGCTTCGCTTCTTTGGGATTTAATGTGGATTACGTTAATGGGATGAATGGACTATATGTTTAATCATTTAATTCCTTTTCCTCCATGGATCATTTGATATGTTTTCCACTTTCCATCTCACAGGTGTATCTCTCTCTAGCTCCTTCTCCACTGCCTTCAATTTTGTCATCCAACACTAGACCTTTTCTATCTATCCATCCATCCATCCATTTTCTTCCATTCATACAATGTCAGGTCGAGGGGGCAGTAATCTTAGCAGGGAAGTTCAGACTTCCCTCTCCTCAGCCACTTGGTCCAGCTCTTCCGGGGAAATCCCAAGAGGTTCCAACACCAGCCGAGTGATATAGCTGCTCCAGCGTGTCCTGGGCCTTGCCTGGGGCCAGTGGATCGTGCCCAGGACACCTGACCAGTGAGGCGCCCAGGAGGCATCCTAAACAGATGTTTGAGTTACCTCATCCAGCTCCTCTCAATGCGGAGGAGCAGCAGCTCGACTCTGAGCCCTTCCCAGATACTGTAACTGAGCTTCTCACCCAATCTCTATAATGGGAGGAAAAAAGTATGTGAACCCTTTGGATTTTCTTTTTTTTTCTGCATAAATTGGTCATCAAATGTGGTCTAATCTTCATGTAAATCACAAGAACAAACTTTTTTTAGGAAAAAACTGCCTTCATGAGCGCGAACACATTTACAGTCAATGTACCATTGCCTCATGTTATTACATATACACAAAAAAATCGATGAATAACTATATTTGAAACCAGAAGCCAATAAAAAGTTGTTAATTCAGTTTATTTTGAAATGGAGATTGGTAACAAAAATGTTTGCAATCAACGTTATATAAAAGGGAATACGATTTGCAATGTTGTTATTGTAACAAGAAACATGAAGTCGACGCACTTGATTTGCTTTCGCGCGCCACATAAATTGATGTGGCAGGCCGGATGTGGACCCGGGCCTTGAGTTTGACACCAGTGGCTTAAACTAACATAGCAGAAACAATTCATTTCATGTTTTATTTTTTTTTATTATTATTATTTTTTTAAATGACGTAGTACATGGCGGAAAAAGTAAATGAATAATTGGATTTAAAATATGGTTGCCCCTCCTTTGGCAATAATGAATTCAACCAAACATTTCCTGTAGTTGGAGATCAGACGTGTACTACAATCAAGATGAATTTCTGACCATTCCTCTTTACAAAGCTGTTGCAGTTCAGTAAGATTCCTGGGATGTCTGATATGAATAGCTCTCTTGAGGTCATGCCACAGCATCTCAGTTGGGTTGAGGTCAGTATTTTATATATGAACTTTTATAAAGCTGGAAAACATTACAAAAATATCTCTAGAAGTCTTGACGTTTATCAGTATGGAGAATGTTTAGTACTGTTGCTTCTCTTTCAAGGTGTGTGCTGTAAAGATGATTGCAAGAGCACAGCACAGAATGCTCAGAAAGGTGTCATGATTCATGCCCTGCAGTTCCTCTTATGGAGCTTGGGTGGCGCCTTGCAACTTGTCTCTCCCTCTCCCCCTCTTTCTCCCCAGCAATCAGCATCACCTGTGCAGCGCACCTGTCTTCAAGCAGCACTGATTACTGCCTGCATTTAAGCCTGTCAAGGCCAGCAATCCTTCACCTGAGTATTGACACTTGTCTGTGACTTACTGGCCGACACTCGTACTTCCAGATTTTTTGTGGTACGCAAGTAACTATCTGACGACCCGAATCTGTACTTACCCGTCTCCAGTGTTCCTTCCATGCCTTCACTGCCTCGCTGTCTGCTCCAGCCATGCTAGCAAGCCACACCACCTGCTCACATTCCCGCTATCCTTACCCTGTGTCAACCCACAATAAACCACTCTAAATCTACTCCCTCCGCCTGAGTCTGCTCTTGGGTCCAATCCAACTCACATCTGACTTTGCATCGTGATAGAATACTCAGGCCATAACAAACCCAGCGACTGCAGAAGCGTTGGGGGAAGCGCTCGCCCACCAGGGCGCCCATATCGGCTGACAAGATAAAGCCTCCCGCGAGATCATCGACTCCCTGAACACTCTCATGCAGCAAGTTTCTCTCCTGTCCTCCCAGAGCTGCCTCAGCGACCCTCCCGTGAGTAGTCTTCCCGAGCCCGGGAGCCACTCTTCACTGCAGCCACCTCTTTAATCTTTCCCGTCCCGAAAAAGAGGCGATGGAAAATTATGTCCGTGACTCCCTTGGTTCAGGACTCTTCCGGCTCTCTTCTCTTTTAATCCCCGGCAAGCTCGCTGGACTTTATTTCTCAGTCGGTTAAATTTCTGCCTCTCCTTCCGCCCTGGTTCGCGCAATGGCAAGCCTGATGGCCTCACCTGTATGTTTGCACCCCCCTCCAGTCCAGCAGAACCAGAATCCATCCTCCCTTCCTCGTGCTTCGTGGGAGCAGCCACTTGGAAGATCGAACAGGTGGTTAAAAAGGCTCAGAAGACTCACCTGGATCCCAAAACTGTACCACCTAACCGACTGTTCGTACCCGATTCCGCACGCTCTGACGTCTTTCAGTGGGCCCACAACTCCAAGCTCACTTGTCATCCTGGCATCACCCGCACCATCCATTTCATCCAGCAACACTTCTGGTGGGCCAGCCTAGCCAAAGACACCCATGAGTTTGTCCTAGCCTGCTCCATCTGTGCCTGAGGTAAGGCTTCACATCAACCCCCAGGTGATCTGCTGCGCCCCTTTACCCATTCCGAGCCGTCCTCTGTCCCACATCTCCCTGGACTTGTCACCGGCCTACCTCCATCTGAAGGTAACACCATCATTCTCACCATTATTGACCGGTTCTCCAAGTGTGTTCACTATGTACCTCTTCCCAAATTGCGCTCTGCTTTTGAGACTGCTAACCTTCTTGTCATCCACGTGTTCAGACTTCATGGTATCCCTATTGACATTGTATTGGTCAGGGGTCCTCAGTTCTCATCCCAGGTTTGGAAGGTGCTATGCAAGGCGGTGGGCGCATCAGCCAGTTTGTCTTCCGGCTACCACCCCCAAACCAACGGCCAGACGGAGCGGGCAAATCAAAACCTGGAATCCGCTCTTTGTTGCATTGCTGCTCGCCACCCTGCCTCCTGGTGCACCCTCTTCCCATGGGTGGAATATGCCCACAACTCCCTCACCAGCTCTGCCACAGGGAGGACTCCCTTTATGGCATTTTATGGTTTCCAACCTCCGTTGTTTAAAGATCAAGAGCATACTGTGGCGGTTCCCGTGGTGAGGCAGCATCTACGACGGGTCCAGTCTGTGTGGAAGGACGTCAGGGCTGCTTTAACTTGGTCGACGGAGAAAAATAAGCAGCTGGCGGATCTTCATCGATCCCCTACTCCGGAATACAAGGTGGGTCAGATGGTTTCGCTCTCCTCCCGTGACTTCCTACTCTAAACAGAATCCCGTAAGCTCGCTATTCGCTACATTGGTCCATTCCCTATCACCAAACTCTTTAATGTCTCCTTGGTTCAATTGAAACTCCCCCAATCCTTCAAGATCCATCCAACATTCCACATGCTTTCTCCACCCATACCCTTAGCCCTCCGGCCGCGGGACATCGATGACCATCCTGCCTTTACGGTGTTGCGCATCCTAGATGTACGGCCCCGGGGCAGGGAATTTCAATTCTTGGTGGACTGGGAGGGATATGGTCCTGAAAAACGATCCTGGATTTCATGCAAGCTTATTTTGGACGACTCCCTTATTAGGAACTTCTATGCCGCGCACCCTGGGAAGCCTGGTTTGACGCCTGGAGGCCTCTGTTGAGAGGGGGGTACTGTCATGACCTATGCCCTGCAGTTCCTCTTTTGGAGCTTAGGTGGCGCGTCTCCCCCACTTTCTCCCCAGCAATCAGCATCACCTGTGCCGTACTCCTGTCTTCGAGCAGCACTGATTACTGCCTGCATTTAAGCCTGTCAATTTCAGCAAGCCTTCGCCTGAGTATTGACACTTGTCTGTGACTTACTGGCCGACGCTCGTACTTCCAGGTTTTTTCTGGTATGAAAGTAACTATCCGACGACCCGCATCTGTACTCACCCGATTGTGTTCTCTTCCGTTTCCAGTCTTCCTCCCGTGCCTTCCCCGCCTCGCTGTGTGCTCCAGCCATGCTGCCAAGCCACACCACCTGCTCACGTTCCCGCTTCCTACTCACTCCTTGTCCCGACGGTCCACCATTGCGCCTTGGATATGCTTACCCTGTGTCAACCTGCAATAAACCACTCTAAATATATTCCCTTGGCCTCAGTCTGTTCATGGGTCCAATCCAACTCACATCTGACTTCGTGACATAAGGTAAAAAAAAAGCGCTAGACTCAATCGAAGTCTTACAGAAATCACTGGTTAATGCCAAATCTCTGTTGATAAATCTAACATAGGTAAAACATTAAGCAAGAATGGGCTGATCGAAATTTTGCATTCCTGAAAAAAGGATTGTGGCCGAGCAAGGGGGCACATCACACACAGAGGGGCACATAGGGTAAAAAGTGGCGGGTGGGCATATGCCTCCATTAAGTTGTGTGCAATAATGTGAAATGACACAGGGAAAAAGTATTGAACACGCCAACTCTTATTTATTTAATACTTTGTACAAAATCCTTTGTTTGCAATGACAGGTTCAAGACTCCTCCTGTATGGAGAAACTAGTCACATGCATTGCTCTGATTTGATTTTGGCCCATTCTTCCACACAAGCAGTCTTCAAATATTTAAGGTTCTGTGGGCTTCTGTTATGGACCTTCCATCCATCCATCCATTTAGCAGGGATGCCCAGACTTCCCTCACCCAAGCCACTTTATCCAGCTCTTCCGGGGGGATCCCGAGGCATTCCCAGGTCAGCCGGATATCCGAGCTGCTCACCCTATCTCTAAGGGAGAGACCGGACACCCCCTGGGGCCTTGCCACCGAGGAGTTTTTGAACCACCTCGGTGACCTCAACCCCAGAGATAGGAGAGCCCGCCTCAGCAAACCCAGACTCTGCTTCCTCATGGGAAGGTGTGTTGGTGGAATGCCCATGCTTGCCCATAGTGGACTTTGGAGTGTGACTGTTTGAGGTTGTGGACAGGTGTCCTTTATACTGATAACGAGTTCAAACGGGTTCCATTAATACAGGTAACGAGTGGAGGACAGAGGAGCCTCTTAAAAAAGAAGTTACAGGTCTGTGAGAGCCAGAAATCCTGCTTGTTTGTAGGTGACCAAATACTTATTTTCCACCATAATTTGCTAATAAATTCTTTAAAAATCAGACACTGTGATTTCCTGATTGTTTTTTTCTTTCTCGTTTTGTCTCATCGGTGAGGTATACCTATGATGAAAATTTCAGGCCTCTCTCATCTTTTTAAGTGGAAGAACAATTGGTGGGTGACTAAATACTTGTTTTGCCCAGTGTGTGTGTGTGTGTGTGTGTGTATATATATATATATATATATATATATATATATATATATATATATATATATATATTATATATTACAATTTCATACTTTTTGTAATTAGATTACATAATCTCGTTACAACTCCCCAACACTGGCTCCAACTCCCCAAGACTTTTAACAGGGTAAGAGGTGCAGTGCAAAACTGTATGGCTGGGCAATGGATATATTAGCAAGTCTATTGTTTTTCATCCAAATCAAACACAGATGTTAAAAGTGTTGCAACACTGAACACTGTTATAACGATTACATTGTATTTGTATCCGTTTGTGTGTGTTTTGTGTAGCAGACCGTGTTCCAGTAAACACTGAGCGGCGGGCCTCAGGGTCACGTGATCAAGTGGCCCTCTATTGCCTCCAGACGTTGCAGCGCGCTGCATTGGACGCCGACGTAATCCTCACAAACGCCTGCAGAGTTGTACTTTTCAATAAAAGGCTCCGAACAGCGCCTGAGCGCGTGTTTAGCTCATAGCCTTGAGGAATTACGATTACTTTTGGAAGATTAATTTTGTAAACTTGGGTAATCTTTAAAGATTTCAAGCGGAAATGGAAAGTTATAAGAAGTGATTCCGGTTCAATGGGAAGGTTTTGAACTGCTCTCTGGAAAGTGACCATTGTTGTAATCAGGTCGGGGCTGTTATTATTCCTACTTGCTGACCTTCTTAGTTTCCCCACAGCTTCGCAGCAGGAATAGAGCGCGCATATTTTGATTGTAATGAAAGAAATGTCAAGGTAAGTTATATTAAGAAGTCTGTCTCCCAGCAAAGGGCATTTTATTCGCGTTTAACAGTCCTAAAGAATAGGCTAAATGCTAGTGTTAGCATAGCTAACTGTCATAACAACAAGGCCTGTAGGCATCGATTGTTGGCTAGGCCGTTACATTGTGGTTTGTCTAACCCTTGTATAAACGAGGCCACGCGCTGTAGCGGCTTCACTTGAAAAATTGCCCTGACAAAATGTCAAAACTCTTAGTCTGTCTAAAATGTGGTTAACAGGGCATTTCCACCGTAGCAGGAAGCTAACGTTTACGCTCATGCTAAATTAGCCTGCTCGCGTTTCCAACCTGTTAGCGAGCTTTCTGCTATCGCTCGCTCCCTAAGAGCGAATGGTCGGTTGTGAAGTTGAAGTGTTCAACAGGCACGAAATGCGTAACATTACCATGTATTGTGAAGAATAGTACGTATTTAATTTGCATTGATAGACCCGCCACCGTAAAATGTGCCGCAACACGTCAGAATTGTAAATGACACTAAGCTAACCCAAAACGGTTTTAAAGTAATCTGGGAATTTAATTAATAACATACTCTTTGCTTGTTTCATGGGAATGAGGTGTAAATGTATTGGTTCGCCTCGTAGGTTCTTACAAAAGTGTCATGTAAGTGGAAAGTTATGATGTCGGGGAAAGTTGTAAATCAAATAATTTTCCAAGTACACACGTGGAAAATATAGAGATTCTTACAATGATGGGGTTGGCACTCGGTTATGAAATCTCTTAGCCAGTGTGGCTACACAGTATAAAAATCTCCTAGCCACACTTGTGTGTAGTTAGCCACAACCTAACGTGTTTTTAAAGTGTCATGTAAATGGAAAGTTATGATGTCGGGGAAAGTTGTAAATCAAATAATTTTCCAAGTACACACGTGGAAAATATAGAGATTCTTACAATGATGGGGTTGGCACTCGGTTATGAAATCTCTTAGCCAGTGTGGCTAAACAGTATAAAAATCTCCTAGCCACACTTGTGTGTAGTTAGCCACAACCTAACGTGTTTTT
This sequence comes from Phyllopteryx taeniolatus, assembly GCF_024500385.1. Lineage (NCBI taxonomy): Eukaryota > Metazoa > Chordata > Actinopteri > Syngnathiformes > Syngnathidae > Phyllopteryx > Phyllopteryx taeniolatus. Next base: position 7,493,325 of record NC_084512.1, read on the forward strand.
ATGTGTATAAACCTTTAGCCACACTTAGCCAGTCATCGTCACTGGGGTGGGGGGTGTAAGCCGATGAGCCTTAACGATGTGGGCCCAATTAAAACTACCTAGTCATCAATCAGGAGTAGGGCTGAACGATATGAGGAAAAAAAATCTGAATTCTGAGGTTTTTCTTTTGTTTCGATGAAACAAATGTTGCGATTTTGATTTACCATGCGATTTTTCGGGAGGAAGTTTATCTTCAGTATTATTCACTGCACAGAAGAAATAAGTTATATTATAGTACAACCAACTACGTACGGCCCTGTTTCAAGCCTGTGCCGCCGCCGGCATGACAAACAAAGTGGGATTACCGGCTCGTGCAATGATGAATAAGGCAGCTAGTTACCTGTGAGAATTAATGTGAATTGCAGGTCACACTGACTACTAGGACAGTGCAATTGTACATTGCAGTAATAAATATGCATGTTTTAATTTGATGCCAAGCGGCATTGGGTCGTCCCCGATGCGCCGCTCCTTGCAGCTGGGAAAGTCCATGAGCCTTACAGTAGCGGGTGGATGGAAGCATTTTACGAAGCGAAGGAAAAACTAAATCATTAACACAGTTTATAAATGGCAGAACGAGCACGTTCACTTTAACTTTTATCAGGAAGTGCTTTTGAGTTTTGATTCGCCAGTGTAACGAACGTGGGCCGTATTCGCTTCGCCACATCCTGTTTCAGTTAGCAAAACAGGATGAGGTGGCGGACGGGCAGCGTGAACCCTGAATGACAAAGACATTCTAATTTTATTCTTTGGCTCTGTTCTTTCTTTGTACTGTTCCTTTGCAGCAACATACCTGGAGGGCAGCAGCCTCAGAAACACTATGGCATCACATCTGCCATTAGCCTTGCACCCCCAAGAGACATAGACCACCAGTACACGAAGAAGCTCTGCGATGCCATGAAGCCTTTTGGAGTGTTTGAAGATGAAGAGGAATTAAATCACAGGTAAGTGTGCACATTCTGTCTGTATCTCTCTTGAATGATTTCATTTTGCTCGTGTTTTTGTGTTGTTGCTCCATTTCCTTAAATGTATGGAAAAATTGGATCTAAAAAATTCAATATAATGAAACACCTTGTTACTCTTTTCAGACTTGCTGTTCTGGGCAAATTGAATAACTTTGTCAAAGAATGGATCGCAGAGATCAGTGAATTAAAGGTAAGTTGGATGACTAAATCTCACCGTATACAGAATGATAGAACCAGGCGTAACAGTGCAACCTATGTATTTGAGCAATGGGTGCGGTTCTGCACCTTGTTTTTAAGTTTCTGACCATCTGCAACTAGTTTGCTGTCATACCACAATGTCTAATCACAAGTAAATGACATTGTGTAGTTTGTTGGGGTCAGTGACACAATGCAACAGCACAGATATAAATACTATTACATGATCTTTCACAGCAAAAATGCCAAACTAAATGGAAGAAAAATAGGAATAATTGATGGTGGAATTGTGACATGATCAGCCATCTTTGTTTGCTGTAGCTTCTCTATGTATTCTCCGCTGACAGCAATATATAGCTATAGCCAGGGAAATCAGCTTTTTTCCTTGACAATTGCACCATGTTTCCGGTTTAATCAAATAATATAGGTGGTACTTCAAAACGCGTTCCTGATAATAATGCCAGGGGTTGCATCTCTTTAATCTATCGAGTTCGGGATCATCTGTAGGTGTGTGAGGGTCAGTCACCGACTGTAATTTGTTGCTGATTGTCCAGTTCTAGTTTAGTAGCGTTGGTGAGTGTACAACGGGCCTAAGATGTTCTAGGAAACCTTTAGCGTATTGGAGGGAAATTAAATCCTGTTATCTTCTCAACAGAACCTTCCGCCCTCAGCTATAAGCTGCGTTGGGGGCAAGATATTTACATTTGGTTCATATCGTCTTGGAGTGCACACAAAAGGTATGTCAAATCGAACACAGAACATGCTCAGTTTTCACTCTTGTTTTTTGGGAGGGGGTGGGGTCTGCTCTGTGGAATAAGCATGAAAGCAGTCATCATTGGCTTATTATGAACAGAGGAATGTTCTTCTGATTGCTTGTTTTAAACAATGACGAAAAACATACTTTAAAAAAAAAGTATGTCATTGACATTTTTACTGTCCAATGTTAGAAACGATTTACCTTATATAAATGAGGATGTCAAAGTTTTGTTATTAGTATAGTAAACCACACCGGTCACACACTACAATTTAAAAGTAATAAAGAAGAAAATTGAGTAATTCTTATTACATTTAAGTAGTTCTGCTTAACACAGCTAACACTAAATTGGTGCAAATACTCTTGAGTAATAATGCTCGTCATCAGTTATATTGACCATCACTACTTAATTTGCTTGTTGTCATAAGACAGTGTTTACATGCACCCACAAATTTGATTACCGGCAAAGTTTATTCTCACCCCCACCCTCCACTCTCGCTTCAGGAGTAATATATACGCATTTAAAGTTCATTATACAAGTATAATGCATTATTATTAATAATAATTCTAAAGAATATTGAACATTGTCATTGAAATGTAGAACAGTTAATAAAATCTTGGATAAATACAAAATATAAATAAAACAGACTCAGGCTCTGTTCCCGAAAATTGCGCTTAAACAAATATTGAACATTGGCCACAATGGATTAGTCATTAAGGCCTTAGCAGGCAATATATTTCCAATCAAGTTTCCAGTTGGTTAAGAAAAAGTAACATTAATAACTGCACAACAAGCAGATCAAAGCAACCTGTTTTGCGTCATTCGCACTGCCTATCAAAAGTCTGCAGCATTCCTTGAAATGCTGCTTTCTCAACCTGTTGAATGGCTCTCTTCAAGCAATTAACTCTATACAGTATATGATTTGAGCATACATGTGCCATATACACCATCACGTTTATATTTGCATTGTTTGGCAAAGGCTTCCTAAATTGCAGGCTGACGGGAAATGAGAGAGGTCCCACTGTTTTCTTTTCCCCCACAGCTGAAGAAATTGGGTGGGATGGTTGTGTTTTAAATGGATTTTGTCCCTGTCAGGTTTATGTTGTTGTTTTTGTTGGGACGTCATACAAATTCAACATACCAGCTCGTTGGTGTAAGTGGGGTGGCCACAGTCATTTAGCTTGAATCCAAAATTTTCCTACATTGCGCGGTGACATTAGGCTTTGGAACTAATTCAATTTATCCTGCTCAACTTTCTGTAATTGTACAGCCACAGCCGTCAGAAAACAATGCTTTGAATACGGTAGCAGCTAACGCGTCCGCATTTCAAATTCTGATTGGTTTTATTGTGTGTCTGCTTTCAAAGTTGTGGAGATTTTTTTTTTCTCTTCCTCAAATGGCTGGGCGTACTCGTATGATCTTATTTTTTTTGTAGACACACCGTTGATAGGGCGCACACTGGTCACACTCTAGAGCCCTGAAACCATTATTTAAAATGCATTAATCGGTTAGTGTTTTGACACTAAATTGTTATTTGGGCATACCTAATAAAGTTCGATTGAATATACACGACTGACTGTGGATAGTCTTCAGTTTTTTTTCACAATGTACTATTTTTAGGCAGACCTTAGGATAACGAGAGGCACGGTTTAAGATTATTTTTGAATTGCCTTGGACTAACAAAATACAGATGTATTGCGCTTATGCGAATAAGAAAAACAGATTTTGGCTTTAAAATATGCTCATTTCATACAGATGTCAGGCACCATGTCCAATTTCAAAACTAACGTGTTGTAGATGTTTGTCCTCTTTTTAAACATCCATTTATTGGATTTGTAAAAATTGACTTTAAGCTGATCGTATTGAATGAATTTCCTTGTCTGTGCCAATGCAGCTGCAGTGTAAGCACACAGTCGATGCTCGTTTGACACCTTCAAACACTCTAAAATGGAATAAATGCATTTTTTTCCTAAACATTCGACACACAACACCCCTTAATGACATGACAACTACTGTAACTAAAGTAACATGGAAATGGGTATTCACAGCCTTTGCTCACGACTTGATCCACCTTTGTAGCAATTATAGCCTCAAGTGTTTTTGTATATGAGGCCATAAACTTGGCGCACCTATCTAAGAGCAGTTTCGCCCATTCCTCTTTGCAGGACCTCTCAAGTTCTTGCTCACAAGGAGTCTCACTGACAATTACAGAAATTGTTTGATTGCAGTGGTTGCCTCCAAAGGTTGTGCAACAAACTATTAAATTAAGAGTACCATCATTTTTGTCCAGGCTTGTTTCTTTATTTTAAAAATGATTGTTTAGTCCCAATTTAAAAGCAATGTCTGATTTTCATTGGTTAGTTTTCATTTTTTTGTCAGTTGTAATTTATTTCTGTTACCATTGTGTTTTTCTTTCATTAACAGAGGCGTACCAACAATTAAAGTCCCCTCTAAAAGGATTGGAATGGCAAGGCCAATTCCTTTGTTTTTGTTGTATACTGAAGACACTTGGGTTTCCGATCAAAAGATTAATATGAGACAAAAGGTCAGAATTACAGCTTTTATTTCATGGTATTTACATCTAGATGTGTTAAACAACTCAGGACAGCACCTTTTGTTTGAAGCCACCCACCTTTCAAGTTGGCAAACGTATTGGAACAGACATTAAATTAACTTAGTGAATAAAATTTTATATTTAGTGGCATAACCCTTACTTAATAACTGCATCAAGCCTGCGACCCATTGAATTGACCAAATTGTTGCATTCTTCATTTGAAATGTTTTTCAAGCCCTTTACTGCAGTCTCTTTAATTTCTTGTTTGTTTCTGGGGGTTTCTCCCTTCAGTCTCCTCTTCAGGAGGTAAAATGCATACTTTATTGGGTTAAGGTCCAGTAATTGACTCGGCCAGTCTAAGACCTTCCACATTTTCCCCCTGTTGAAGTCCTTTGTTGTGTTGGAAGTGTGTTTTTGGTCATTGTCTTGTTGCATGATGAAGCTTCTCCCGATTAGTTAGGATGCATTTTTTTTAATTGTCAGACAAAATGGTTTTCCAACCTCTACAAAGCAGGGGTGAAGGTAAAGCCATACCACAAAATGCAAACCACTCATCAGCAAAAAGAATCAGAAGGCCAGATTGGATTTTGCAAAGACGTATAGAGATGAGCCACAAACGGACTGATGAGACCAAGAATAACCTCTACCAAAGTGATGGAAAGGCCAAAGTATGGCGAAGGAAAGGATCTGCCTATGATCCAAAACACACAAGCTCATCTGTGAAGCATGTTGGAGGTAAGGTCATGGCTTGGTCTTGCATGGCTGCTTCTGGAACGGGCTCACTAGTCTTTACTGATTATGTAACTCATGATGGCAGCAGCAGAAGGAATTCTGAAGTCTCCAAAACCATTTTGTCTGTCAGTTTACAGAAAAATGCAATCAAAGTAATCTGGAGAAGCTTCATCATGCAACAAGACAATGACCCAAAACACACTGCCAACACAATAAAGGACTTCATCCATCCATTTTCTGAGCCGCTTCTCCTCACTAGGGTCGGGGGCGTGCTGGAGCCTATCCCAGCTGTCATCGGGCAGGAGGCAGGGTACACCCTGAACTGGTTGCCAGCCAATCGCAGGGCACATAGAAACAAACAACCATTCGCACTCACAGTCATGCCTACAGGCAATTTAGAGTTTCCAATTAATGCACGTTTTTGGGATGTGGGAGGAAACCGGAGTGCCCAGAGAAAACCCACGCAGGCACGGGGAGAACATGGAAACTCCACACAGGCGGGGCCGGGGATTGAACCCGGGTCCTCAGAACTGTGAGGCCGACGCTCTAACCATTCGTCCACCGTGCCGCCTAAAGGACTTCATCAGGGGGAAAAAGTGAAAGGTTTCAGACTGGCCAAGTCAATCACTGGACCTTAAACAAATGGAGCATACATTTTCCATCCTGAAGAGGCGACTGCTGGGAGAAACCCCAGAAACAAACAAGAACTGAAAGTGGCTGCAATGAAGGCCTGCAAAAGGATTTCAAATGAAGAATGCAACCTGGTGAAGTCAATGGGTCGCTGGCTTGATGCAGTTATTGCAAGAGTTATGCCACCAAATATTAAGTTATTCACTTGAAGTTAATTTAATCGTATGTTACAATACTTTTGCTCACTTGAAAAGTGCATGGCTTCAAATAAAAGGTGCTGTGTCCTGAGTTGTTTAACATCTAGATGTAAATACCCTGAAATAAACGATGGAATTCTGAACTTTTGTCTCATTCCTCTTTTGATCTGAAACCCAAGTGTCTTCAGTATACAACAAAAACAAAGGAATTGACCTTGCCGTTCCAATACTTTTTTTTTCGGGGGGGGGGGGGACGACTATATGTCCACCCATGTATCGACAGGTGTCTGCCTTTCAAAACGGATCACAGGTGGACTCCAATTAAGCTGTAGAAACAGCTCAAGGATGCTCAGTGAAAACAATATTCACCAAAGCTAAATTTTGAGTTTCATAGTTAAGGCTGTGAATATGTATGTTATTTCATTTTATTTATTAATTTTTTTTTTATTTGCCAAAAAAAATAAATAAATAAATAAATCCTGTACCTGATGTATAGAGTCCAGCCTTAAGCAACATTCACACGACAGGATATGATGCCCAATTTGGATTTTTTTTTGTTAAATCCTGTTTTTTTTTTATGTAGTCGTTCACGTTCCAAAAATAAATGCCACTTCTAATGTGAATAGAATGTGTCTGTGAAGTGACATGCATGTGCACAAAACAGTGTCACATGGCGCAGTGTGTTTACGGAAGTATGGTCCCTCGTGTTGGTCGAAGTCCTGACGCATGTGGCAATTTCAAGGATTTTGTGTGTGAACTGACCCGTCACCCCCATATACAGTGGCTGAAATAAGTATTGAACACGTCAAAAATTTTTTCACTAAATATATTTCCAAAGGTGATATTGACAGGAAATTGTCATCAATGTTGGGAAAAACCCAAGTAATCTATACATACAAATAAACTTAGAAATTGTGTCAAAATGTGAAATGACACACGGAAAACGTATTGAACATATGAAGGGAAGTGCAAAAAGGCATGGAAAGCCAAGACACCTAAAATCCATCAATCAAACAGCAATCCAGCCCCTTGTCAGTGCAAATGAATATCAGCTGGTTCAGTCCTAATTGATGGCCTACAAAAAGGTCTCATTGCCAACGTGTGAGTCAAGGCACATCTCATGATATGGGTAAGAGCAAAGAGCTGTCTCAAGATAATCGCAAAGTAATTGTTGCGAAACTTAACGATTGCATTGGTTACAGGCACATATCCAAGCTTCTGAACGTTCCAGTGAGCATGGTTGGGCCCATAATACCTAAGTGGAAAGCCAATCATACCATAGATTTGCCTCGATTAGGTGCTCCTCGCAAGATTTCTGACAGAGGAGTGCAAAGAATAATCAGAAGAGTTGTCCAAGGACCGCCTGTGGAGAGCTTCAAAAAGACCTGGAATCAGCAGGTGCTGTTGTCACAAAGAAAACAGTGAGTAATGCTTTCCGCCGCAATGGCCTGTATACACGCTCACCACGCAAGACCCCATTGCTGGAACAAAAAAGCATATCAAAGCTCGTCTGGAGGAGAAATGGCATTGCACATCACCCTAAAAACACCATACCAACAGTGAACTTCGTAGGTGGGGAACATGGTGTGGGGCTGCTTTTCAGAAAGTGGTACTGGTAAACTTCACATTGAAGGGAGGATGAATGGGAGAATCTCCCGAGAGATTCTTGACAAAAATCTGTTGCCATCTACGAGGATGATAAAAATAAAACGGGTGGACGTTTCAGCAGGAGAATTATCCAAAACATACTGCCAAGAAAACTCTCAATTAGTTTCAAAGAAAAAAAATAAAGCTGCTAGAATGGCCCAGCCAATCAACTGACTTTGAATCCAATTGAAAATCTATGGAAAGCAGTGAAACCCAAGGTTCACAAAAGAAGCCCACTGAACCTTCAAGATTTGGCGACTGCTAGCGTGGAGGAATGGGTCAAAATTACACCAGAGCAATGCATGAGACTAGTTTCTCCATACGGGGGGTGTCTTGAACCTGTCATTGCAAACAAAGGCTTTTGTACCAAGTATTAAATAAATACCAGTCGGTGTGTTCAATACTTTTTCCTCTGTGTCATTTCACATTATTACACATAATGTCTGATCTTATTTGTTCTACTTTCTTTGTGTGTATGGATTACTTGGGTTGTTCCCAGCATCTGGTGAAATTTTCATCTCAATAGCACCTTTGGAAATATACATGCATTTAGTGAAGAAAAATGGTGACGCATTAAATACTTAAGCTCCTGTATTTATCAGTTCTAGAGCATCTTCTTTTTGCCACGGTTTTCTGCTCCTTTAGCCGCCATTGCTTTTCGCGCCAGTCTGTTTTGTCGAACAGTTGTGATGTTTGTCCCCTTTTGATGTATACTGTGGCTCTGAGCACGACCTGAGCATTTAGACGGCAGTTTCATCCGATTTATATCCACTCCATTGTACTGTTTAGATTGACGTGAAAAAAATCAGATGTCTTTGTCACTTATGGACAAAAAAATGGGACCTGGCGTGCAGTATGAACATAACGTTAGTTACACTGTCCTCAGTGCTTTGATGATGAGTCCAGCTATGTTGTTATACTCATTGTGGTGAAACAAATTGAACGTGCCTCCAAATGCTTAAAATGCTATAACTTGGTTTGACATTATGCTTTTAATTCTACATATGTATTGCATTTTTTTCTTCAAGTTAGAGAAGATTTGACAGAAATATTCACAGGATGCATTCATCTTCCTGAAATGGTATACCGATCTAGTGCGTATATCATTCAAGGAATACCAACCCATGATGTAAAATACAGGTTGCAATGCCTACAGTCATTGCCAATAATCTACTGTCAAACAGTCCCTCTTCCATTGCTCTTATTTTAGGTAATTAGCATTTGGATGCGGTACGAATCTGTCAATTTATATTTTATGTTTAATTCCTGAGTGTGATGTCGCACAGCACAAACATTTGCATTCAGAGTTAAATATTGATTTTTAAACTGAATAGATGTCCATAAACTGCTCTTCCCACCTCAAATACTTTTTCTACTCACGAGGGCTTAGATTTATAATTGTGAACACACTTCAGTATTCCAATATTGCTGCATATTTAAATGACAGTGTGTCATCCATGTCATTGTTTGACTGATTGTTCTTTACTGTTATTGACAATTGAACCTACAAATTACTGATAATGAAGGGCACTGATCCAAGGTGGTGCTCATTGCAGGAGCTGATATTGACGCCCTATGTGTGGCTCCTCGTCATGTAGAAAGGAGTGACTTTTTTCAGTCTTTCTTTGAGAAATTGAAACAGCATGAAGAAATCAAGGACCTGAGGGTAAGCCTTGCTGTACTTTGCCGTTATGTTATATTCATCTAAAAAATAGTACTGTTGGCCCAAATTTCACAAATGCACAAGTCATTTCAAGGTAAACTACCATGTTTGTTTGTTTGTTATACAGTGCCGTGAGAAAGTATTGACCCCCTTCTCAAATTCTTACATTTTTGCATTGTTTCCCCACTTTAAGAAGATCAAACAAATGTAAATATCAGACAAATATAACCCAAGTGAACTTCAAACGCTGTTTTTAAATGGTGATTTCAGTTCTTAAGGGAAAAAAACAATTCAGTTACCTGCCCCCGTGTGAAAACGTAATCGCCCCCTAAACTTAATAACTGTTTGGGCCCAACAACTGAAATCAAGCGTTTTCTATAACTGGCAGTGAGTCTTTCACATCTCTGTGGAGATATTTTGGCCCACTAATCTTTGCAGATTTGAAGTCAGCAAAAACTTTGGGTTTTTGAACATCAACGGCCATTTTTAAGGTCCTGCCGCTGCATTTCAGTCAAATTCAAGTCCACCACAAAACCTTCATTTATTTTTTTATTTTTATTTTTTTTAAGAGCCATTCAGAAGTTGACAGGCAGGTGTCTTTTGGATTGTTGGCCTGCTGTAGAACCCAAGTATACTTAACCTATGGTTACAAACTGATGGCTGAAAATTCTCCTTCAGGATTTTCTGTTAAGGAGCAGAATTCATGGTTCTACCAGTCACAGCAAGTTGTCCAGGTCCTGAAGGAGCAAAGCAGCCCAAGACCATCCATCCATACTAGCACCACCATGTTTGACTGTTGGTATGAAGTTCTTTTTCTGAAATGCTGTGCTAGATTTACGCCAGATGTAATGAGACGCACACCTACCACAAAGCTCAACTTTTATCTCGTCAGTCCATATTCTCTAAAAAGTCTTGGGAATCAGTCAGATGTTTTTTATTTATTTATTTATTATTATTTTTTTGCAAAAGTAAGATGCCTTGGAACTCTGACATGGATGCCATTTTTGCCTAGTCTCTTCCTTATTGTTGTGTCATGAACACTGACTTTAAGTGAGGCACGGAAGGCCTGCAGTTCTTTAGAAGTTGTCCTGAGTTCTTTTGTGGTCTCCTGGATAGGGTTGGGCATCGAGAATCGAGAACTGATTGGAACCGGGACTAACGTTCAGTTTCTCCTGGAATCGTTCAAATTTAAACATTTCTGTTCCCAATTTCGATGCCTACAGTCCACCGACCCCGAAGAAGCGGCGAAAACCAACTAAGAAGCAGCGAAAACCAAAGAGCGTGCACGAAAATGTGCTTGTGCCCAACAGTTGCGGTGAAAGTGTGTTAACTTTAAAATAAATGACCAGTCGCCTCAGTGCAAAACATGCAATACGATTATAATGTGCAAAGGAGGCTTTCACGATGTGTAGAAGACATGCTCCCTCCCGCGCCGAGCCTGAGCCTACGCTGCACGGAGCTTTAGTCAAGTCAATTGGGAGAGTCAAACAATAAAATACGTCTATGCCAACAATGAGGCAGCTCAATGTTGCAGCTTTTTTAGGTCTTTTGTCCAACTTGATTTTGTCGGGACAGATACCGTTTGAGTGATTTCAGGTCTGAAGGTAATCAGGCTTGGGTGTGATAAGTGAAAATTAACCAAAAATTGTGATTAGCCACAGTTAATTAATGATTTCACAAGGTAGGGTAATTACTTTTTCACACAGCGCCAGGTAACTTTGAATAGTGTTTTTTTTTTTCTTATCGCCATTTAAAAAAACGCATTTTAAGTTCACTTGGGTTATGTTTGTTTGAGGTTTACATTTGTTTGATCTTAAACATTAAAGTGGGGAAACTACGCAAAAATATAAGAATTTAATAAGAGCCCAATACTTTTTCATGGCACTACATACCAATACCATAAAAGCACAATTGCCTAAAGTCATTTTTGAATGTTTTGTGAAAACAACAAATTCAAAAAACACAACGTTTGCCAGTTGCCTAGATTTAACCTTCTGTGATTTCCATGACCTGGATGACTTAGAATGTCCATAGCACATTGGTATTATTTTATTGCTATTGTAACAGCAACTTAGAAATGACTAGCTATTAAGTCATTGTGCTAATAAGCTAACAATGTGTTACTTGGGCCTACTGTTAATATTTCCAGGTCACAGGAAAAGAAATACATCCCTTGAGTTTTTTGTTTTTTTAATAAACTACTTTTATGATATTGAAAGGTTTACTTTGAAGAAAGAAATACAATTTTGACACTCATACCGTTACATTACTACTCACTTCCTCTTACATCTTGCTGGTGAGAGTGAGAGCAGCCTCCTTTGCTGCACAAAGCATAGTAGGGTCATAGACATGCCAAGTTTACGATGTGTATTCACCTTGCTTTAGAATCTGTTTGTGATCATGGCTTTCTTGTCATTTTTTTTTAAGGCTGTCGAGGATGCTTTTGTTCCTGTTATAAAATTCAAATTCGATGGAATAGAGGTAAGTTACTTCAAGAATAAAGTAAAACAGTATTTGAACATCCTGTACAGTGATGATAAAAGTTCAACCACACTGTGTAGAGAAGTAAGTCAAACTTCGATGTGGTCACCTTTCAAAATAAAATTTCCCATTGAGATCAATTGTTTGCGATTATTTGTTGCAGAGCCCAACCATCACATAAAACCTCTATTTACAATATAGGGATTAGTTTAAGTAACATTTTAACATTGTCATAGAAGGATAGGCAGAACTTAACCAGTCAAATATTAGTCAGTTAAAACACTCCCTTATTTTTAATAATGAATTAGAAAGGTTAATATATGAAACTAAGTACACGTCTAATTTTTAAATGCCAAGCCAAACGAGGGGGCAAAACACAGTTTCTTTTATTTGGTAAAATATTTAGCAAACTGCTCATACGCAGAATGCACAGAGCAGTTCTACTGTTGTGCACTGCTGGCTCATGTGATATACTAACGTCTCATACTCTATTCCGTGATCCATGAATACGATAGAAAACAACAAACTGAGTGGGTCCTAGTTATCAGTTAGACGACTGGTACAAAAGAATCCACCAAAGTGCCATCTCTTGTAGCTAGTGAGGCAAGGCTTCACTTGATTATCAAGCTATACGTGTACCTCAGTGAATAAAAATAGTGTCAAAAAGTGAAACTCATAGAGATACATTACACCAGTGCTTCGCAACCAGTGTACCGTGGCACATTAGTGTGCCATGAGCGATCTTCAGGTGTGATGTGGGAAATTATCAAATTTTACATAACTGCACAAACAATTATTCATTTACAATAAATAATGTATCTTTGTTCCTCTATTTATGCCAATGAGTTATAGTGACAGACAGAACAAATAGATGCTCTTCTATTAGATGGCAGGAAGTACATACAGTAATTAGTGTGCATCTACTTTTTGTGACATTTGTTTGTTGGTGTGCTGTGAGATTTTCCAATTGTAAAATGTGTGCCTTTGCTCCATAAAGGTTGGAAATCACTGCACTACACACAGAAAGAGTGACATATTTCGTGATTTTTTTTTTTTTTTTTTTTTTTTTTTTTTTTTTTTTATAAATTCTTTTTTTTTTTTTTTTTTTTTTTTTTATTTATATACAGCCCCCTCCAAAGGTATTGGAACGGCTAGGTCAATTCCTTTGTTTTTGTTATATACTAAAGACATTTGGGTTTCAGATCAAAAGATGATTGAGAAAAAAGTTCAGAATTCCAGCTTTTATTTCAGGGTATTTACATCTAGATCTTAAACAACTCGGGACACAGCACCTTTTGTTTGAAGCCACACACTTTTCAAGTGAGCAAAAGTTATTAAATTAGCTTAAAGTGAATAACATTAAATATTTAGTGGCCTAACCCTCACTTGCTATAACTGCATCAAGCCTGTGACCCATTGACTTCACCAGACTGTTGCATTCTACATTTGAAATGCTTTTCCAGGCCTCTACTGCAGCCTCTTTCAGTTCTTGTTTGTTTCTGGGGGTTTATCGCTTCAGTCTCCCCTTCAGGAGGTAAAATGCATGCACTATTGGGTTAGGCCCGGTGATTGACTTAGCCAGTCTAAGACCTTGCACTTTTTCCCCCATGATGAAGTCCTTTGTTGTGTTGGCAGTGTGTTTTAGGTCATTGTCTTGTTGCATGATGAAGTTTCTCCCGATTAGTTTGGATGCATTTTTCCGTAAATTGCCAGACAAAATGGTTTTGTAGACTTCAGAATTCCTTCTGCTGCTACCATCCTGAGTTAACATCATCAATAAAGACTAGTGAACCCCTTCCAGAAACAGCCATGCAAGCCCAAGCCATGGAATTACCTCCACCATGCTTCACAGATGAGTTTGTGTGTTTTGGATCATAGGCAGATCCTTTCCTTCGCCATACTTTGGCCTTTCCATCACTTTGGTAGAGGTTATTCTTGGTCTCATCAGTCAGTTTGTGGCTCATCTCTATACGTCTTTGCAAAATCCAATCTGGCCTTCTGATTCTTTTTGCTGATGAGTGGTTTGCATTTTGTGGTATGGCTTGTGTATTTCTTCTCTCGAAGTATTCTTTGAACAGTGGATTGTGTCAGTAAATCTAAAAGGCCACACCTGAGCAACTCGAAACACCACTCAGTCACTTGTTCTGATACTTTTGCTCACTTGAAAAGTGGGTGGGTTCAAACAAAATGTGCTCTGTCCTGAGTTGTTTAACATATGTAGATGTAAATACCATGAAGTAAAAGCTGGAATTCTGAACTTTTGCTTCATATTCATCTTTTGATCGAAACCCAAATGTCTTCTGTATACAACAAAAACAAAAGAATTGACCTTGCCGTTCCAATACTTTTGGAGGGGACTATGTATAATTTTGATAATTACTGCCTACAGCGAACAAAAACCCAAATTCACCATCTCTAGAAACTACGTAACAAACAAGATACAATGAAAATTATTTTAAAAGTAGAAATTAGGTAGGAATTTGCCCTCGAAGTATTTATAGAACCTATATAATGCATAAGTACTGAAATGAACTTTTCTACCATATTCTAATTTATTGAGATGTACCTGTACATTGTTTGCTCTTTTTACAGGTTTGTCCATAAAATTGTTAGTAATTTACTCTTTTGTATCAAAGACAAATTCTCTATAGAAACCTTTTTTTTCACTTGATTCATTTTCTTTGAGATATTCCACATTTAGTACTTAAACTTCATAGGTGCCAATAGTGGTGAACAGGACTGGATAGGCATTGTTTCACACAGTCTCACTCTTACTGCAATGGATTGTAGGCATACCCTGCTGCAGCGATATTTTTTCTCTCTCGCTCAGCTTCGTGGATGTCACATCATTTGACTCACAGCACTTCGGGTTATGTGGTGCGTGTGTCAAAATAAAAGCATAAGTTCCAAAATAAGAGTCCATATGTACAAATGAAGTAAAACTTTCCTGACAAGCAGAACAATTCCCACGGGCCATACATTTGACACTTCTGCTGTGTTATCTGGAGTATTTGGTTTTTTGCATCCCAAACAATGATCATGGCAGTTGTGGCTGAAATCTTTGTTGGTCTACCTGACTGTGAGACTTGTTTTCAACAACCTATTCTCCACTGAATTTGAGTTTGAACACAGCTGATAGACATTCTCAAGTCCAGATATCTTTGTCCTTTTACTGTTCACCTACCTTTTGCCCCAGATCCTTTGATAGTTATTTTGCCATCCCCTTGCTCAGAATCCAGCAGTGCAGTCACTACTGTAGTATGTCAGTGCAGTCCTGGATGAAATGTAGAGGGTTTTGTCAAGACCCCAGAAACAGTGACTTCACACACACGGGAGCATGGTTACCTTATAGTCGCCATTTAAACCAGTGTGTGTTGACTTGTGTGTATCTTATCAGGTCAAAGCCTCCATGGTATATAAACATTATGTATATTTATCTCTTACCAAGGTCATTTGGCTAATTTGTGTTGTCCATATTAAAAAAAAAAAAGTTTGACCACTAACATGGTGAATGAAATTGTTTATCATATCTCATCCCAAAATTACTTCATTCTCTCAAAATGGGCACAAGAATTCTGCCAGTGTGCAACTTTTAGTACATTGTCCTTTGAAAAAGAGGCATTTAACGAACATGTCTGTGGGAGGGGAAAGGGATATAGCCTCGCAATTATATCAGTTTTATGAAAAAAATAAATATTTATCACTATCCAGAATAAAATGGCATTTAAAGCTTATTGCGTTTACAGGCTTCAATTGTGGAAAGTGCAAACAAAATATTATTTTGCTGCACGTCACCAACAACTTGTTTACCCTGCATGCTTCTATAGCATGCTTGTGATCTCCATTCTTTACCATGGAGCCATTCATACTGTAGATGCCGTTTTATATTTTCAATTTTCAATCATGGCTTTATAAAGCCAGGAAAAACATAATCTGCAAAAAGCAGAGATATAAAACTGCGGTCACCAAACCGGACCCTCTCAATGCCTTGACTGTGCCTAGAAATTCTGTCCATAAAGGTTATGAACAGAATCTTTGACAGATGGCAGCCTTGGTGGAGTCCAGCCCTCACTTCAAACAAATCCGACATAATGCCGGCAATGCGGACCAAACTGACACTGGTCATACAGAGACCGAACAGCCTGTATCAGGATGGTCCGGTACCCCATAGGACTCTCCGATGGACACGGTCGAATGCCTCCAAAGCACATGTAGACTGGTTGGGTGAACTCAAATCCACCCTCCAGGACCCTGCTGAGGTTGTAGAGAAGGTTGACTGTTCGCAAACCACACTGCTCCTCGTGAATCTGAGATTTCCCTTCCCAATGGAACCTCCCCTCCAGAATGCCTGACTAGACCTTACTAGGAACGCTGAGGAGTGTGATTCCCCCTGTAGTTGCACCCTCCGGTCCATCTTAAAAAGGATGATGGTAAGAACAAATGAAGTTACATGCATTAATCATAAAGTAATGACTTGTATCATCACAAATTTAATTCCACTGTCTGTGGTCCCTGTTTTGACAACTGTGGTAATAGATGAAGCGAAAGTCACTCCCCTTTACTGAACAAAATCGTCACAGGAGGCTGATGTACATCTGCTCTCCCTTTTAGACATGTTTCAGTTTTAATGTTTGTTATACATGCAAGAGAAAATTGTCACTCAGTATTGTCAGCACAGGGATACTAAATATTCCTGTTTTTTTTTTTGTTTTTTTTTTTTTTTTTTTCATAATACCGGTATTATCTGGGCAGGTATGATATCGCGCAGCCCTAATGTGTATTTGAAGTCTCAAAAGCATTTTACA
The DNA here is from genome assembly GCF_024500385.1 of Phyllopteryx taeniolatus. Lineage (NCBI taxonomy): Eukaryota > Metazoa > Chordata > Actinopteri > Syngnathiformes > Syngnathidae > Phyllopteryx > Phyllopteryx taeniolatus. The sequence goes on from NC_084512.1 coordinate 7,509,985, forward strand.
AGGCTTTAGGTGAGGGTGAGTTTATTTTAAGGTGTTTTTTTTTTTTTTTTTTTTTTTTTTTGTAGAATTCATGAATACGCCTTTGTTTTTTACTCCTGTCTGTGTCTTAACAGATTGACCTGCTTTTTGCCAGACTGGCATTACAATCCATTCCAGACAACCTAGACCTCCGGGGAGATTCCATCCTAAGAAATTTAGACATTCGTTGCATTCGAAGTCTTAATGGTAAACCACATGGATATGCACACCCATTCTGACATTAGCCTTAGTTATTGGCTTAATCCTGATGTACTGGGTAGTACATACGTCTTTAGCGATGTACAGTGGTACCTCAACTTACGAGTGACCCGACTTGAGTTTTTCGAGATACGAGCCATCGGGGGACCATTATTTAAAATACATTTATTCATTTATTTTATTTCCCCTTGTGTTGTGAGCAGTGATATGAGTTGTGAATCTCCGCTTCTGGCTGGCAGCATCAATATTCACATCAAGCAGCAGTTTGGCAGATAGTGAATAATTCTTCAAATAAGAGGCTTAGTGTGCTGGCTTCAGGCTGTTTATTGTCACTCCCAGTTTACTGTAAAACTGAACATAATACAAAGGGAATTACATGATTTGTATTTAGGAAAACAACATCATTTTGCCTTACAAAATTCTGCTGTAACTTATGCCTGACACACTGCCAGCAAACGGACCTAGCATCGATTTTCCACCGTTAAACAGATATTTGAACACAAGCGGTGCAGCAACACATGCAGACAGACAGAATGATACTCACGGACATATATTTATGTGAAATGAATTATTTCAGCTTACTGAGCTTTGTTGTGATCATCCTTCTTCATGTATGTATTATACTGCCCCTTGGTGGCCACACCAGGATCAGCAGCAAAATGTCCATTGAATTAAAGCATAAAATCAGGATGTAAAAAAGTTGCTTTCTTTACATTCTGTTTAATTCTGTTAGTACTGTGTTTTTATACATTACAATGCTGTAGAATGCCATTTTTCTCATTTTTTTGGTGTCTGTTGTGGCCGAGCATGGTCAAACAAGTGAAACTTGTTAGTCAAGGTACCACTGTATTTCCTTGCTGTTCTGTAAATCTCTCTCTCTCTCGCTCTCTGCGTGCATGTGTGTGCGTTTAATGTAGCAACTCCTAAAACATTGCTTTTATGAGGCTCTGATGCCCCCCCCCCCCAAACATAGTGGTTTCTGATATCTTTTGTAATTGCAGGTTGTCGGGTGACTGATGAAATACTGTACCTAGTGCCAAACAAAGAAAACTTCAGGCTGACCTTGAGAGCCATCAAACTTTGGGCAAAACGTAAGCTTTGATTGTCAGGTTTACTGTGGAATCTTTAGTTGTACAGTGTGCCAGTTACTTTGTCATATTTACTCCATTAAATGCATGTTAGCAACTGTCAGTTTAGTATAGTGCTGACCACTAAAGTACTGTTTTAGTAGTGTGAAGTTATAAGTTGTACAACAGGTCGCGGAATCTACTCCAACATGCTGGGCTTTCTGGGTGGAGTGTCATGGGCCATGCTTGTAGCAAGGACTTGCCAGCTCTACCCTAATGCTGTTGCTGCCACCCTCGTCCACAAGTTCTTCTTGGTTTTCTCCAAATGGTGAGAATCTTGTTGTTTCCTCTTGCATAGAGTTGCTCCAACAGACATGGCCGAACCGTATGTACCAGTTATTTATTGCGCCTGCCAGCCTAAGGTCTAAGGGCCTAAATTATTTCAGTATAAATATACATTTCTTTTCTTGTCTGTCAAAATATGTCATTTGAAAATATGTAAACTCGGCTTTACACGATCAGGATTTTTGGGGCCAATCAGCGAGTTTTAAAAAACGATCACCGATCCAATCACATAATGGAGCAATGTCTATTTAAATGACTTGTTCATTTACTGGATATACTTGTGTACTGTATATGAGTATCTTCAAAAGTATTAATTCTCTAGTACAGTGATTCCCAACCAGTGTGCCGTGGCACATTAGTCTGCCATGAGCAATCTTCAGGTGTGCCATGGAAAATTATCAAATTTTACTTAACTGCTCAAAAAAGTATTCATTTACAAGAAACAATATATCATTGTCACTCTACTTATGCCAGTGAGGCATAGTGACAGACGGAACAAATAAATGCTCTTCTGTTTGATGGCAGGAAGTGTATACAGTAATTACTGTGCATCTAGTTTTTGTGAAATTTTTGTTTGTTGGTGTGCCGTGAGATTTTCCAATTGTAAAATGTGCTTTCGCTCCATAAAGGTTGGAAATCACTGCTCTTGTCAGGTCATGTATTCTAATCAGTCAGGTCAAACCAAGATTACAACATGACAGAAATAATGGATGTACTGTAGTTGAATTATTTTATTGTAATTAAATTACTTCACACACCGAAACTTAAGAGCATGATTCGACGTAACGCCGGTACAACTATTAATGCTAGCACTAGCTTGTTAGGCTACATAACGTTTTGTTGCCTGCTTGCGAGCCAAATAGTAAAAGTATGTGAACATGCCTCAAGCAAGCCTCAAATGAACGTAATCTCCCGAGCACCGGTGACCACCAGCACACGTTTTCCCCCATTTTGTTCTTATAATACACACGGCACGATCCGTTGTGGTTGTTGTCGCCATGGTAATGAGTGTGTCAGGTCACGTTTGAGTTGAGAAGATAAAGCCCAGTGATCGTAAAAGACGGGATGCGGTGGTATCGGAATACAAGATTTTGTTGCAGTAGTCTGATCCAGGCATTACGTGTAGTCTGTCCCACACCACTGAAATGTTTTTTAAAAAATAAACTGGTTTTTGGATTCAAATATACTGTCCACGATGGCGACGCGGAGTGTCTTGATCGGATCGGTGAATTATGACATTAAAGCTGATCAGCCGATCAGGATAAAATCCTATTTATCGGTCGATACCGATCAGGCCGAGCGAGCGGTGTAAAGTCTAATGTAAACTTTCTCCACTTGATTGCATCGTTTCACAGCTCCTTATGCGTTTACTGTTCATATTTTACATTTGCAATTTGACACATACAAAGTCTTCAAAATGTATTTATTAGATTTTTATTTATTTATTTTTCCTCTTTCCTCCCAGGGAGTGGCCAAACCCTGTGCTTTTGAAACAGCCTGAGGACAGTAATCTGAATCTACCTGTATGGGATCCTAGAGTGAGTATAATCATTGAATGGTGTCTCTACTTGTTTAGAATATCTC